>NC_081347.1:47983681-48142571 GCF_029784015.1 Lycium ferocissimum | reverse complement strand
TGGATTTTTCCTTACGCCAAGAGTTTAGCCTCCGCATTCCAGTCGGGGGGGGACCCCGAGCCCCGCCCCGAAAAGATCATTTTTTTCCCTTGGAAGAAGTTAGTCATAAGGGTGTCTCCCTATTTGGCTCATGTTTGTGACACAACTGTTGCATCTCCACCCCTTGAGTCCATTCTTATTGTAAGCGAGTTTGTAATAGTACCTCGATCAGATACGACAGAAATAGGAACCCCATGCAATCTCATAATATCCCGAATGTACAACTTAGCTAACTTCTCTGCGGTATAGAAAACCTGAACTGGAACAAAGTATGCGGACTTAGTCAAGCGATCGTCTATCACCCAAATAGAGTCAAACTTGCCCAGGGTCTTCGGAAGACCCACAACAAAATCCATGGTAATCCTCTCCCACTTCCACTCGGGAATAGGCATCCTCTGAAGCATACCACCAGGTCGCTGGTGCTCATACTTTACCTGCTGACAATTACAACACTTAGACACGAAATCAACTATATCTCTCTTTATCCGACGCCACCAATAGTGTTTTCTCAAATAACGGTACATTTTAGTCACCCCCGGATGAATGGAATAGCGAGAGCTATGAGCCTCAGACAAGATCAACTGAATCAAATCACCAATACGAGGAACGCACATGCGTCCTTTAATCCTCAAAATGCCCTCAGAATCGATCACGGCCTCCTTGGCCTCACTTCTCAAAACTCTTTCTCGAATCTTGCTCAACTGAGCATCCTCAAACTGATGAGTCCTGATCTGATGCAATAAAAATGACCTCGCCTCTACACAAGACAAAATCCTGCCTGGGGCTGAAATATCAAGGCGAACGAAACTGTTGGCCAGAGTTTGAACCTCCATGGCCGACAAACACTCAGAAACAATCGAACAAGCTAAACTCCCAATACTCACTACCTTGCCACTCAAGGCATCGGTCATAACATTTGCTTTCCCGGGATGATACATAATAGAGATGTCATAGTCCTTCAGGAGCTCCATCCATTGGCGCTGTCTGGAATTAAGATCCCTCTGGGTAAACACATGCTGAAGACTACGGTGATCGGTGAAAACCTCAAAATGGACACCGTACAAATAGTGCCTCCAAATCTTCAAAGCAAAGACCACAGCCAACAACTCCAAATCATGGGTAGGGTAATTCTACTCATGAATCTTCAACTGATGGGAAGCATAAGCTGTCTCCTGCATCAACACAACACCTAAACCCATACGAGAGGCATCATAATAGACCGCAAAATCCTTACCCTCCACGGGTAATGCTAAGATCGGGGCCGGGTCAAAGAAGCTTCGAGCTTTGAAAGCTCTCCTCACAATCATCAAATCACTGGAAGGGAACATCCTTCTGAGTCAATCTGGTCAAAGATGAAGCAATAGCAGCAAAACCCTTCACAAAGCAAAGGTAATAGCTGGCCAAACCCACAAAACTACGAATCTCAGTAACAGTAGTGGGCCTCGCCCAACCCCTCACAACCTTAATCTTCTGTGGGTCAACCATAATCCCATCCTTAGACACAACATGGCCCAAGAATGTCACAGACTCCAACCAAAACTCACCCTTAGAAAACTTAGCAAACAGGCTATGCTTCTTTAACAACCCAAGAACAGAATGAAGATGTCTCTCATGCTCCTCTCTACTCTTGGAATACACCAAGATATCATCAATAAATACAATCACAAAAGAATCAAGAAATGGCCTAAAGGTGCCATCATCAAAGTCATAAATGCAGCCGGGGCATTGGTAAGCCCAAAAGACATCACAAGAAACTCATAGTGACCATATCTCGTCCGAAATGTTGTCCTCAGAATATCCTCCGCCCTGATCTTCAACTGGTGGTAGCCTGAAAGCAAATAAATCTTCAAAAATATCGAAGCACCATGAAGCTAGCCAAACAGATCATCAATACGAGGCATATGACACTTGTTCCGAATGGTAACCTTGTTTAGTTGGCGATAATCAATGCACATCCTCATGGTCCCATATTTCTTTTTCACAAATAACACAGGAGCACTCCAAAGGGAGACACTCAGTCTAATGAACCCCTTGCTCAATAAATCCTGTAACTGCTCCTTAAGCTCTCTCAACTCAGCAGGTGCCATCCGATATGGCGGAATAGAGATAGGGCGAGTGCCCAGATCCAAGTCAATATAGAAATCAATGTCACGATCGGGTGGCATACCCGGCAGATTCGACGGGAATACCTCCATTCACTTCTCGATTTTGGAGGGATTTCTATGAGGAGTTGGGTATCCAATTGGATCTCAGTATAACTTTTCATCCCTGCATCGACGGCCATCCGAGAGACCATCCGTGTGCTCGAGACATGTCGAGTGTGTGTTATTGATTTTGGTGGTCATTGGGATCAACACGTACCATTGGTAGATTTTTCATACAATAACAATTATCATTCGAGTATTGGCATGACGCCTTTTGAGGCTTTATATGGTAGGAGATGTAGATCTCTGGTTGGTTGGTTTGATGGATTCGAGGCTCGACCTTGGAATACAGATCTATTGAGAGAGTCCCTTGATAGAGTGAGAGTTATTCAGGCCAAGCTTTTAGCAGCTCAGAGTCGACAAAAGATGTATGTGGACCGGAAGGTTCAGGATTTGGAGTTTGCTATTGGTGACCAGGTTCTATTAAAGGTTTCACCCATGAAGGGTGTTATGAGGTTTGGTAAGAGGGGCAAGTTGAGCCCCAGGTATATTGGCGCATTTGAGATTATTGACCGTGTGGGAGATATTGCTTATGAGTTGGCATTGCCGCCAGGCTTGGTGGGAGTTCATCCGATTTTTCATGTTTCGATGCTGAAGAAGTACCATGCCAATGGTACTTACATTGTTCGTTGGGATTCGATAGTACTTGATGAGAATTTGACTTATGAGGAGGAGCCTGTCGCAATCTTGGATAGGCAGGTTCGAAAGTTGAGGTCGAAAGAGATTGCTTCTGTGAAGGTGCAATGGAAGCACCGTCTTGTTGAGGAGGCTACTTAGGAGACCGAGTCCGACATGCGTAGGTGATATCCTCAGTGTTCACTGATTCAGGTATTTTTCCTCTTCTTTTCTCTTATTCGCTCGAGGACGAGCGATGGTTCAATTGGTATCTGATGTAACGATTCGTTTGGTCGTTATAGTCTTTTCTGCATTGTGGTCCCTTTTCTGAGCTTGGTTAGCTCATTTTGACCCGAGGGGACCGTTGACCCGCTTCCCGAGGAGTCTAGATTTAATTAGGGCGACTTTTTATAAAATTTGGGCTTTAAGCGAAAAAGTATTGACTAAAGTTGACTTTTGGATAAATGAATATTTTTCAGAAATCTGTCGATTTCGAAAGGTCCAGATGGTCATTTAGAACTTGTGTGTATATCTGGTTCGATTCGCAATGCACTCGGATGCATTTTGGGACTTGGGTTGGGAAATTGGTATTGAGGTTTCGGGAGTTGACTCGGTCAACGAGACCTCCGTTGGAAATTCTGAGGCCACGAATGCGTTCGTAGCTTATTTTTATGTGGGTCTGTATATGTGGGTTGTGAGCAGATGGCATCGGCAGTGGTTCGGGATTCAGTTGGGACTTAGAAAAATTATTGGGTTTTTGGTACCTGGTGTCCGCCGTAGCGGCACCAGTGCCGTCCCAGCGGCACCGCTGTTGCGGTGGGATGATCGCTGGGGCAGCAAAGCCCAATTCTTCCCAGACCGCCCTGACGGTCCTAGAGGATGCTAGGGCAGTGGAGCTGAAGCGGCCCCGATGCCGCCGTGGCGATATCGGACCTGTTATTTCATTAATGTGTATTAAATAAGCCCTTAGTCTATCATTTATTCCCATTATGAAAATTGAACTCTTGGGGACTATTTTAGAAGATTATTGGAGAAAACTCTTGGTTGTAAGTCTTGCTAACCTCTTTACTAATTCCTTGTTCCTAATCATCATAGATTCCTCTTTTCCTTAGTAGTTCTTTAGTAATGGAAAATTAAAAGTAGGTTTGGATAGATTTTATATCTAGGCTTATTAATGATGAAATTGATGGAGTTTATGCTAGATTTTGATAAATCTAAGGTTATTAATCATATATCTTCCATGATTAACATTTAATTCTTGAATCAAGGAGTTAGGGTTTATACCAAAATTGGGGGTTTTGCTTGAATTTCGTAATTAGGGCAATCCATGAGTTAAATTAGCAATTAGTTGTTGGGTTATGATCACCTAGTGCTTAATTTGATATTTTACTCCCGAATTTCCCGTTTTGACCTTGTAGGCCCCGTTTCCCCAAATTCTAGGATTAGATTTGACCTAAATTGAATGATAGCAATATTAGTATTTCGAATATGCCTAGACTTCTTTGATATTGAGGCTCAGCAGAAGAGCAGGGCTAAGGAGTGATTGATTGGTGTTTGTTGTTCGGCCATCCAGGTAGGTTATGGCTTACCTTTGGTGAGACTTCGTGTAGCGAAGCATATATTTAGATGATATTGTCGGAGAAAGCATGTAAACCTTCGGGTATGAAGTTGGGTTAGATATTGTCTTAGATTGGGCCCTGTTGCGTGATTGGGGCTAGCCACCCCGTTGTGTTGTGACTTAGTAGTTCTATTGTGATTGGCTTGATGCCACGTGCTGTTAGTAGATATTGGAATTTGTTGTTCCTTCTTGATTGTGATATTGTAGTATCTTACAAGTGACGTTGATACGAGGATAGAGATCTATATGACTTGTGCAGTTTTTCATGATATTGTTGGCGTACCCATGTTGGTACTTGTGACACTGATACATTGTTAGCGTACCCCTTTGTTGGTACTTGTGATATTGATCTGATTATTGATGTTGATACATGCATTGCACGCACTCTCATGATATACTGTTGATACATTGTTGGTACTTGATGAAACATTGTGATGAGCTGGGCTCGATTTTTAAATAAGAGTAACCTGAGAGTCCGATATCTAATGTAAGTTCCGGAATCATGAATTGAGTGAGCGCATGGACTCCGCGGGTCCCCCAAGATGGTGCCGGTGCAAACTTCGGTAGGCAAAGATCCGGGTCTCGTCTGTCTGTTGGGCAAAGATCCGGGATGAGTGGCACTTAGACTTCGCAAGTCACCTTGGGTTGCGCTACCGAGATATCGATATTTCCGTCCAGAGTACATGTGTACACAGCATTTGCATGGCATTGCATTGCATTCATACATTATTACATTTTATTACATGACGGCTTACATTGAGATGATTTGGTGTTTTACTTGTGATGTTGGATTCGGATTTGACATATTGAGACTTGGCACATTTGGGATTAGATGCTCTACTTAGGCGATGACGTGTACTTGGCTTCGATTATGTTTGACTTATACTTGTTGGTTTATCTGCCTATCTTGCTTTATTTGTCTGAATTATGTTAGTTATACTTAGTCGGCCTATGATACCTACCAGTACTGTGGCTTTGTGCGATTCGCACTTGCTGCGATTCTTTATGAATGCGAAAGTACGAGATTGGGTCTTCCTTCGTCCCCCGTGGTTGACAGTCGCCTTCAGCTTAGCATCGAGTTTCTAGGATGAGCACGAGTCGTTCGCCGCCTTGAAGGCTCCTCTTATATTATGTCTTACTTTTCTACTCTGAGACATAGACAAATTGATGTATTATTATATTATTCCAGACTTGTATTCATTTCTTTAGATGCTCTTATATGACTTAGATCATACCCTGGGGGTGTTCCTTATTTCCGCACTATTTCTATTATATACTATTATGAGACTTACGTAATTATTCTTTTCCGCTTGCTTGATTTATTTATTCATGTCCTTACTTATCGTTGGGTGAGGGTTCGCTTATCGAGGTAGAAAAGGTAAGTGCCCACACGACTTGGCCAATTGGGTCGTGACAATAACCCGAACCGATTATTGGGCTATTGGATTAAAGTTTCGGGTTAATGGGTTATTGGTTCGGGTATCGGGCAGTGTTCTATGGTCATTGGGGTATCGGTTTGGCCACTTTTATTAACGGGTGACCCGATAACCCAATAACTATTTATTTAATTACAATTATACGCTTTCATATATAAAATCACTTGATTATATTTAGGGCTCACTTGATTTCTCACTTTAGAAACTTAATCTCTCTGCAAACCCTTCGCGGCGATTTCCTTATGCACTATACATGATTTCCTTGTGACTACGTGAAAGTGCATTTTGGGACAATAAATGCCTGGAGAATGTTTCTTATTTTCCTTATCATTGGTGCTTGGCTGTTTGCAGTGACACGTTATGATAATTTTGGTCCAAGTTTATTTATGTCCTTCCTATTCCAATTGGATAATTTTGTTCGAAGCTACTTTCAGTTTTGAAGATGGGTTCTTTGTTCTTGAAAAAAATTCGTGTGAAAGCTTAACGGTTAAACCGATAACCGAACTGATAACGATCAACAACCGATTAACCAATAACCCAGTAACCGATATCTTAACGGTTTAACATGTTTACAAACCGATAACCAATAAATTTAACCGATAAGTTTTAAACCCAAACTGAATCACCCGATACGCAGCCCTAGTAACTTATATATCCCTTTGTTTATTGTTAGCATGTTAATAATTAAGCATAGATGTAAATAGTACTCCCATATAAAAATAAAAAAAAATAAATAAAAAAAGAGTTGCGTTTTAGCATCTGATTGTATGATGTTCTCATCATGAATATAAGGAGTATATCATTTGGAAACCATACTGCATCTGTGAGTGATATCTTGTTCCAAAATTCATGCAAATACCATCAAACTATTATTATATATCTGATTAAATAGTCAATACATCGATTTCTCCTTCGTGCAACTTCACATCGAAACAAAGTTTAATTGGAACAGTAATTTCAACTTTTATAAGTCAGCACGGGCCATCACTACCTAGTGTAACTATCTATAGAAAGGCTAAATTGGTCATTTAGAAAGATTTTAGGTTTTATGTGCCAACAATATACATAATAGGGGAAATTACTTTTATGTCTATTTTTAAAGATATTGATTAGATAATAACTATAAGAGCACCTATAGTAGCAATAAGTATCGGTAATTGATAACGATAGAATCACGGGGCTTAATCGCCGGAAAATCATGTTATATATATACATTGTTTTTTTTAACATGTATATATTGTCAAACCTTTCTATAACAGCATCATTGGTATCTAGATTTTTATGTTGTTGTAGCGACTGGTTGTTATCTTTCCTATAACAATTTGACATTTAAATAATATTTGGCTGTTATAGGCAACAACAAAAAAATGCATAAACTGCTTTATTTTTAGGGAAAAGGGTAAAAAATACCCCTCTACTTTGGATAAATGGCTAAAAATATCCTCCGAACTTATTTTGGGTCAAAAATACCCCTCGTCCTTAAAGTTTTCAAATATACCTGTCTTCCGAAATTATCCACAAAAAATAACTTGGAATCATTATTTAAACCCGTTCATCGATCAAACCCACCCTGACTAAATAATAACCCATAAGATCCTTTATTCCCTCAATTCCCTCAAACTTCAAACCTACGTATTTTGGGGAATAAGGGATTTTATGAGTTATTATTTAGTTGAATCTGGTTTGAATGATGGAGCGGAGTTTCGAAATGATTTTATTTTGGGATAATTTCCGTCAGAAGGTGGGTATTTGAAAACTTTAAAGGATGGGAGGGCATTTTTGACTCAAAATAAGTTTGGAGGATATTTTTAGCCCTTTTTCCAAAGTAGAGGGGTATTTTTGACCCTTTTCCCTTATTTTTAATGTTATAAAAAATAACAAAATTATTTAATGCTACTATGGACATAGGAACCTTAATGTCAAATTCTAAGCTTAATCACACTTTGTATAAAGAAGGAAAATCTTTTAATGATGGAAATATATATTCATATAATATTATTTGTTATAAGTAGTGTATTAAATTATATATCAATATATTTGGTCAAAATATTTAGACCTATTATTGGTAGAACATCTTAGAGATTCTATTTTTATAAACATGGTTAATTATTATATTACCAAAAATGAAGAAGCGGTAATAGAGGGATACTGTTAAATAGATGGTTATTGTTATTATAGGTAAAAAGTTGTTATAGAGAGATAAAATTAACATTAAAAAACGGTTCCGAGAAAAACTTGATTGTTATAGTGAGGTGTTGTTATGGTCTTACAGAGAGGTCTGATTATAGTATATGTTGAAGCTTCTTGATAAATATCCTACCTCCGCCACTATATAAAATGATAAAAACCTATAATTAAACTTCAATTACATTAATAATGAAAAAATCTTTACTAGTAATATTTAACTTGAATCCATTCAAAAATAAGAAATTGCTATCACCAAAGAATGTGGTGTAGCAAATGGAGCTGCTCCTCCCTTAGCTAGAGGTCTCGGGTTCGAGCATGGGTATAGAAAGATCCTTAGTAGGGAGCGCTTCCTCCCGAATGGGGCCCTACGCTGCACGAATCCGGATATAGTCGGGCTCCAATGCGGATACTGGACAACGGATGGGAAACAAAAAATAAGAAATTGCTGTAAGTGTATAACCAATTAAAATAGATCGATTATATAAAAATCATTACACTATGGTTTATAAAATACTAGAGTCAAATCTTCAGGGTCATCAATCAAATGTTATCCAATGCGTTGGCTTTACAAATTCCCAACAATTGCGAATGACCATAGACATCTTGCTCCTACAAATCCAAATAAAACTCGTGTCCTCCAATTTTTCTTTTATGCCTCTCAAGTCTCAAGGTGAAGCTTTAATTCTGAAACCTAAAATTCAGAATGGAAGCTTTCAGAGTTTCTTCAAATCCATCCTATGAGATGTTACCAACATCATTCCAAACTTCACCCCCTTCAGAATCAAGAAACTCTTCAGATTTCGATAGAGAATTGGAGAATCTAAATGCCGTTCAAAAACTTGGATCGTTGTTATTTGGTTTCGGGGTAATGATCATTCTTTTATTTGGCATATTCGCGATAATTGGTTTTGGTATGACAAGGTCAGCTAATTACATGAACAACCAAATCATTGTAAAACACGGTATTGATTTTGATTCCATGATCATATACAACTTACAACCTTCAATAAATTCCACAATCACAGCTGGATGCAATGTGACATTCAAGGTGACAAACAAGAGAGACGTAGAATATTTCTACGATAAGGGTATGATATGGGTATTTTTTGATGAGAAAGTTCTATGGACGTTACCTACTAGAGAATTTTATCAAGCAGTTAGCGAGAAAACGTTGTTGAACGTGTCAGCAGCCCCCTCGAAAATGGAGACGGATATATACGTGCCACGGGCACTTGTTAGCAGCCAGAAATTACATCGATCAGAGATGTTCAAGATTAGGTTTGACATATTTTATCGTGGAGGAGTTGGACATAATGGGTTCAATTTGGGTGGGTTGAAGTATTTTTGCGATGTTAATATGACTTTTCGAGATCAAAATACTCTTGTGAGCGGGCCAAACAAATGTGTTGGGAGATTTGAGGATTTCTCCACTTGTTCTTCTTTATTCTTTTGTACGTAGTCCATAAAATGGTGCGTTGATGATATTTTTACCATCGTTAGTTAGTATACCTTCATTCTATCTGCGTTATCGTTTTTGATGTTGATAGAGGTATTAGTAATGGATTTTTTTTTTTGCCGTACATTGTCGTTGGATTAGAAAACATTATTTTAGTTGTCTAAACATTATTTTAGTTGTCTTTGTTATTGTTCCTGTTTGGCGTTTTATTGTATTTCTGGAAGTATTTCAATTGGATTATAAGATAATTACTTCTTAGGTGGTGGATTTTGTGTTTAACAGATATATTTTGGACACAAACAAAATAACGGTACTGAGATTGGTTTGCTTGACCAAAATGGTATTAATTGTGTTTCCCCAACTTATTGCTTCAGATGTTGTTACTAGAGCCGTCAATATAGGATAGGCTGGTTCGGCCAATTCATCTCAATTCGTGATTTGATAGAATTGGGCTTAAATTTTTAAGCTCGTTTAAGAACAAGGCTTTTTAGTCCGGCCCAAGTAAGCCCGCCGGCCCATGGGCTTGAGCGAGGCGGGTTGGGCCGGTCCGTGGGCCAAATAAAAAATTGATTAAAAAATAAAAAGAAAATGAAGCACTAAAAATAACAAGAGGAGTCCAAACTCAAAGTATATTGGAAGTTTGGAACAAAACTAGGTTAATTTTCCTATTTATCTATTTGCATTGCTACTCATTAACTGTTTAGTTTGCTTATTAATAGCTCTATTTGATTTGAGTGATATCAGTTAATAATATGTTAACAATATCAAAAGTTATTCAGTTTCGCAGAAGCTTTATGTCCAATAAGATCGTTTTCTTGTGCAGTTGCACCAAAGATATTTGCATAGAATGATAAAGAATTCATATTGAAGTCACCCAACCAAGTCTTTACTTGAAGCCAAACTTAATAAGTATTATTAGAATATTTGTTTGCAAATTTGAGATTTCGTTAGCAAATAGTAACACCATGTAATATTGTCTTGTAAATATTCATGTTAGTATTTTTAAATTAGGATTTAATTAAAAGAATTATGAATTTTTTTATTTTTTTTTAAAAAAAGGCATGCTGGCCCTGCCAGACTCGCAACCCACATAGTGATGAGTTGGATTTGTTGTTTTGGCATCTATCAAATGTTGACACAAACCCTGCCCTAAGAAATTCCGGAGGGCCACATGGGGAGTTAGCTCGATAAGAGGCTAAAGTAATTTCATTTTGACAAATTTCCTAGTTGTCACCTTACGAATATAAGACCTGACGACAACTATTAATTCTACTAAAAACTAATTAAACATTAACGGCTATTAGTTTCTTTATTTCTCTATTTTTTGCAACGACGATTTCACTACTTTCTACAATCGATTCAATACGTAAGTTTGGATCGAAAGTTGGTTGTAATGATTTCTATAATTTCTAATTTACTTTCTTCTCCTATTAAGTTTATTTTTTCTATTATGGAGTAGTTTACCTTAGGTTTTTTTTGACGGACATGGTGTTTTAAATTGATGTATGGATTAACATTGTTCTTTTTCTAGAATTCTCGTATGGAGTTTATGTTATGTATATGTATCTATTACTTTAGTTTAGGAAGATAATTATTTTATTGAATATCTACGTGAGTATATTGTGGTTGAAGTGCAATTCTTTTTAATAATCGTAAGGGCTTCTTGAATTTGTTCTTGAATCGAGATAGAAAAATATTCGAGAGATGTTTTGCTTCTGTTAAATCCATTCGATTATTGCTTGCATATGTTCTTAAGTTTAATTAGTTTATTTTAAAGATATTAAGTTCATTCGAAAGAAGAGTGTGAGTATCACAATTAGACTAATCACTTGTTAAAATCGAAAGAGAACAGAACTTCGGAAAAAACCTTGAATGATTGTAAAATCCTGATCACTTCTCTTGCACCTATCTTGTCATTACGCCGTATCTTCTCCCATTGATAGTTAATCCGTGATTCACAACTCTGAGCTCTCATTACTATTTTGGTTTGAAAGTTAAAATTTGTTACTCGTGGTTTACATCATAACATTCTAAAGATTTGATTTCCTGAATAATACTTAATAAGGCTTTGTTTGAGTTATTAATTTCACAAATTCCTGTGGAAACGATCTAATATTACACTATTTTTGACTAACAAAGCGTTCAAAAAATATACTGTATTATGCACTAGTCACTGTTCGGCTAAAACTTGATAGCCAGTGTTCCTGACCAAATAACACAGTGTGAATCAATTTTAAATTAATTTTTTTTAGTAATCTAACTCTTTTATATTGTTAACATATTTAAGAATATTTTAGTTGTTTAAAAGAACAAGTATTTTTTTCAACAAACGCGTTGACTACTTATATTTAGCTCAAACATTTTTTTCACTTAACTTGCTTACTCATAAAATCAGTTCAAGCATTTATAAAAAGTACTTTGGTCATGAAAATTATTCACTTTTTCCTGAAATAATTTTTCGCTTTATTTCAAAATCTATTTTTGGTTATAAAATTTTCAAATTCAACTTAGAGTTGAATTTCAAATTCAGAAAAGTACTTCAAACTTATTTGCCAACTTCATCTTCATAAATTTCAAATAAAGTTCTCTCTTCTTTTCTTTAGAAAGCATATAACTCCAACTTCATAAATTTCAAATAAAGTGAAAAGTATTTGAAATATACGGTGAACGCCTACTTAAAACACATAAAATTACTTTTCATGAACTTAGTGTCCGTTTGACCATGGATAGTTTTCATTTTTTTCGGAGTATTATTTTCGAAAACTGTTTAAACATAGAATTGTTATAATTTTAAAAAAAAAAAAATCACAATTTCACTCTAATGTACTCACTAAAATTGAAAAGTAAATTCAATTTGTATTCGTTTTCCAACACATCTCCAATTTTCAAAAATTCACCTTTAAACCAAATACTACATTTTTCCGAATTTCACAACTCTTATGACCAAACGTGCACTTAACATCTCCTATGAACCATCAAAGGATGTAGTGCAGTGGATGGAGCTGCTCCTCCCTTAATTGTCTCGGGTTCGAATCTTGGGTATGAAAAAATCTTCGGTAGGGAGCGCTCCGCTCTCCAGAAATGGGCCCTATGCGGCATGAACCCTAATATAATCGAGTTCCAATGCGGATAGCGGACATTGGGTGGGAAACCCAAAAAAAGAAAACAAACATCTCCGTATGAGAAGCGAGTGTAGAGAATATACCATTCGCCAGAATCTAAGGGGGCATTCCCGTCATTTGCACACATCGGAAACTTGTCATGGGGGTTTTAATTATAGGTGACAAATGGGTTTTAAAATTGAGTTGGGGTAACTCTAGTTTTTTTAATTGAGTAAAGGTGATAAACTTTGGATTAGTGATTAGAGAAATTTGACTCACCCCAAAGTTATATTTTTAACATTTTAACCCCAAGCTTTATTTTTTACACTCTGCCCCCAAGTTTTATTTTTAACACTTTGACCCAACCCATATAACCCTACAGCCAAAATAACGCGCCAAATATTCGTTTGTCTCGCGCCGTTTCCACCATTTTGGGCTCTTCTTTTTTGCTTCGTTACGATCTTCTTCTTCTTGCTTCTTCTTCTTATTCTGATGCTCGTTTCTTCTTCTTCTTCTTCTTCTTCTTCTTCTTCTTCTTCTTCTTCTTCTTCTTCTTCTTCTTCTTCTTCTTCTTGACTGGATTTTGCTCAAGAAAGAAAAAAACAAGACCACTTGATTTTGCAATTTTTTGACCGGATTTCATTCTTGAAGCACCGAAATTACTTCATAACTCATTCCATTGTTTTGCTTTCTTCTTCTTCTTCTTCGTCCGCCATTGTTGCTCAAGAAAGAAAAACTCGTGACCACCCGATTTTTGCAATTTTTTGACTGAATTTTGTTGGTGTAGCACTGGCAATTACTTCATAAGTGTTTTCCGCTCATTTGGTAAGTACAACAACGTTGTTTTATTTCAATTTTTCACCTGGGTATAAATCTACTGATTTTTCAACAACTTACAGTAGCTGTTGTAGTTGTTGCAACATATAATGTGGTTGTTGAAACTTCTACAATGATTATGAAGTTGTTGTAATTGTTAAATAAATAACCAATAACCGAGTGAGTTGTTGCAACAGTATTCCACTTGTTGCAACAACCAACGATCCGTCAGAGTCGCCTTCGCTTTTTGTCCGAAATAACCCAAAAAACTCGAAGCCTTCAACAACATTATTGACTTGCCACAACAAGTTGTATAGTTGTTGCAACAGGTGTTCAACTTGTTGCAACAACTCAACTATCTATTGGAGTCAGCTTCAGTTTTTGTCTGAAACAGAACCCAAAAAAAGTAGCATTGCCTTCCAACATTATTGACTTGTCGCAACAATTTGTATAGTTGTTGCAACAGTGTTCCACTTGTTGTAACAACTCAACTATCTCTGGTTGGAGTCGGCCGCTTTTTGTCCGAAATGAACCCAAAAACCGAAGCCGCTTCCAACAGCATTATTGACTTGCCGCAACAAGTTGTATAGTTGTTGCAACAGCGTGTTCCACTTGTTGCAACAACTCAACTATCCGTCGGGAGTCGACCTTCGTTTTTGTCCGAAACAACCCAAAAAACCGAAGCCGCTTTCAACGCCATTATTGACTTGCCGCAACAAGTTGTATAGTTGTTGCAATGTGTGTTCCACTTGTTGCAACAACTCAACTATCGTCGGAGCCGCAATTTTTTTTTTTTGAAACAGAACCCAAAAAACTGAAGCTGACTCCAACAGATTAGTGACTTGTTGCAACAATTTTATTACTTGTTGCAACAAGTAGTCCACTTGTTCCAACAAGTCAATAATCATTGGAACAAGCGTCACAAATGTTTCATTTTGTTATAGATTGATATGTACTCTCATGACCAATTTTTTGTTAAACAAAATATCTTCAGGTACTTGGAACACCACTAATGGGGACTCAATAACAATAGAGGTTGATTGCCATGGTGAATGGATCGAGAAGAACAATTGATATATTTGGCGATGGAAGGGTAGTGACACATTAGAGACGATAATAGCGACGATCGTCCAAAGAGATGTTATGTTCGATGATTTTGTGAACCTAATCATCACCTATTGCGAATTAACTTCGTGAACCAAAAGATCTTGCCATCACTTACATGCACAGCCTTTTTTGAAAATCGAGGGTCTTGCCATTTAAGATAACCGATCGTGTTCGTTTGCGTGCTTATTTGAATGATGTAGCTAGGCCCATTTTAAGGGTATACGTTGTTGGAAGCCCGATGTAGAGAACCACAATTTATCTCAAGACCAACAAGATGTGTTAAATGATGAATTAGACGGGGTGGATGTGCATATCCCGTATAATGGAAGTGGGGGTCGACCCCCTATACCCGAAGTTGCGAGCAATACATTGGGCACTACACAATCAATACAATCTAGCCATGTTCAAGATGATGAAACGAAGTTTTTATAAAGGAATGTCATTCAAGAACAAGGAAGAACTAGCCACTTGTTGAAACTTGCTTGCTTGAAGAAAGATTTTAGAATCAAGAAGGTGATTAATTCGCGATCATCGCGTATTGCTTCGTACGTGTACATCCGGAGTGCAAGTGGTGGCTTAGGGTCGTGAAGCTTTTAAGTTCTAACCGATTTTGTATCGTAACTTACATAAAGCATCACACACGTGGTTCTCGAGCACATTACGAGCCATAATCCACACGCTATCGCGAAAGTCATTGGTGAATACTTAAAGATAAGTTTCCTTACGGTAAAGGCCCATCTACAAAAGATACGAGTCAATCAATCCGTACGCATTTGGGTTGTAAGGTAAGTTATTGGAAGGTCCGGAAGGTACGGAGATTGCAAAGGCTTCTGACAAGGGGGGTACACATGAGCACGGGTATGCAAAGGTTTCGACGCGTACCGTTATATGCTTCGTTCGCAAATCCGTGAAGTAAGACTCGCATTGAAAGTTGATGAAAATGGGAAGTTCAAGTACTTTTTGTAGCCTATAAGGCTTGGATGCTTGGTTTTGCGCAAATGAAAAAAGTCATACTCAATTCGATGGGACATTCTTGAGGAGCAAGTACGAAGGAGTGTTGTTGTCGCAGCTGCACAAGATGCGGAGAATCATATTTTTCCAAAGTGGCATTTTGTGTGGTGGACAAGGAGTGTGATGCTTCGTACAAATATTTTTTTGAACAAACGAGAAGCTATATAGAGGATACCCCCGAGTGTGCATAATTTCTGATAGACATCCAAGTATCAAAAAGGCGGTTTCAATTGTCTTCCCTACATGTCATTATGGTTTTTGCATGAGGCACCTAGGGGAAAATCTGAGAACCACCTTTCACAATGGGGCGGTCGTATCTCAATTTTATAAAGCAAAGAAAAGCGTACAATATTGATGTCTTCAATGACCATTTCAATCAAATCGAGATTTGGTTCCGGGGCCGCCGAACATCTTGAACGTGCCGGATTCCACAGATGGAGCAGGCATTCGCCCCGGAAATAGGTATTTTCACATTTTCGTTTCCAACAAGTAACGTATCCGCCGCAACTAATAGGTAACTTGTCGGCAGTATATTGTACTTGTTGTGATTTTTGACACAAACCGAGCCTCACCACATGTTCTAACACTAATATGTTTGTTTTGTCGTGTATGATTTTATGACGACAAACGCCGCCGAGTCGATAAACTCAATGTTCAATGTTGAAAGAGAATTTCCATTACTCGCTCTATTTGATTCCATAAACATGTGAGGTTTACCGAGAAATTTCACGAGAGGCGTATGGAGTTCATCGACTCACCAACCATCTTTGTTCCCTTAATGGAAAAAAAAATATCAAAATTTATCAACTTGGGTAATAAGTTATTGGCCCATCAAATTGCTAACTACAAGTTCAAATCGTCATCGGCCACGGTTCGGTCAAGCCGATCCGATCAAAGAAGATCTTGTACTTGTAGAGTTTTTGACTCCGGACAAAATACCTTGCCCACATGCTATGGCAGGCGACTTCGAGTCCAATATGGTGAAGATTTTGGAAGGCGGATTTATGACTACTCATCTCCATATTATAGGGTGGAGAATTACATAATTGCACCTTTGTGAGGAAATGAATCGTGCCTTCTGAAGAATCTTGGGAAGTTCCTATGGAGATTTTAGAGAGAGAAATACCTCCTCCACATGTTGATCCGAGCAAACCGGGAAGAAGACGGACAAAGAGGAGGCGTGGAATCGGGGAATCACTTGCAACGAGGAAAAACAAATGCTCCATATGTAAAACAACCGGCCATAAAAAAAATACATGCCCGAACCGAATTGTTCCCTAGTTGTTAAATTTGCAATGTCTTGTAATAATAATTACTATTTTTTGTGTTTGTGAAATTAGACTTTATGACATTTTTATGTCGTTTCTGTTAGTAAAATTGGTTTAAATGATATGTTGATCTTGCTCAAATCACCAATGTATATTCTGTGGTTTTGAAATTTCTGAACAGTTTTCACCAAGTAAAAATTCTGTTGCAATGTACGTGTAACTTGTTGGGATTTTGCTAACCGATTATGTACTTGTTGCGGCAACTAACTTAATTTGGTTTTCCAACAAGTGACATGACTTGTTCCAACAAGTGACATGACTTGTTACGATAGAATGAGTTGTTTCATCCAACAAGTGATATGACTTGTTCAACAAATGTTTATGTTACCCGGGCTGCAACAGATTATATACTTGTTGCAACAGGTTAAATAATTGCTGCAACAGATTATGTACTTGTTGCAACAGGTTATGCAACTGCTGCAACAGATTATGCAATTATTGCAGCAGATTATGTAATTGTTGCAACAGATTATGCAATTGTTGCAACAGATTATGTAATTGCTGCAACAGATCATGAAATTGCTGCAACAACTAGGATATAAGTCACATATGTTTAGTTATTAACAGAGGGAACCAATGATATTTAGTGTTAAACAAAGGGATTCAATGATATTTCGTGATCAATATATATATCTACTAACATCCTTAATGGATTAGACGGTAATTTCATTGATTTGATGGGAAATTCTAAGCGTATACTTCCCAAATCGAGCGATCGTTGGTGTAATTTGATAAGAACTACTTGATTCACCCATATTTAGGTGTAAACAACGAAAACCAATGATATTGATTGTTTACTAAATGTTCCTAACCAATTTGATGGTATCCTGAGTCGTGACATATGATCAACTAAGCGTATACTTCCCAAATCGAGCGATCGTTGGTGTAATTTGATGAGAACTACTTGATTCACCCATATTTAGGTGTAAACAACGAAAACCAATGATATTGATTGTTTACTAAATGTTCCTAACCAATTTGATGGTATCCTGAGTCAGGACATATGATCAACTAAGCGTATACTTCCCAAATCGAGCGATCGTTGGTGTAATTTGATGAGAACTAATTGATTCACTCATATTTAGGTGTAAACATCGAAAATCCAATGATATTTATTATTTATTAAATGTTCCTAACCAATTTGATGGTATTCTGAGTCAGGACATATGATCAACTAAGCGTATACTTCCCAAATCGAGCGATCGTTGGTGTAATTTGATGAGAACTACTTGATTCACCCATATTTAGGTGTAAACAACGAAAACCAATGATACTTATTGTTTACTAAATGTGAAACTTTTAAACAGGTTACTCATCCGTTACAACAGATAATGCACTTGTTGCAACATATTAGTAACTTGTTGCAACAACTAACCAATCTGTTGCAACATATTAGTAACTTGTTGCAACAACTAACAAATCTTAAAACAAGCATTAAAAACTTGTTGCAAAATGACTCATGGGTTAGTTGTTGCAATTTCTTCAACAATTGATAGATTTATTGCAACAATCGACTCATCCGTTGTAACCGACTCATCTTCAACATCGCTAGATTTGTCGCAACGATCACCCATATGTTGCAACAATCGAACCATCCGTTGCAACAATTTACAAACTTGTTGCAACAACTTACTCATCGTTGCAACAGATGACAAACTTGTTGCAAATGATTATCAACTTGTTGCAACTTCTTCAACATCGCTTAGATTTGTCGCAACGACTGACCCATATGTTGCAACAACTGAACCATCTGTTGCAACAATTTACAAACTTGTTGCAACAACTTACTCATCTGTTGCAACAGATGACAAACTTGTTGCAACAGCATTATCAACTTGTTGCAACTTCTTCAACATCGTTAGATCCGTTGCAATGGATAGGCCGCCGTTAGCCTTCTTCAAATGTACCGTTAGATTTTGTGACTTGTTTAAAACTACTGAAACCACTGAACATAATGTATTGAACACAACTTAAATAATGAACACCTAATATATACTTAACAAAATGTCTTAGAAAAGTACTGACCACCTAATATATACTTAAATTACACAATGTCATAAAAAAACTCCTAATATATACTTAAATTGTTCAATGTGCCACATTTTGGCTCCAAAAAATGCAAAATCAATGAATTGTTTAGCAACCCATCTTAGGGCTCCAACACCTTTTCAATGACACCTAATGCCCATCTCCATTGCATCCTCCCTACAGAGTTGTCGCTGATTAGACTTTCGGGTTTTGTCACAGTTGTGCCGGTAAGCAAAGCCTCCATAAAAGCAATTGACCACGAACCACATGCCCTACTAAAGGATATCATGGGGAGATTCTCGTAGCCTATTGAATTCCCAAGATTCATCGAGTAACTTTGCGGGCAAGTTGTGCGAACATTCCACTCGTTGCAATAACTTGGGCCACAATTCCATTACCGGCTCCATGAAACAAAAGAAATTAGATTCTTCATAGACAGAACGTCATAGCCATACACATTTACCACTCCCTCTTCAATCATGAACTCGAGAGTGACAAAATGTGTGGCATCAATATTCATCACCGTTAAAACCCTCTTTGCACCCCAAGAGGAAACCTCCGGTAGTGGTCCGACACCCCTACAATAATCGACCATATCATCATCCCACTTGAATTCAGCAAGTCTAACCTTGAGAGACACGCATTTGGAACCGTACTCTCTTTTGTCAATTCCGCGTACCTCTTCGGGACATGTTGTTATAAAAGTTCGAGGTCCAGGATTATGTCAAGAGAATCATAGTACTCGGGAAATTGATTTGCCTCATACGCATTAGAAAGGACTTCATCTACATACTAAAGTAAAAGTAGTAAAACAAGCTTAGTTATTTGGTGCAACAGATTCAATAAAATAAAGGAATCACAGAACAGCCTAGTTAACTTGTTGCAACAGATTATCTACTTGTTGCAACAACTAGTTAACTTGTTGCAACAGATTATCTACTTGTTGCAAAGCTAGTTAACTTGTTGCAACAGATTATCTACTTGTTGCACCAACTAGTTAACTTGGTGTATCAGATTCAACAAAATAAAGGAACAGATTATCTACTTTTTGCAACAACATACTGAATTAGATAGATATATACAAGTGTTGAAACTTACCCAATCCTCCCACCATATTTCCATGCTTGTCAGAGCCTTGAAGTCTGCTGCTCCAAATTCATGCATGAGTACATGGTTCTCCCACTCTTTTTGGACTTGATTGTTAGCCTCAACCTTTTTCTTTCTTTGGGCATGTACATGTGCTTGAAAATGTCCACCTTTTTTAGCACTTTTGGCCCAACATCAAGAAGAGGAGTCTCAATTGACTTACTAGGAGTAGCAATGCATCTTCTTGATCTAACCGATGCAAGTGCCTTGGCAATTGCTTTGCCCCTCCTCCGAGCATGAAATGTGAGTATAAGGCGAGGAAAGATTCTTTGACGGTTTGATACCCTCTTGGATATCAACCTCTCGCATAGAAGTGTTTGTGGCTTCGGGTCCGCACCAATTCCTCCACCTTTCTAATCAAATTATCCATCGTGTCCTCGCAAGTGGTGCACTCACAAGCACATGAAGCGGACCTTAGAAGTACCGACACCAACATCAACAAATCTTCTACCACTCAATCCACCACTACTAAAATTACCACCAAATCCGGAAAAATCACTCAATCCAGGAACTGGGGTAAATCCACCAATATTAGCATCATCATCTCTTAATTTTTCCCCAGCAATACTTGCTGGGACATCATCACTAAGTCCACCACCACCACCACCACCAACAACATCAACAGGCTGAACAACACCACCAACAGCATCAGCACCACCAACAGCAACATCACCACCAACACCAACAACAACATGACCACCACCACCAGCTACAACATCATCAACCCTAGTGATGGTCATCACTCAGCCCAATTCCCTTTGAACCCATCAATCAACTGCCAGTGCACGCATTCTTCGGGGCACAAAGGTGACAAGGCACGGCATCTCCAACTCTCTTATTGTTGGGACAAGCCACGGGTTCACAACCTCGCAACAAGAAAGTAGATATATCATAATGGTGCTAAATCATAAAAAACAAATCCTATTTAAAATAAATTATCAAAGTTGTTGCAAAAGGTTACACATCTTGGACAATTGGACAATGTCCAACAAATAGGTAACTTGTTAGTTAGGTATCTTATCTCATTGAAAATTTTCCAACGGATGGGTAACTTGTTGCAAAGAAAGTTGATCATCTCGTTGGATATTTTCCAATAGATGGGTAACTTGTTGCAAAGAAAGTTACTCATCCGTTGTAAAAAACTAGTTGCATGTTATAACATGATTCATCTATTGGGTAACTTGTTGCAACGAGTTAATTATACTGTTGGACAATGTCCAACGGATGGGTAACTTGTTGCAAAGCAGTTACTCATCCGTTGTAAAAAACTAGTTTCATGTTATAACATTCATCTGGGTAACTTGTTGCAACAGTTAATTATCCGTTGGACATTTTCCAAATGTACGGGTAACTTGTTAGCAAAGAAAGTTACTCATTTGTTGTAAAAAACTAGTTTCATGTTATAATGATTCATCCGTCTGGGTAACTTGTTGCAACAAAGTTAATTATCTCATTGGACATTTTCCAATGTATGGGTAACTTGTTCATGTTACAGTTACTCATCCGTTGTAAAAAACTTGTTTCATGTTATAACGCATTCATCCGTTGGGTAACTTGTCGCAACAGTTAATTATCTCCGGACATGTTCCAACAGACGGGTAACTTTTGCGCAAAGAAGGTTACTCACCTGTTGTAAAAAATTAGTTGCATGTTATAACAGATTTATCTGTTGGGTAACTTGTTGCAACAGGTTAATTATCTGTTGGACATTTTTCAACAGATAGGTAACTTGCTGCAACAGATGCATGTGTTGTTGCAGCAGATTATAAAAGCTGTTGCAACACCTAGTCATCTGTTGTGTTCTAATGCTTATGCCTTCCTTGTGGGGTTGAAAAGGTCAACACTCAATTTTGTGTTGTTCGGCAATGAGCCATCTAAGAATTCTTGGATAGGTAACTTCTTCTGAGTATTCCTTGACTTGATGCCGAGGCGAGGAATGGCTTCAAATGCCCAAGCCTAGAAAAAAAGATGCCATCAAAAATTAAAATAGTGATTGAAATAATTAAAAAAAAAAGGTAAAACGTTGAAGAAAATTTACCATGAAAGCCCAAGGGAAGCCATATAGGTTTTGTGTCTTCCCCGTTGGCTTCAAATGCTTTATCAAATATTCACAAATGCCAAGCTAAAGCTTTGAAAACCCTGCATAGTTGTTGAAGGCATCATAGTCCTCAAAGCAAGTTTAATCAATCCAAGCGGTATGTTGTAGTTTACGTCTCTTGCCCAAAGAACACCGTGCACAAACCAAACTAAGCACGTTGCCTCCTTGTGCTTTTTTGAGAATGTTTTGGACTCCAAATCTTGCAACAATTTCTTTTCGAGCGTAGCTCTTTCCCACTAAGTTTACCAAAGAGACATCATTCTTAGCTTTGGAACCCTTTGCTTTCGGGTCGCCTGGGTGTCCGGCCGGCTTGGTTAATACAACAAGAGGAAGAGGCTCACAAGGATAACATCTCAATCCGTAACTATGGCAAACTCCTTCATGCCAAAGCAACCCGCATGCCACAAGAATTGATCCAAATCTCATCCTTTCTATCACAAATAATCTTACGCTTCAAAAGCTCGTAAACCATTGTCATTTGAAATCGGCACCGTATCTTCAGCAAATCTAAATAGGGCCCAAAAAGCCTAGTCCTAAAGAAATTCTCCAACCCCGCCGCCGAGAATGCCCCCGAAGGTGTCAAAGCCCTTGCCCATGGTTGATCTAACCACAAAATCACCGTATAAATCCTTATTTCCATTCGGCGCATCGTCACGCCGTACTTTTCAATGCCGAAACTCTTGACGACCTCCTCAATCGAAGGTCTATTAGATCCGTGGCAATACTAAAAGACTCAACAAGATTGGCATCCATATTATGTTTCCTTTTTCTTCTTAACTCGCCAAGGTCCGATCTCGTTGATTCTTCTTCTTCATTATCATTTTCGCTTCTCGCATCTTCTTCACCTCCTTCATCCCCTTTAGCTCCTTCATCCCCTTCATCTCCTTCTTCTTCACCTACTTCTTCTTCATCTCCTTCTTCTTCATCTCCTTCGGCATTTTCTTCATTTTCTTCATCTCCTTGACAGATTTTTCATCATCTTTTTCACTTTCTTCTCTAGTTTCTTCACTTTGTTCATTTTTATCACTTTCTTCTTCATGCCCAACAGAGGTTTCGTGGGTTTCCTCTCTTTCTGAAGCCCCGCTTCACTAACTCTTTCCTCATTTGTTGATTGACAAATAGCAGTCACAAGTTTATCTAATGGTGTTTGCACCTTAGCTCTTTTACTACTATCTCCCTCAGTTGGTTTCTCTCCTTTTCTTTTAACTGGAGCCATTTTATCTACACACAGAGATAGAAAAACAGCTTTTAATTGGTTAGTGCAACATTCAAAGTAAAAAGGGAAAAGGAATATGTTGCAACAAGTAATAAGTTGTTGCAACATTAAGAATATGTTGCAACAACTTATTACTTGTTGCGGCTATAATCTTAATTTGTTGGAAATAGAAAAACAAGAGCAAATCATTAGCAATCGTTTTGATTTTTTACAACAACTTGTTAATATGCTACAACAATCGCTTCGCTTGCCGCAAAAACCTCAACAATTGTTTTGATTTTATCCAAGAAACCGTTGGATAAAATCAAACCTTTTCCTAAACCATAGCACGACAAAGAACAACAACAAAAAAACATCTAAATTTAACTACAAAACATCTACATTTCACTACAAATACACAACCATCACAAATCTCACTCACAACTTAAACAAAATACACCAAAACCATACAACCTCAAAAGAGATGTTTGCAGAATCGTCAAACAAGTGCCGAATTTGCCGCACAACAAGTAACCTCGCTTGTTGGAAAATATCAACAAAATTGCAAGCCTTTTTTTTTTCGAAATAACAAATAGAAAAAGAACAAAAACAAGCACCAAATATCATAATTTCACAACTACAAGCACTATTTACAAACTCACAAACCCCAACAAGTGCAACAAATACACGAAACTACAATAAAACAAACAACATTCAAGAAAAATCCATGCTCTTCTTCATCTTCTCTAACCAAAATCATCATTTTCATACTCTGATTTCAAAACCCTAACTTTTGAACCAAGTGAAAAAAAAAGTTTACTCGAGAATGAATAGACAAGCAACAACAATGGAAAGAGAGAAAAATGAGCAACAAGAAGAATGGAGAGAGAGAGGAACGAGCAACAACAATGGTGATCACCGGTTTTGGAACAAGAAGAACGGAGAGAGAGAGAGACGAGATGAACCGAAGAATGAATCGCTCTTTTTTTTTTTTTTGAAATAAAACGAAGTGGGTCGTGGGGGAAGTGGGTTGGGGTTGGAAGGAGTTTTTGTATAATGTGTGTGGGTTGGAAGAAGTTTTTGTATAATGTGTATGGGTTTTTGTGTATTTTGTAAAAGATTATAAGTTTTAAAAATTATAATTGAGTCCCAATTTAAGTTAATCACATTTTTAAGACAAGTTTGACCTTGGCTGGTCAAACTTGTCACCATTTCTAATTATCACACTTTTTTGTCACCACAACTTAAATCTTCCAACTTGTCATTCCCTTTATATATAATATAGCCTCTACTAGTCATCTGATTATTTTATATAATATATGTTAATCCTCTCGCGTTAATCTCAGGCTTAAATTTGCGCTTTCTCGTTCTTTCTTCCTTAGATCCCTCTTCTTAAAAGCACCTTTCAGGTAAAGCTTAATGTTTTTACATTCATAAATTCAAATTCGTCTTTGATTTCATATAAAAAAAAAAAAAGGTTATGTTATTAGAGTTTTGGCTACATTTGCCGTTTTCGGTGATTTTGCATTTGATTTGAGGTTATTAGCTGGCGATGCATTTTTTGTTTAATTTATGATTTGAATTTTGTGTTGTTGTGTTATGATATGAAGATCGAATCACATTAACCTTCGATCTATTGGATTTTATCGTACAGAGCTTTGAATTGTGAAATTTAAATCTCTAATAATTTTTCGCTTTCATTCAGATCCATTTCCTGGTATACTGTATTTTGAAACAAATGCACACGATTCATTCCGTTTTATATGAGGACATTTGACAGGACACAGAGTTTAAGATGTTATTTTGAGTTATATATTATGTCACTGATAATCGAAGAAAACTATTATAATCCCTGCGTTTCAATTTGTTTGTCTAATTTTGACTTGACACGGAGTTTAAGAAAGTAAAGAAAACTTTTGACTCTCGTGATCTTAAATTAAAGCTATGTAGAATGTACAAAAATGCCTTTTAATCTTGTGGTCTTAAACATGCCATCTGGATAGTTGGAATTAAAGAGTGGTCAAAGAAAGAAAGAGGCATTCTTTTTTAAACGGATTAAAAAAGAAAGTGAGGCAAACAAACTGAAACAGAGGGAGTATATATTATGTCAGTGATAATGGAAGAAGACTATTATAATAATAGTTGAAGATTTAGTTGTATTGAAGAACATCATATCAAAGTTTAAAGTATGAATATCAGACAGTGACTTTATCATGCTGGATGTGGAAGTTGTAAAGAATAGAATGTTGTTGAACATTTTAAAATATAAAGTTGTGATATAAATTGGGGAGGGAAGTATATACTTTTTTATCACTTGATTTTTTAATCAAATTATATATTTGTTAATATATTTGATTTAGGCTAGCACTATCTTATTCTTCAATTTTATTACTACTGTTGTTTCTTTTACTTTCGTTGTCTTTACTATATTTGCTATTAGTACTTTTCTTTATTCAATATTTTTATCATAGCTTTTTTACTCTTGCATTTCTTTCAAACATGTTGTGGGAACCGTTTTTCTTTAGCCGAGGGTCTTTCGGAAACAACCTCTCTACCCCACAAAGCTGCGTACACCCCACCCTCCCCAGACCCCACTTGTGGAACCACCTTTGGGTATGTTGTTGTTGTTTATATAATCTAGTGCTTTTTTAACGCAGGGATCATCAACAAGAAGGAGAAATGGGGCTGACATTCACCAAGCTTTTCAGTCGGCTTTTTGCCAAGAAAGAAATGCGAATTCTCATGGTTGGTCTCGACGCAGCTGGTAAGACCACCATATTGTACAAGCTCAAGCTGGGAGAGATTGTCACTACTATTCCTACCATTGGTATGTACTTCACTTACTTGTAGATCTGTGATTACAAAATTAACAGTTTAAATGTAGTGTATAACTTTCAAAAATTGCATCTACAGTACCTCTGCTGCATAAAGTATTGAAAGAATAACTTTACAAATTCTTAAATGTAAGCTATGGTTTGGTTTTTCTTTCCTCGAAAGAGAATCCGTTATAGGTGAACTAATGATTCTGCTGAAACTCCAGAATTTAGATAAAGAAGTGTATCAATTTTTTGAAGCTTAATTTGAATGTTAGCTCATTTATGACTTGTCACAAATGGCATTATAGAAGTCAAATTTGAATCAAAATTATTCGGCATTAGCATCTTTTATCATAATCTGTTGATGTATATCACAAAAGGCTATGTATGGGCATTTGGTGCATAGAGTAGGGGTATGCATTTAAGTTTATAGCCTAAAATTCTTTTGGGATCAATTCTACAGCTTGATTTTCTATGATTAAAAAACTAGAGAACACTTCATGCTCTGTTTGGAGCACTGACATACAACAACAACAACAACAACAACATACCCAGTGAATCCCACAACGTGGGGTCTGGGGAGGGTAGAGTGTACGCAGACCTTACCCCTACCTTAGGTAGGGAGGCTGTTTCCGGAAGACCCTCGGCTCAAGAAAAGGCATATGAAAGGTCAGATACGGGCAAACAAATCAAAGCAATTAAATCTGATGTTTGGAGCACTGACATGAAAGATTAAATCTGATTATGCTAATTAAGCTCTATTGTCTACAGGGTCAACATTTCATAATAGAATGAGATTTAATTTTGTGTGTTTTGGGGATAACTTAAAAGGAGGAAATTATTTATGCTTCTAGTACTTTCTTTCTTTCTTTTTTTTTTAAGATGAACAAATTGTTTGTTCTTAGATAAACTTTTCTGTAAATGCACCCAAAAGAGAGCCTTCTTTATGAACGAAAAACAGGAAGTATGTTCTGTTTCTTCTATGCTCTTGTTTTCACAACCTTGTTGAAAGTGTTGCTGTGAATGTATAATCAGCCCTGTTGTTAGCATAATCTAAACTCGTAATTGTATGCTTATAATAATACTGCTTGGACGTGCTATCAATAGTAATTGATAATTTGCAGGTTTCAACGTGGAGACTGTTGAGTACAAGAACATCAGCTTCACTGTTTGGGATGTGGGGGGTCAGGACAAGGTATAAATGTTTTTAGTGTCTAAAGAATCTAAGTTAACATAGAGTTTGCTAGTTGTTTGTAATGAACGGGGAGTAAGTATTATCTTTTCTTCGCTCTTCGTAGTCTTCCCTTTTTCCCGCCTTCTGTGTGTTAATCCTGGTAGTTCTCTTATGCCTTATAGACTGAGGCCTTTGATTCAACTGCTTAACCGCGTGGCCGCTGTCTTTTTCTTTTTCAGATTCGTCCATTGTGGAGGCACTATTTCCAGAACACTCAGGGTCTCATTTTTGTGGTTGATAGCAATGACAGAGACCGTGTTGTGGAGGCACGAGATGAGTTGCATAGGATGTTGAATGAGGTAATAATTCTCGCACCTTTTTTGGTTGCTATTGTTTCTTCCAGGAAACGAGACACAGCTTCTAAAGCTTTAAGCTGCATGGCAAACGATTCTATGTGCCTATTTGAAGTGAATAGTACTCAAATCTGCATTGTGTACTAATAATTAGCTCTTCAAAGCTGATGACCATACTCTTGGAACTACTACACAACTGCTGCACAAGCATTTGCAACAGTTATTTTCTTTAAGAGTGATTACAACTTGTGACACAGTATATATGTCTCCTAAACTCTATCTCCTGAGTTTGCATTCAAAACTTGACAGTTTTACATCGTTATATATGTCATCAAGATATTTAAGAAGAGATTTTCTTTGCTTTGCCACTTACCATTCTCCAGAAAAGAGAGTGGATTTTGCATTTTAGCATGATCTTGTTTCTAAGTAAAGATGATTTGGTGTCATCTGAATTTATGGGTTAGGTTATGAATTATAACTGACTGAAGCATATCAACATTAGGTACTTAAGGTGTATCACGATGTACAATGAAACAATATAATAGAATTTCTTAAGATAGATCCACAATTAGTTTTTTTATAAGGAGATCCAAAACCGATAGAAAGGTTTTTTTTTTTTTTTTTTTTATCAAGTAAAGTATTTCATTAATAATAACAAGGCCGAGATGGCCATATACAAGAGATATACCAAAAAAGGAGAAACCTACAAAATATGGTTCTCCAAAAGACACCCAATCCTCTATACAAACAGGAACTACATGGGTGCACCAAAAGAAAATAAGGGATCGGCTATACTTCTCAATTGAGCAAAGCTCATCTCCACCCCTTCCAAAGGTAGTTATGGTGACATGACTAAAATATTTGCACGGGATTCGGGTTGAACTAAATCTTTTTCTCTTTAATCTTGTTTTAATCAAAGCTTGAATTACAACAATTATTCAACCTGAGAAATGAACTCTTTTTTCTTTGTTTTCCCCCTTTTTATAAACTACTAAGTAATCAGCTCTTGATTTGCTGAAAATTAGTGAACATGGATTGAATAATAGATGAAAACTTGTGACTATGAATTACTCCCTCAGTTTCATTTTATATGACACTATTTTCTTATAAGTCCGTTCCAAAAAGAAGGGCACCTTTCCATAGTGTCAAACAATTTGTACTATAGACTTCGTATTGTACCCTTGATGACAAGCTTTTATAGGCACAAAATCTCACGGCATGTTTAAGAGCACAAGTTACAAAAGTCTCTCTTTCTTTCTTAAACTCCATGCCGAATCAAACTAACCCACATAAATTGAAACATTGGGATTACTTTTCCCCCCTCAATCTTGTTAGTTAAAGCTTGTTTATTATTGAAACTAAGAAATGTACTATTTTTCTTTTGGTTTTTCTTCTATTTATAAACTACAAAATGATATTTTTTAATTTGCCAGATTATCCCTGAACATGAGCTAATAATAGATCAAAACTAAGGATGAGAAAAACTAAATACTTGTCATCGCTGAGATTTATCTTTGATATAACATCATTTTCAAAAAATCTTGGATATAACTAATTTGATGCTATTCACAGTTCCTAAATGGAGCCTTGAGGATATTGATAAATTATGATTTTATGGATTCTGGCTAATATGTGGTAATTTACCTTCTTCACTATGATTAATCTCACTTCAAAATCTTAATTTGATAATTTTCTAATCTCATTTGCCTTAAGCTAAAGTAGTTTCAATTTAGAGGAGTTAATTGAGTTAGATATAAACTGTACTCTGATTCGCGTTTACAAAATATGTCAAAAATCTGATACTTCACGTGAATAGTCTGCATTATGTTATAAATTTCTATGACAAGGATGGAGGTACAGTATTAATGACGTCCCACCTTTAATGAAGATAAAAGAACTATGTATGGTCAAAAGTAAGAAAACTGGATAACTTATGACGGAATTGATTGCACCTAATCCAATTCAATTCGTGGAGCTTCAAGTCGAGCCAAAGATGCTGTTTCAGTGATTCTGAAGTGTCAACATTTCCTCTTGAACAGATGGAGTGGTGTTATATCACTAATTGCTCAAGCCTTTTGCCCGTCTGTCTTTGATATGCTATATTTAGAATGTTATTGTTAGTGAGATGAATCTCATAATTGAGACAGTTCATCAACTTTGATCCATTGTTGAATGTGACAGTTGATTATTGATTAACCATTAGTTGGTGAAGTATCTAGAGGAGTTTCGGGAGAATAGGTAAAAGAGGAGAGTTTTCCTTCTGTGCATCATCTAATCAAACAGGCAGAGAAGTTGCAATACTGCGCTTTATGTTTGCACCAGTCAATATCTCCTTTTATTTTTTCTTTGGAGAGAACACTGATAAAATATTGAAGGGTGACTAGGAGCAGGGAGAGATCTATGTGGAAGCCACAGCACTTAAAATGCTTTTGCTGCTTTTAGCTCATGCTTACTATGCTCGTAGCTGCATTCATTAATTAGTAAAACGACAAAGTGAAAGATACAGTGGGGATTCTGTACTTACGTTGGACTTTGCTGACTGACCTGTGGAGTTTAATAGTCATTACTCTCTGTCCCAGGATGAGCTTCGGGATGCAGTGCTTCTTGTTTTTGCTAACAAACAAGATCTTCCCAATGCAATGAATGCTGCCGAAATAACTGATAAGCTTGGGCTGCACTCTCTCAGGCAGCGTCACTGGTAGGCACCCTGCTAGCAGTTGTGACAGCTTCCTTTAATTCTCAAGGCACTAAATTTTGTCTCGGCTGCTTTCAGGTACATTCAGAGCACTTGTGCAACATCTGGAGAGGGGCTTTATGAGGGTCTTGATTGGCTTTCTAACAACATTGCTAACAAGGTATGTGTAGTGTACACGTCCTAATTGATTAAATTAGGCTTGGATCTTTTCCTTTTGGTGTTGGGATCACCTTTGTGCGCTAATTGTTTTCTTCCTTTTGCGTCCTCTATTTACAGTCCTAAGGCAACAGGAGAGTTCTTGCGGGTTGATCCTGGATGCAGGCAGGTTTTTATCTAGTTTCTTTTACCAAGTCAGTGTGGTTATGAGCATTGTCTTGAAAGGCATTTGCATCTTGTTAGGACTTAATGAAATGGCTTTGTTATACAACGGTTGGATATATGTAATGCTGTTTGTTTAGGTTTTGAGTATACTTCCATAAATTTGTAAACAAAGACTAGTTCTTTATGACGTTTTTGTTAATGGTTAATGATTGTACTTCCTCTTTTTGTCCCTAATGTAAACCTCTCTAATTATTGAAAGGCGTTTAATCTCTTAGGTTTTGAGTTGATATAAACCATGAATGTGTAGTTTCGATGTGCTTATAAGATCAATGATTTGCACTTCCAGTCTTGCTTTACTTTAAGCCTAGAGCTTCCATCATTTTGAGTTTTTTTGTCTCGTCCCTTGAGAGACATAGTCATCATCGGATCCTTGCTCTGACAAAAGTTGGTACTTGGTCTTGGTCTTTTGCCTTGATTGTTGCTCAACTGTCGGAAAGTTGATGCTCAACTTTCGGAAAGTTGATGCTCAACTTTTTAAACTTCCCAATCTTGCTCTTATTTTGTGTGCATGTTTTTTTTTTGAGGAATTCCAGTGGTTATAAGTTGTGAACAATTGACTATCTAACATGAAATGAATATAAGGTCGCAGAAGTTCACGATGTTCACAATAATCATAATAAGAAGATAATGATTGCACTGATATCCGTTCATAAGTGGATCTTTTGGAGCGCTTAACTTGAGAAACTCAGATTCTACCTCTTCTGCACTTCCTTTAGATAATGTTTTGATGGAGAAAATGTTATTCTTACTAGTTAAAGAGAGGACTTATGCCTCATTTGCATGGCACTTAATGCAAATTTGTATCTCATTCAGATATCAGTTATTGAGAAACTCCGTTTCTGTCTCTTGCACACTTCTTTTAGATAATGGTTTGATGGAGAAAATGCTGTTTTTATGAGTTAACTTAGGCCACATTTGCTTGCACTTAATGAAAGTTTGAATGTTAAATCATTTAGATTTCGGTTATTGAGAAACTCAGTTTCTATCTCTTGCACACTTCCATTAAGATAATGTTTTAATGGAGCAAATGTTGTTCTTACGAGTTAAAGAGAGGACTTGTGCCTTATTTTCACTGTTAAGTGCTATGTAGCATCACATGCTAACGTTCATTGCAGTTCTCTGATAAAAATAACCAAATCTTCCCTGAGCAACTTGCCATAGCAGTATGATGACCAAGTCTTCTCCAATATGTATCCAGTTCAAATGAATCTTGAAAAGGTTCCATCAGACCAATTAGACTTTATTGATTCCTCTAAGATTATTCACTCTCTCCAAAGCTTGCTGGGAATTGACTGACCTTATATTCCAAAAGGATTTTGTTCATCATTAATAATAATGTTTAGAGGTAGTCATCCTCCTAGATAATAGTCTGATGGCAGGAGTAGGCTTTATTGTCCTTCCCTCCTTGTGTTTGGCATTACTACCTAATGTTTTCCGCCTGGTCCTCACTTCCTATTCCCTTAGTATATGTCTCAATATGATTCACCTTTATTGGTTGTTATTGTTCTGGTTGTTTGATTCTCTGTTGTGATTGTTGTGCAGAGATTTCACTCCCATTCTGTTGTTTCTCCTTGTCAATATCTTCTAATCCTTGCACTTCCTCCCTGTTGTGTTGTGAATAACTATTTGAGTTTGTTGCTCTGATTTGTGTCCTGTCTCACTATCATTGTGATTTCCTCCATTTGCTGGTCTTAATTTGATGTTTCCAACTACTTTATCACTTGCCAAAATCGTCACTGGTGATTCTTCCCCTTTCTTGTCCTTATGTTCTTGTGAATCCCTCTTGGACAGGGTTTAACTTTGGGTTTTATGGATGACATTCCTGTTCATTGTGACCCTGTAATTGACATCTCTTGTAGTACCTGGGCATATAGTCGTATTTTATGTTTGTCTGAGTGGAAACAATTTCTCTAGTGCTAGCTTTCCTGATTCCCACATTGATACCCTTAGGAAAGTCACTCACTCAATATATCTAACGTAAAAATATGTTAGATATTTTGTTTTCTACGAGTTTCTTTAATTTTCTTAAACTTATCATGTACTTTCTACATTTTGTGTTATTATGCTACTTTATTAAAGTATAAATTGAAGAGTTAAAGATATATGGGTCGTACGCCCCATGTCTTGAGGCTCGCACTTCTATTCGTAGGGCTGTGCATAAATTACCAAAACCCGAATTACCGAACCGAACCGATTATTTCGGTAATTCGGTATTTAATAATTCGGGAGTAAAAATTTAAAATTACGGTATTCGGGATTGGGTTCGGTACGAGATATTAGTACCGTTTGGTATTCGGTATTTCCCGAATATCGAATTATTTAGTAATACTATGGGGTTTCTTCATCTTTTTCCTCCTATTCCTTGCTCTTCTTTACTTCTTTTTTCCCTTTGTTCTGCTTGTCCCAAAACTGTACTTCTTCAATTTAAATATGAAAGAGAGACATTTAGAATTATATGCATTTGCTTTTTCTGGAGCTATATATGAACCATAAATATTTCTCTCTATTCTTTTCTTTTTCGGAATTTTTTTTTTTTTTTTGCTTTCTAAGAAAATTATATCTAGCACACATAATGTTTAGCTGTCCAAATTTTTTGCAATTCCATTAGTTTGTCACCTAATTTCAAATACACAATAGGTGAAAGATGGGTTTGCATTCATGGCCTCTGAAGTAAATGATAATATCTTATTATTAATATTTGCTTTCTTGAATGGTAAATCCCGAATACCGTACCGGAATTTACCAAACCGAATCAAACTTTTTCGGTTCGGTATTTGGTATCTACTTTTAATTACCGATTATCGAATTACTGAATCCGAACTTTGAAAATATCGAACCGGATCCCGAATGCCCACCCCTATCTATTCGTATTAAGTAAAATGTATGGCCTCACGTCCCCGCCTTTTAAAACAGTCGTAGATAAATTTGTTGTTATCAGTTGATAATCTTTTGTAGGAGTTTAAGTACATGTCAGTTCAACCATTGCCTAGTTAACTGTACGTGGAAAAGAATTGTAGGTTTTATAGTATATATAGATTTTATACATCTAAATTCTAAGCCATAAAACATATAAGTAATCCGCAGCAAGCATGAGTTGGTAACATATAAATTATGGTACGTAATATGTCACTTGGATAAAACTACGTTAATATAAAATTCTGTAAACTGTTATTGCATACGTGAACTTGCCCAAAAAGAAGAATGAACTGAGCTTGCCAATGATAGACATGATTAGTTATACTAATAGAAACGTGAATAACTATTTGTAGTTCTGTTGTTGCGGAAGTGAATTCTGATGGCTGCTAAAAACGGTAGTCAAAGAAATACCAAGGGTCAGACGCTGTTCAGTTTTGACTGAATTATTTTAACAAAAGATATTCAGTTTGATTAATATAGCAGAGTTACAACTCATACTGCACTAAATCCCAAAACATCTACATATGTTAATCTCTCTCCGGGGCAGCTTGAACCTCCACTATCTCACCGAGTATCTGTTACTTATTATCACTACAGTTATATAACAGGTAATTTTGCTTGGGCTTAGACAGAATCACGGAATATTTTTTGTCACTGCTAAAAGTTTTAAACCCTAATATTAAAGATTTGTACCAATTCATTGACAAATAGGTATACACTTTTTCAATCATAATGAGCTCACCTCTATAATCCATCGTTTCAATGTGATGGAATCATGAGGAGCAGCTGCACATCACCTTTGACTCTCACTCCAAATGAAATGGTGTCACTTCATCCTACTCTCATAGAAATATGAATTAAGAAGCATGATGCAACATGGAATCACTATTATTTCCCAAGAAGAAAAATAAAATTTAAACAATTGCGAGATAAAGTAGGTGAGAATCTACGAGGAATTGTAACTATCAAAACATTATCTTCGTCCACACAACTAGGATGCAAATTGTAACAAAAAATTTAAAGACAGAGAAAAATAGGAAAAATTCAACCAAGCAGCCAGATTAATAGAAACTTGTATGCATCGTTATTTATATCAATCTGATAAACAAATGATGTGTGTGTATATATATATATATATCTTTTTTTATCATTAAGTCATATTAATTAATATACATTCTCATCTTAATTAATAAACTAACCATCGTAAATTAGTATAATTTGGTATAAACATGTTATATTGCAATTCAAAATTGTGATAATACGACTCATACTATTTAAACATGTTATATTGCAATTCAAATTATGGCATTTTGCCATTTTGGTCACCGAATTGTTCTTTTGGAACCCAATTGCGAGAACTTAAATGTACGTAATTGTAAATTAAAAACCAATAAGATGAGACATCTAATTACTTGTAGAATTTCAGATCTTAGTCACAATCAAAGAAATTGAGATTCAATTAATTGATGTTACCTGTCCTTCCACTTCTTCCAATTATCGAATGTACCAACATTTTGATCGTGCTAATTGGCCAACTCTTGACTAGTAAGATAAGAGGACAAAAAATCACTAAGATACTTACGGGCAGATGAATTCTTTTTGTTCAAGCTCCAAAAAATAGAGTGTCATGTCTCAAGGGAAAGAGTATGCTACCACTGTCTTTGTTCCAATTTATGTCACTTTTCATTTTTTGAGATTCAAAGTATATAAATTTGAGAAATTGTAAATAACCATCTAGCAAAATAATAGCCAGTAAATATATATATTTTTTTAATATTAATGTATAATATACATAAAATATACATTTTTTATACATAATAGTGTATATTTGGCTAGTTGAATGTAATTATTTTTGGCCGACTAGCCAAATATGTAACTTACGTTGACCAACATTTTAAATGGAGTACTTTTTATCATATTGACATGAGAAGAGTTACAATTTATACTACTTTTCATATAATTTTGAAAATATAAATTTAATTTTAAAAGTATTAAGTTGATCTAATTCAATTTAATTTAAAAAATTAATTAAACTAACTCTGATAAAATGAAAATACCACATAAATTGGGGATGGGAAAGTAATAGGTAGCTAAAGCCATTAATCAGCATACTTACTGTAGTTTTTACCGGTTGGGTGGTCCACATTGGTGGGTAGGTAGTCAGCTTGTACTTCATGTGTCCGCTGTCCATACGCAGACAAACTACTTCCCGCTAATATATCATTCTATTTTCTCTATCTTTCTTTATACATTATTTCCAATTATCCCATATTATAATCCACAGCAGCCATCTCTGAAACAACCCCATTAATATCACATCACAACTATAAATAGAATCAGTTGAGTCCCAGGATTTCAGCCTGTGTGTTATAAGTTGTAAGCCTTTCAGACATCACAACGATTCTTTGAATCAGCTTTTTAACGGTAAGGATTCCAACTTTCTTGAATTTGAAAAACATTGGTTTTTTGGGGGCTTTGTTGGTTTATGAGTTGTTGGATCTGTGGTATTTGTCAGGTGAAATCAAGAAAAGAAAATGGCCAGGAAGAAGATCAGAGAGTATGATTCAAAGAGATTGTTGAAAGAAAATTTCAAGAGACTTGCTGGTTATGATTTGGCCATCAAATCTGCACAGGTAACTCAATAATGACCTTGTGATTCCATTAACATTGGTTCACCTCAACCCCTTTTCCTAAAAGGGGTTAAAAATTAGGCCAACTAACTCAATTCTACACAATGTATTTGAGGATACAGATTTAAGTCTGTGAGTTAGAAATGGGGTAGATTTCTGAAACAGTCACTCAACTAATAGTTATTATCTCAGACACCTTGCTTCTTGATTCCAATTTTCTCCAACAAAAAAAATGACTTTCTGATATAATAACTCATTACTATTAGTTGAGTGATCATCCGAGTAATCAACTCATCAGAAATGTAGGGAATGGTTCTGTTCTGCATTTATTAGGACTAAAGATGGCGAATTGAAAATATAGTTGCAGTCTAGTAGTTGTAACTCTGTCTTGCATCACTTAGGTGCAGAATCTGACTCATATATGAAGATCTATTTTTGCCCATTGGGAGGAAACTCCTAGGTTGGTCCAAATAAGTTGCTAAAGCCCATAATAGTAGATCTGGTTGATGGTAGTGTATGTAAAATGTTGGATCATAGGCTCTGAGACAGCTACTAAAATGAAGAATGGTAGGAAATGGATCTTGCCTAACAGTGATCCTATTCAAGTGTTATTCACTGCATATTAAGAGTGGCAAACAGGCTGGCCGGATCGGATATATGGGCGGGTTGAAAACAGATAAAATATACGAGCCGCCCATAGTTAACACGGATAAAAATGGGTTAACCTATGGATAATATGGATATCCATATTATCCGTGGTTTCAGGAACAGTCAGGTGAGAACACAAGCTAAAAGCCAAAATAAACTTAGATTCTTAGAAAGCAAGAACTCATGAAAAATAACAAGCAGACAATATGGATATCCATTTTTTAGTGGATTATATCCATATTTGATCCATATTTAAAAAGCCAGTTATCCAACCCATGTCTAATGAGTTGTATTGGATGGTTACTTGTTTTCTTTTACCATTTTGCCAGCCCTACTGCATATATTCTTCAAGTCTTTCATTGTGTATCCTTTTGGTAGTATTCAGAGCCCTCAAAGCAATTAGCAAAATGAGTTTATTCTATGCTCCAGACACCATTCAACACTGTCTTAGATTCATTTCCTATTTCAGGTGGATGGGGCTGGGGAAACAATCTTTCGTGTTACTTGTGACAATTATAAATTGCATTTGACGATTTATTTTAGAGAATGTAAGAATGCGGAAATTTATTCCGCTGTGCATTATGATGATGGTATTTGTCCTTTCTGTGTCTTAGGTTACAGAGTCAACTGATTTGAATGAGCTTGTTGAGAAAGAGCCATGGCTTTCTTCAACCCAATTGGTGGTAAAGCCTGATATGTTATTCGGGAAGCGTGGAAAAAGTGGACTAGTTGCCTTGAATCTTGATTTGGCTCAAGTTGCTTCTTTTGTGAAGGAACGCTTAGGCAAAGAGGTGATTGAAATATTCCCGGACCATAAGTCTGGGGTGATATTGTTATAAGAGAACACATTATATACTTTATCCAGCAACACACATTATTTACGCTATTACTGATTCTGTGTTTGCATGTTCTTCACATTAACAGGTAGAGATGGGTGGATGCAAAGGGCCCATCACAACCTTCATCGTTGAGCCATTTGTACCCCACAATGAGGAGTTTTACCTTAATATTGTTTCAGAGAGACTTGGTTGTAGTGTTAGCTTTTCTGAATGTGGAGGAATAGATATTGAAGAGAACTGGGACAAGGTATGTGAAATGTGCCTGTTTTGTTACGTTAAATATGTTCAGTATTTTATACATGTATACTGATTTGACATGACAACCGTGTTAAATCCAGGTTAAGACAATCTTTCTGCCAACGGGGACATCTTTTACATCAGAAGTTTGTGCACCACTTGTTGCTACTCTACCACTAGAGGTAAATGTTTGAAAAAATCACAAATTAGGAAACTTTGCTCCGTGTTGCCACCCGTAATTTGAAAATTCATTGTCAAGTTGGAGCATTGAGTAATGATCCTCTTCTTAGAGAAAGGGAAAATAAGAAAAGGAAGATCAACTTTTAAGTACTGCTGTATACATCGAGTTTATTTGTAATCTGAAACGTACCCCTGATGTGAAACTCACTTGTATTGTACAGATCAAAGGTGTAATTGAGGAGTTCATCAAAGTGGTTTATACTTTGTTTCAAGGTATGCCCAAATTGTGTTATCACATAAGTTGTAGCCCTTGGATTTGGTTTAGCCTCTGAATATTTCTTTCTATTCAGATCTGGACTTTACTTTCCTGGAGATGAATCCTTTCACATTGGTCGAAGGAAAGCCTTATCCGCTTGATATGAGGGGAGAGCTTGATGACACTGCTGCTTTTAAGAACTTCAAAAAGTAATGTCTTGGCACACTTGCATTTACCCATTCTACTGTCTTCCGGATACATTAAGTAGAGTCTGCACGCATCATTAGTTTAAATATATATCTTTCATTCTGCAGGTGGGGAAATATTGAATTTCCATTGCCATTTGGAAGAGTGATGAGTGCTACAGAAAGCTTTATTCATGGGCTAGATGAAAAGGTACATCTTGACACTTTGGAATTTAATTAATAAAAGCATGGATATACCCCTCGTTACAAAAGTGGTGTATATATACTGGTTACAAAATGGTGCAAATAACCCTCTCCAAAATGGTCCCTTTTTGGAAGTAGTTTTTTTTTTAAAATCATTTGGTTATTTTTTAATTAAAAATATGCCACGTGACTTTAAAAAAAAGTCTCCAATTTTTTTAGTAGACATATTATTCTAAAGCCACATGGTAATTTTGTAAGGGATGTTTAAAAAAAACGGTGACTTTTAAAAAATGCTTTTTTTCCATAAAATATGTCTTAAAAGAAACTTTTTTCAAGTAATACAAATTAAAAAAGAACAAATGATTTTTAAAAAAAACTGATATCTTCTAGTATGGATGTATATATATCACTTTTGGCATGAAATATTGAGCATTACAATCTCAAAGTTGAAGTGTATATATGTCCAAATTAATAAAGGCATGGGGAATAAAAAACTCAGAATTGCCTACCCTCCCCACTCCCCAGAGGTAGAAAAAGATGTATCTGTGAACAACTGATAACATGCTAAAAGAGTTCAATTCATTGTTCTATCTCAGACAAGTGCGTCTTTGAAGTTCACGGTCTTGAACCCCAAGGGGCGAATATGGACAATGGTTGCTGGTGGAGGTGCCAGTGTCATCTATGCAGACACTGTATGTTTCTCTCCTTTCCTGATTACTTTGACTACCCTTCTGTTGCATTTCTCTAATTGCCATTTTGGGTTACCTTCAGGTTGGTGATCTTGGATATGCTTCTGAGCTTGGGAACTACGCAGAATACAGCGGTGCTCCAAATGAAGAAGAGGTCTTGCAGTATGCCAGAGTTGTAATTGATGTAAGCATAAAGTATTCGCATAAATTAACAGGATCCGACATGTTTTTGGAACCTACTATACCATCATAGTTGACTTGTTATGGCATATTCTTGGTTTATACGTCTAGAGAATGAAAACAGCATTCTTATTAGTAGAAAGATACTCATTTCATTCCCAATTTTGCAGTGTGCAACCGCAAATCCTGATGGTCGTAAGAGAGCCCTTGTGATAGGTGGTGGAATAGCCAACTTCACTGATGTTGCTGCTACTTTTAGTGGCATAATTCGAGCTCTAAAAGAGAAGGTATGAAACCATCATAAATCATAGGCATCTTTAATATGACTTGCAGTAATTTTGACACTCCTAACTCGGCGTTCTTGTAACAGGAATCAAAGCTTAAAGCTGCAAGAATGCACATATATGTAAGAAGAGGGGGTCCAAACTACCAAAAGGGTCTCGCTAAAATGCGGTCTCTTGGGGAGGAAATTGGCATCCCAATTGAGGTATGAACTGGTATCCAGCAATAACTAGTCTAAAACCATTTTTTCTTTTTCAATAGAATCAAGCAACTTCGACATCACAACTTAAGTATCGTTGTTAAATCTTTTCCCGTCCCTTAATTTATTGTTGTAGGTATATGGACCTGAGGCAACCATGACTGGCATCTGCAAACAGGCTATTGAGTGCATTACTGCAGCAGCATAAAGCAACCAACTCTGCATTCTCCAAGCTTAAATTGTTTTGGTTTTCTTTTTGGCTTTGTGTTGTTAGCATAATGTTGTTTGCCGAAGATAAAAAAGATTGATTTGGACTTGTGACATTTTATATAAATGAGCCATCAGCAAATGGGCTCTAGTAATGGATTTTGTTTATCATTTTCTTAAGTAAACATGAATTCTATAGAAAAAACGTTTTCCCATACCTAGACACAAAAGTGGGGTGATTTATGTCTTGTCAAATTTTGATCTCTTAAAAGTTTGCCTAACTCGAGTAACAACCTATTGAACTTAGGTACATGGAACTGATTCTCTTACTGTAAAATTAACTATGTAGAGAATATAATGTGGAAATAAATAAGACATACGATTTTACATATAAAAATCCTCCTTGCTCAAGTGAGTAAAACTATGACCCACATTTGTAGCATTTCAACTCAAACTCCACTAAAACAAATGAGCAAATTCAGGTCGAATTCTAAGGGACTTCCTTTAGCCCTTTCAATGTCTACAATCACTTGACTGTAGCAAAACTTTTAAGCTAACTCTAGCCTAAAAACAAAAAACAACTTTATGTAGAAAAGACTTCTTGAAAAAGTGAATTAGGTTACAACTCAAATTAGGTTACAATTCAAAACATCTACTATAATAACTAAACCAACAATAGAACGGAATGAAAAAGAACTTCAAACGTGGGTCTTGGTTCGTCAATTTGATCTTTCTAACACAACAAGATTGTTTCTTGTTTTTGCTCTCAAAACTCTCTCAATGTGTGTGTTCTTTTTTCTTTTTCTTTTTTGTTGAAAAGACGATTTTATTTTATTAATCTAAGTAGGATCATATATAGTAGAGGTACTTCCACTATTATTGATAGCGAGTACACTGGAATTTAAGAAAACAGCTAATGCAATATATAGACCAACATATGTTTTTATTAAATATAGTCAATTGAGCTTGGGTGTGCTTTATACCATCATACAGCAAAAGGGAGGAGGACTAGGCCTGACCTGAAAAGAGGATGAGGAAATCATCCTTCCAAAAAAAGGAAAGGATTGGTCATGCTATATACCTAAGTCCCAATCCTTCAATAGGCAATAACTGACAAAAAAATTAGTTTTATCAAATCTTATTCTAAAACTAAGGCAAATTGGCTTATCCAAATGAAAGGGCCCTTTGAATCTCTAGGAATATTCTGAAAGGCAAAATACATGGAAGAATCAATCACCCTTAACAGATGCACTTTTTGCCAAAATTTCAACTACCTGATTGACTTATAGCGGTGAATAAATTTAGCACTTGCTTGATTTAGAATTTGTGATGTGTCATTAATAATGTGTTTTAGTCTAAGGTTACTCAGATCAGCAGATGTGGTTTTGTAAGCGTATTTTTAATGATTAGCGAATCCAGCTCTAGAGTGAAATTTGTATACCCATTCTGTGAACTTATGGAAAGTCATAAAACATAAAATAAAGTGCAAATTCTCAAATCAAGGAATTGGTTTGTTATAATAATATTTTTCTTTAAGTAGACTAAAAGAAAAAATAACTAAAAGAAAAAATAAGACACATAAGTTGAAAAGAGATAGTCATACGAACCTTATACATTAAAAAAATTCAAGTAATGATTAAAAAGATAAATTATTTGCTCTCCAAAATAATGAAGTGTAATACCAAATGATACTCCCTCCGGTTTAAAAAGAGTGTCCAATTAGTCATTTACACCCCTTAAGAAAATACTACTAACTCTTAGGCAAAAATAGGTATTTTGACTAAACTACTCCTAATTAAATAGGTATTGAAATCTGGTCACTTAAAATTTAATAAGGACAAATCTGAAAAAATAAGATAAATTTTGTCTTGATTTGATAAGTCGACACTCCTTTTGAATCAAAAAAAATAAAAGCGAAGTAAACACTCTTTTTGAATAAGAGGGAGTATTGTGGGAACTTTGGTTTAAACTCTTAGGATAAGTTAGGTTAAAAGATATTTCATGTGAAATTTTGGTTCGCTAAACAGGGTAACATGGAAATTACTGGCCTCGATGAACTTAAAGTTAGATAGGAGTACTATTGTACTAATATATAGGTTAATGAATAAAGTTATAACCCAATCCATCATTAAACTGCTGAGTTGTTTGTGTCTCCGATTTAGTAGGCATTTGGTCATGCGATATGAAATTATAATTTTATATTTTGATTCTAAATCAATTTTTGTTTATGCTTTTCGTGTAAAATTTCCAACTTCAACTTCATATTATAATTTCAATTTCCAAATTCTCCAAAAAGGTATGATTTGGAATTTCAAATCATGACTTCAATTTTTTTTTAAATGTAAAAATTGACCCATAAGTTTATATTTTGTAAAAAAAGATCCATAAATTGGTGAATATATTTATCAACCATGTTTAACAACTCATGTTCAATTTTAAAAAGTAGTTATACTACAACTCATGTTTAATACCATGTGGAAGGATTATATTAAAGAGTAGTTATACTACAACTCATGTTTAATTTTTTTTTTATTGAACTAAAGTTCGATCAATAGATGTTGTATTTTTTAGAAAGGTCTTCTAGTAGCATATTAACTTTGTTATTAACTATGATTTGCTCATTTGGTAAAATACTAAAAGAATTAGGGAAGTTTTGATGGTTTTCACAACTTGAGAGGTTTTATGTTTATGAGAAAAAATAAAATTTAAGAAATCCAAATTGCATGTCCAAACAAAACTTCAACTTCTAATCATCTTAATTTCAAACCGATTTCATCTTGAAAAAAAATTAGTTGCTCATCAATTAAGGAATATCAATTAAAAAAAAAGAGGAACAAAAATAGGTGTAGTCACCATCTTGCTAGTTTTTCAAGACGGGCCTTAAACCTTTACATTTGGGAAAAAAAAATACTCAATCAAGTGTATCCTTAAAAGACAAATTTCATACTTAGAAAAGTAGAAGTATAATAACTTTTTTTGTTCCAATTTATATGTTAATATTATCATTCAGAGATCAATAAGTTGTTACAAATTTCACAAACATTTTCTAAATATTTCAATTTTAATAATAAGAAATTGTGATTTATAGTACTCTATCAATGTATATTGGGTTTACAAAAATAGCTAAAGGATTGATGTCTAAATTTATATGTTGACGGTAAAAGTACGTTTAGAGAAAATTTAAAAAAGAGAAATTAGGAAAAAAAAATAACGATTTATCACACTTTGAATCTTATTACGACGCTATCACAAATCTTATTATCCTTTTTTAGATGAAGAGAATATAAATAGACCTCGTGCTAATCAATTTGAATTAGCCAAGTCCCTTAAAAAAAAAAAAAGACACTAAGTAAAATCAAGACCAAATATAACTTCTATAATAAAAAATAATTATATTACTAAAAGATACTCTCTCCGTCCTAGTTTATGTGACATAGTTTGGTTTGAAAGATCTTTGAAAGGGTTCAAAAAAATCCATTTGTGTGCATTTAAATCATTTCATTAAAGGTAAAAGGAGAAGTTTCAAGTTAAATGATTTCTAAACATAAAAATATATCATTATTTTTTTTCCCCAGATTATTTTTTTTTCCTACCCATCTATGTTTAAAAAAAAAATCTAAAAAAGTGAAAGAAAAAAAAAATTATCCTTTTTGGGAAATAATATTTTTATATAGAGAGTCTTTAAAAAAATTATTATCCAACTTAATACGAAATAGTTCATTTGTCCCAATTTACGCGATACACTTTCCTTTTTACCCACCCCCTATGTAATAAAAAAAAAAAATGATAAATTTCCTTATTTTTATATAGAGAACAATATTATCCTTTAAACTTTACTTTTGATGATTTATTTGTCCACACAAATATCTTTAATTTGATAATTTTAGTTCACTTTACTTTTTAGATTTATAACAACACAAATATCTTTCTTGTTTTATGTATTTCTTAAACTTCGTGTCAGTCAAATTATATCACATAAACTGGGACGGAGGGAGTAATAGTTTGCATTTTATAAATTTAAGCCAACTCTTCCATTTCAATTTTAGTAAAACTTATCTCACCCTGTCTTTCTAATTTTCTCTTCCTCCAATAATTCTTCTGTATCTCTTTCTCCCTATCACACATCTCTCAATTTTTGTTCGTGAATTTGCTTTGATTATTGAATGTTCTTAATTTGAAATGCAGCTAGATCAAGGAAGAAGAGAAAAATTAAGAGAGTCTTGTTGGAAGAATTAGATGAATGGTAGGGGATCTAAAGGTTCTGAATACACTTGATGCAACTAGTATACAATGGTACCAAATTGGTGTTGCTTGATCTTGTTGGAAACATTTTGGAGGAGTTGATTATGAAGTTTGGTTTCATTTAGAACTGATTCGAATCGATTTTGATATATAAAAAGATTTTTGAAGTCGAATTTTGCAAAGGGAAAAATAAGACAATGGTGTATGTTACAATATATCATTGTATGTTACATGTATATTTATGTATATCCTACGTATGTCGTTTGTGTTATTATATACATAACATAAATATAATACACAATTGACATACGTGTCACATACATATGATATACAAGTGACATTCATGGGATTGTTCTTCAATCTCACAGTTCAATATGAAATTTGATTCAAAACCTCACAAAATCTAATATTAAATGGCTCAGACTTGAGATATTAGCTCCTCACTCAAGATGTTCTCAAACTTTTGGAACAACAGCCAATTGAGAATGATTCCGATTTTGCAAACTTTAATTTAGCTCGAAGCTTCAAAGTTTCATAGAAAATGACTGACTCCAGTTCTTCACATCTTAATCACCAAAGCAATAGTCAATCAAAATTTCAACTTTATTCAATAGTTTTCAGGAACTGTTTTTACAAGCGAACTCAATTTTCCAAAAAGAGAAAAAATCAATCATGATTTCAAACAAACATCCAGCCGTTTGGCTTCGAGAATAATATCGACCATAACCAACTCAAACAAGCAACAACTGTCCGCACAATTTGAAATTTCAAATCTTTTAACTTCCTAATATTATTGATTTTATTGGAGATTGTATATATTACGTAAACTTTTTGTTGTAATATTTTGAAAATAACAGTATTGTGAGTTAATTCTATTTTGCATATTTCTATAAAAATCACAAAAAAGAAACACCTAAGCCTGACCCAATCTTTTCCTCCCGGCCTGTTGCCTCAAAGTAGACAAGATTAGACTTCAATTTTTTCTTTAGGAAAATAAGTTATTTAAAAATAAAAAATAAAAACTTCACTTATTAATTATAAGTTAAGATTAGGAAAAACAAGTTGACATCAACAATCCATCTTTTTATAAATAAAAGATTTCAAAGAGTAGCAAGACCAACTTATCTAAAGCCCTTAGCAATCTCCTCCACTCTACCCCTGACCCCCGCACTCCCACCCTACCTTATCCCTTTAGTATTTTCCTAAATTATATATAAATACTCTCGAAATAATATTTATTTGCTTAATTATCAAACACTAGAATATAAATAAAAGATTCATATATTTTTCAGGATAACTTTTTCCTTCGTACCAAACACACCCTAAATTACTCAAAAGTCTTTTCCTAACAAACTGCATTATTTCATATTGCATTACATTCATAGTGTCCTCTCATAAACCTTTCGACCATCATAGCCAAAATAACAATTGTCCAGCTTTTTAAAAATGATCCTATGGTGTTTGCTTCAAAATTTGAAAAATCGAACCCTTTTTCTTGTTCCAACCGAACACCAAAAAAGTAAAAATTTCAGTTTTTGCAGAAATTAATATCTTTATTGCCTCTTCTTTGGGATTAGAAGGTTTTAAAAAAGTAGAGTCACATCAACGCAAGGCTGGTTTGCTTAATAATAACGTAATGTGAATATGGCATAGGTCCAATTAATTCATGACATGTTGAAGAAGAACAAAGATTTTCTTTTACATCAATCAACTTTATTTCCACTTTAACCTTTTTTTTTTTTTTTTTTTAACAATATTTCCTCTTTAACTATTGAGATTAGTACTATTTTTTGGTTAGGTGTTGATAATTGGGCTGGTGACCGAAATGGGCCCCATATTCTACTGTAATTGATGGGTATGGCATTTCATTTGATGTAAAGTTCACATGTCAATATTCTCGAAAAGAAATCCCAAAATGGATACGAATGATTTTTATTCAAAGATGGTGGCATCAAATTCATACAGGATCTCCATTTCCCTTTACTTCTTTTTTTTAAATCTTTCTTCTTTATATTTTTAATTAATTTGATTTGATTGTGCAATTGTAGTTTAATCTCTAAGTCATTAACTTAATCTCTCAAGTTATTAATCCCTTGAGATAAAAAGTTTTCACGCTTTAAAAGTAGCTCATTATAGGTCTAAGTAATTAGTATTTGTTCAGGTATTATTTTGAAGAAAAATCCATGTGCTTCGTATAAAGCAGAAAAAAAGTAATGTATGAAACTAGTTTGCAAGACTTTTTTTCTTTAAAATGATATTTCAACAATTGATTTGGTGTCACGTCAATGTGATAGTAGCACATATAAGGTACTAGTATCACACTTGGGATTTAAACTTGTGAACTTGAGTAATTTTTTAACTTCCTTTGCTACTAATCTATAATAGTATCTTTCCTTATGTCCTCCCTTCGCTACTATAATACTAGGGAGTAGTATTTTTCCTTCTCTCAAGGAGATCCAACATACCATACATAACTTACAAAATCATTTTTGCCCTAATTTGCATAATGCATTTTTTAATGAAGGGAATTCAATTGAACTTGGCCCTGTTCCTGCTTATGGCATTAAATGATGTAATATGATTTTCTTTTATGTCAATCTTTTAGAAAGGAAAAAAAAAGGAAGGTACATTATATCACCATTTTGCTTTAATCGTTCGAGAGGAGTTCACAAAAGTGCTAAATTTTCTACAATTGCATCTATACATGGAATAATTAACTCAATAGACTTTTTGGAACTTAGTCAGCTTACATACCTTGGTAGGTTATTAGTTGTTGAAAAGGGCTAATACTTAATAAACAAAAGGTCACGGGATTGAAATGCAAATGTATAATTAGCTATTTCAACCATCTCATTCTCCAAATCCAAGAAAAATACTTTGTGGCCATTACAAATGACATAAAGCGAACGAATAGTCTAGGGGTGTGGGACTGAAATTCTAATTTGCCTTTGGTAAAAGCAAAATTGATAGAGAAAGATTGATATAATATATTCATTATTAATTAATTAATTAAATTGAGGGGTTTGAAAACTAGTCATCAGCAAGTGTAGACTAGAGAATATTCAGCTTTCCCAAAGCGACAAAAATACCATTGAGCTTCGGGTTCCACGAGTTGAGCAAATTTATGCATTTTTAAAGTATTTTGAAATATAATTTTATACTACTTATATAATATTTTATTTGATTTTACAGTGTGACATGTTGGTGTGCAGTAATATTGTTTTGTTGGAAGTGATTTGTCCAAATACTTACTTGTGAGTTGTGACGTTCAATTATTCACGTGTTTCGTTAACATGAAGTCATAGATAAAGGAGTACATCTCAAACCTCTACCACACTACTCATTCTGACATGAATTAAGTAATGTTTAGGTGAACCAAATCTTAATCCTCATTTAACTTAAATTGCGGAATTTGAATTTAACTTCTGCATGAAAATGGAAATATGAAAATGATAGCAGTTTTTTTTTTCTTTTTTTGTGAAGAAACAAAAGATTTTATTGATAAACAATGCAGGTACAATTTTATTTATCCCTTGATTCTTCTCTCCTACATTTTTTTCATGATTCGAGGGCGTCAGTAGCGTATTTCTCGAACGTAGAATTATTTGGATTTGGATTTGGATGGGTGTGGACTTTCTTGGGATGTATTTGATCTCCATGAAAGGATATTGTGGATCTTCTCGAAGTATTTGTAGTCAAGAAATATCCAACCACATATTGATCTCTTTGTAAATATCCCGAGAAGTTTATGGGATTTCGAGATAGAAAAGAAAAATCGATTTTTCTTTTTGTGGATTGGATTTATAAGTTTGATTTGTGAGTTTCGTCTAAAGAAGAATCTTGGTAAGAACATAAAAGGTTGGATGGATGTACTTACTTGGGGCATTTAACTATAGGTGACCCTTAAGTCTTTTTATTGAGGGGAGGTAACTCAAGTTTTAATTATTGAGTGGAGGTGATGTTTTTTGATTAGTGATTAAGAGGTTTTGACCTTGCCCAAAAGTTTTTATTTTGATACTTTGACCCTCAACTTTATTTTTAATACTTTACCTCAAGTTTTATTTTTTAACACTTTGACCCTTACCAATATAAGCCCTAAAATACCAAAATGGGTCCAAAAAAAAAAAAAGGCGCCAATAGCCGCACCTGTTTTTGCTCTTTTCCCTCCAATGTTCTTCTTCTTCTTCCTCGGTTCGTTCTTCCTCCTTCTTCTTCTTCTTCTTCTTCTTTTCAATCCGCTTTCGTTCTCATTCTTTTTCTCTCTCCATTCTTCTTCCTCATCTTCCATTGCTTCCCGCTTCTTCTTCATCCATTTGCCGTGCCATTTTGAAGAATTTGCTCAACAAAAGAAAAAACTAAACCACGCATTTGCAATTTTTTTGGCCGGATTTCGTTAGTGTCTACGGGCATTACTTCATAAGTATTGCTGCTTCCCGCTCCTTCTTCTTCCATTGGTGCGGCATTTTGAAGAATTTGTCAACAAAGAAAAAAACGAAACCAAGCAGATTTTGCAATTTTTTTACGGGCATTACTTCGAAGTAATTTTCGCTCATTTGGTAAGTAAAATATTGTTGTTTTGTTTCAATTATTTATACGGGTTTTTTGCTGATTTTCCAACAATTTACAATAGCAATTGTACTTGTTGCAACAAGTGCTAAAGTTGTTGTATAAGAGCTTTTAAATTTTTGCAACAATTGTTGTAGTTTCTGCAGAAGCTGCTGTAGTTTATGCAACAACTATTGTAGTTGCTGCCACAATTACAACATTAAGTAGTTATTGCAACTTCTAGACTAATTGTTGTTAAATACGTAGTATGAATAAGTTGCAACAGATTTGTGAGTTGTTGCAAGTAGTGTACTACCTGTTGCAACAAGTATCTTACTTGTTGCAACAACTCACTGATCCGTTGGATTCAGCTTCAGTCCAATAGAACCCAAAAACTGGACCCAAAAAATCAGACTCCAGCCAGTTATGTAGTTCTTTGAACAAGTGTATTACCTGTTGTAACAAGTAATATACTTGTTGCAACAACTCACTAATCTGTTGGACATCTTCAACTGTCTTTGGATTAAACAGAACTCAAAAATCAAGCCGACTCCAACAATGATTAGTTAGCCGGTGCAACAAGGATAGTACTTGTTGCAACGGGTAATCCACTTGTTGCAACACCCGATTCATCCGTTCCAACAAGTCATTACGTTATTGTATTTTGTTACTATCTTTGTCATGACCTTTTTTTAAAAAAACAAAATATATTCAGGTAGCATTAATGGGGGACTCAATAACAATAGGTGTTGATTGTCACGGTGAATGGATCGAGAAGAACAATCGATATATTTGGCGATGGAAGGGTAGTCACATGTTAGAGACGATAGCGATGAGTGTCCAAAGAGATGTTGTGTTTGATGATTTTGTGAACTTAATCATCACCTATTGTGAATTAACTTGTGAACCGAAAGATCTTGCCATCACTTACATGCATAGCTCTTTTGAAAACCGAGAGGGTCTTGCCTTTTAAGATAACCGATCGGGATCGTTTGCGTACTTATTTGAATGATGTAGCTAGGCCCATTTTAAGGGTATACGTGGTTGGAAGCCGGTAGAGAACCATAATTTAGGTCAAGACCAACAAGATGTGTTAAATAATAAATTGGATGGGGTGGATACGGATATGGATATGGATATGGATATTCCGGATAATGGAAGTGGGGTGAGCCGATTCCTACACCGAAGTTGCGAGCAATACACCGTGTTCTACACAATCTTCACGGTGCGGCCATGTTCAAGATGATGAAACGAGGCTTTTTATAAAGGAATGTCATTCAAGAACAAGGAACAACTAGCAACTATGTTGAAACTTGCTTGCGTGAAGAAAGATTTCACACTCAAGAAGGTGATTAATTCGCGCATGCGTGTATTGCTTTAGATGTGTACATCCGGAGTGCAAGTGGTGGTGAGGGCTATGAAGCTTTTAAGTTACGACGATTTTGTATTACAACCTACGTAAAGTATCACACATGTGGTTCGAGCATATTACTAGCCATAATCCACACGCCACGGCGAAAGTCATTGGTGAATACTTCAAAGATAGGTTTCCGATGGTAAAGGCCCGTCTACAAAAGATATGAGCCAATCATTCCGCATTTAATTGGGTTGTAAGGTAAGTTATTGGAAGGTACGGAAGGGCATGGAGATTGCAAAATCTTTGACAAGGGGGACACGTGAGCACGGGTATGCGGTGCTTGATGCGTACCGTTATATGCTTCGTTCCACAAATCCGGGGAAGTAAGACGGCATTGAAGGTTGATGCTAATGGGAAGTTCAAATACTTTTTGTAGCCTACAAGGCTTGGATGCTTGGTTTTGTGCAAATAAGAAAAGTCATAGTTATCGATGAGACATTCTTGAAGAGCAAGTACGAAGGAGTGTTGTTGTCAGCCGTGGCACAAAATGCGGAGAATCATGTTTTTCCTATGGCATTTTGTGTAGTGGACAAGGAGTGTGATGCCTCATACAAATATTTTTTTGAACAAATGAGAAGCTTTGTAGATGATACCACAGAGTTGTGCATAATTTCTGATAGGCATCCAAGTATCAAAAAGGCGGTTTCAATTGTCTTCCCTTTATCTCATTATGGTTGTTGCATGAAGCACCTTGGGGAAAATCTCCGAACCACCTTTCACAATACGAAGGTCGTATCTCGATTTTATAAAGCGAAGAAAATCGTACAATATAGATGAGTTCAATGACCATTTCAATCAAATAAGAGATACCGTGCACAGGGGCCGCCGAACATCTTGAACGTGTTGGATTCCACGGATGGAGCGAGGGTATTCTTCCCCGGAAATAGGTATTCATACATTACTTTTTCCAACAAGTAACACATATGTTGGAACAACTACCTCACTTGTTGCAACAGGTAAGTTAGTTGTTCCAACAACTCACTTAGTTGTTGCATTTTGGTGTGACACCGAGACAATAACTGAAGCTCTCTCAAAGAAGTAACATATCCGTTGGAACAACTAACGCACTTGTTGCAACGGGTAAGTTAGTTGTTCCAACAACTCACTTAGTTGTTGCATTTTGGTGTGACACGGAGACAATAATCGAAGCTCTCTCCAACAAGTAACACATTGGAACAACTAACTCACTTGTTGCAACAGTAAGTTAGTTGTTCCAACAACTCACTTAGTTGTTGCATTTTGGTGTGACACCGAGACAATAACCGAAGCTCTCTCCAAAGAAGTAACACATCTGTTGGAACAACTAACTCACTTGTTGCAACAGTAAGTTAGTTGTTCCAACAACTCACTTAGTTGTTGCATTTTGGTGTGACACGAGAGACAATAATCGAAGCTCTCTCCAACAAGTAACACATCTGTTGGAACAACTAACTCACTTGTTGCAATGTGTAAGTTAGTTGTTCCAACAACTCACTTAGTTGTTGCATTTTGGTGTGACATCGAGACAATAACAAGCTCTCCAGCAAGTAACACATCCGTTGGAACAACTAACGCACTTGCTGCAATGTGTTAGTTGTTCCAACAACTCACTTAGTTGTTGCATTTTGGTGTGACACAGAGACAATAATCGAAGCTCTCTAAAGAAGTAACACATCCGTCGGGAACAACTAACGCACTTGTTGCAACAGTGTTAGTTGTTCCAACAACTCACTTAGTTGTTGCATTTGGTGTGACACAGACAATACCGAAGCTCTCTCCAACAAGTAACACATCCGTTTGATATATAACAACTTTTTGATATTTTCCAATGCCTATAATCGTTTGTACCTTAAGGATTACGTTATTGTTTATTTTCACAGTATAATCTTATGACGTCAAACATTGCCGAGTCGGTGAACTCAATGTTCAATGTTGAAAGAGAATTTCCCATTCTCGCTTTATTTGATGCCATAAACAGAGATTTAAAAAAATTTCATGAGAGGCGTATGGAGTTCATCGACTCACCAAACATCTTTGTTCCTTCGTTGAAATTTTTTTTTCAAAATTTGTCAACTCGGGGAACAAGTTATTAGCCCATCAAATTGCCAACTACAAGTTCGGCGTCATTGGTCACGGTGCGGTCTGCGACAATCGATCCGAAAGTAGATCTTGTACTTGTAGAGTTTTTGACCCGGACAAAATACCTTGTCCACACGCAATGGCGCCGCTTCGTGTCCAATATGGTGACGACTTTGGAAGGCGAATTTATGACTACTCATCTCCATATTATAAGGTGGAGAATTACATAATTGCATATTGTGAGGAAATTTGTCCTGTGCCTTTTGAAGAATCTTGGGAAGTTCCTTTGGAGATTTTAGAGAGAGAAATACCTCCTCCATATGTTGATCCAAGCAAACCCGGAAGAAGGCGGACAAAGAGGAGGCGTGGAATTGGGGAATCATTTCCAACGAGGAAAAACAAATGCTCCTTATGCAAAACACCTGGCCACAAAAAAACAACATGTCCAAGCCTAAATGCTCCATAGTTGTAAATAGCATTATGCTTTAATAATAGTTATCTCATTGAACTTTATGACATTTTAATGTTATTGTTTCTTAGCATGGTAATTTATGTTTAACTTGTTCAAATCACAAATGTGTGTATTTGTTAATAAATTATTGAATAGTTTCCGGCAAGTAATAAACCATTGCAACAACTAAGTTACATGTTGGGGTTTTTTCAACTAAGTTATGTGTTACAACTTGTGTTTTATCCAACAAGAGTAAGGATTTGTTCAACAACTTAATCACTTGTCATTTTACAACAAGATACTACAATTGTTGCAACAGATTCTACATGTACAAAAATGAGAGTGAGATCGTACTTGCCGCAACGGATACTACCACAGAATAGATACTACGGTTGTTGCAACAGATTCTTCGTGTCTTTGTTAGATACTACACTTCACGAATACTAACAGATACTATACTACAATTGTACGAATACTACTTGGTTCATCCATATTTAATGATCAACTACTCGATTCACCCATATTTAGTGATAAATAAAGGAAATCAACCATATTTAGTGATAAACAATGGAATACTTAATCAATTTGATGTATTTTGAGTCGAAAGAGATCTCCTAAGTCAGTATGAACTAAATCGAGTGATCATTAGAGTGAATTGATGTCAACTACTCGATTCACCCATATTTAGTGATAAACAATGGAAATCAACCATATTTAGTGATAAACAATGGAATACTTAATCAATTTGATGTGTTTTGAGTCAGGAAAGAGGATCTCGTAAGTAGTATGAACTAAATCGAGTGATCATTAGAGTGAATTGATGTCAACTACTCGATTCACCCATATTTAGTGATAAACAATGGAAATCAACCATATTTAGTGATAAACAATGGAATACTTAATCAATTTGATGTGTTTTGAGTCAGCAAAGAGGATCTCGTAAGTCAGTATGAACTAAATCGAGTGATCATTAGAGTGAATTGATGTCAACTACTCGATTCAACCATATTTAGTGATAAACAAAGGAAATCAACCATATTTAGTGATAAACAATGGAATACTTAATCAATTTGATGTGTTTTGAGTCAACAAAGAGGATCTCCTAAGTCAGTATGCACTAAATCGAGTGATCATTAGAGTGAATTGATGTCAACTACTCGATTCACCCATATTTAGTGATAAACAAAGGAATACTTAATCAATTTGATGTGTTTTGAGTCAAGAAAGAGGATCTCTAAGTCAGTATGAACTAAATCGAGTGATCATTAGAGTGAATTGATGTCAATTACTCGATTCACAATGCAAGTACATTGTTGCAACAACTAAGTAAGTTGTTGCAACAGAAGATCCATATGTTCCAACAGATTCCTTACTTGTTGCAACATCTAAGTAAGATTCGGATTATTTGCAAAGAAGATCCATATGTTCAATGATTCTTAATTGTTGTAAAGCAACTACGTAAGTTGTTGCAACAGAAGATCCATATGCTCCAACAGATTCCTTACTTGTTGCAACAACTAAGTAAATTGTTGCAACAGAAGATCCATATATTCCAACAGATTCCTTAATTGTTGCAGCAACTACGTAAGTTGTTGCAACAGAAGATCCATATGCTCCAACCGATTCTTACTTGTTGCAAAATCTTCACATTTGTTGCAATATTTGCACTAGTTATTTTATTTTTACCAACAATTTAGGTATTTGTTCCAACATATCTGTCACTTGCGTAAAACTACCGAAACAACTTAAACAATATATAAAGTACGAGCATAGAATATATATTTAACAAATTTACATAATGTGTTCATCCACCATAATTCAAATGCAATCAAAATATGAGAGAAATTGTTTAATGCAAACATAGTTTAAGAGAAATTGTTTGTCCCCACATTGTGGCTCCAACACCTTATCAATAATTCCACAAGCCCACCTCCATTGCATCCTCTCCACGAGTATTGTCACTCAATAAGGTATCGGGCTTGGTCATATTCGTGCGGGTAAGCAAAGCTTCAACAAAAGCAAGTGACCAGAAGCACATGCCTTATGGTCTCATTTCGGGGGGGATATCCTTCTTCCGATCATACTTCCATGGTTCATTCAAAGCAACTTTTCGGGTAAGTGTGAGAACATGCCACTCGCTTTTAGCAACTTGGGGAAAAGATCCAATAACGGTACATGTGGCGTAAGAAATCATCGTCGCATTACATGGGATGTTGCAATCATAAACATTTATGATACCTCCTCAATGATGATCTCAATAGTGACAAAATGGTTGTCGTTAATATTCGACGCCTATGATCCTTTTGGCACCAATCCACTCGCAGCCCACACGGGTAGGGCACAACACCTCCGGGAAAAGCGAGACCATCATCGTCCCACCTAAAGAGAGCAAGTCTTTGATCATGGGCACTCGACCCACATTTGTAGACTCGTTGGACAACCCTAAGTGCCCGTTGCGGCAGTTGATGGTAGAAGTTCGAGGTCCATGATTCTATCGGAGGAATCATAGTGCTCAGGGAAATTAATTTGCCTCATACGCATCGTCACAATAAGATTTCATCTACATTGAGTAAAAATATCAAAACAATTTTCACCAATTCTTCCGCAAGGTAGTTAGAGTTGTTGGAACAACTAGTGAGCCTAACAAGTTATTCACTTGTTGGAACAACTACTTAACAAGTTGCAACAAGTTAGTATCTTGTTGTAACAACTAGTTAACTTGTTGCAACAAGTTCATCGAATTACATGACTTGTTCAAACAAGATATCTTAATCATATACATATATATAAGTGTTGAAACTTACCCAATCCTCCCACCATTCGTGTATGTTTGTCATAACCTTGAAGTCTCTCTCGCCCCAAATTCATGCATTGAGTATAGTGCTCTCCCACCCTTTTTGGATTTGATCAAGGTTTCAACCTTCTTTCTTTTTGGGGGTTTACACGCTTGAAAATATCAACTTTTTTCAAAGACTTGGGCACAACTTCAAGCGGGAGGAGTAGCAATAGACTTACGTGGAGTACTTGTTTTCCTTGCTCTACAATCGCAAGTGCCTTGGAAATTGTTTTTGCCCTCTTGCGAATCCCATAGGAGTGTAGGGTGAGCTTAGCTTTTTGGATGGATGGCCGGACACCCCTCTTGGACATCAAACTCTTTATAGCCGAATTCGTTTTTTGTGCCTCAAGCAACTCTTCAACCTTATTTATCAAACCTTCCATTTTCGACCGCAAGCATCGCATTCACAAGCACAAGAATACACCTTGGAGGAACCGCACCAACCGAAGAATATCTACCCAACCTATAAGGGATATCTCGTGGTCCGCCCACCACCACCACTGGGGAGTATATCCACCAACTTCACCACCAACTCCATCACCACCACCATCATCATCTCTTCTTTATCAAGAAGACCTTCCACCATTTGTCTTGCAACATCGACAACAATATTCATATCAACAAGATCACCAAAAGACCAAGACCAAGACCATCACCAACAAGATTAACATCACCATCACCATCACCATCACCACCACCATCAACAACACCAAACTTACGATGGTTGTGGCTCAGCCCCAATTCTTCTTTTATCGATCAATCAATTCATCAGGCTTACGCATTCCCTATGCCCTAAACTAACAAGACATGGCATCCGACCTCTCGTTTTGTCGGGATAAGCCCTTGGGTGCACAACCTACAACAAACAAACAGATATATTCAACCAATAAGTGTGTCTGTTGGAACAACCCCAACATATGTTTCAACAACCTCAGGTTGTTGCAAAGATATTCTTTAGTTGTTGAAAAACCAAAACAAATGGGCCTGCAGCTTCCTTCGCAACTATTGTGATATTTTCCAACAGATTGTGAACCCGTTGCAACACCGAGTAAGTTGTTCCAACATCTTATGAGTTGTTGCAACATATTCACTATCCGTTGGAAAATATCGAAACGATTCTTTCAGAAGCTCGCTCAAAGAATCTGTTTTGATTTTTCCAACATATTTTAAGGTTGTTGCGAGCGAGATAAATGTATCCGTTGCAACAAGTAGTTACTTGTTATAAAACTATTCGAGGATATTTTCCAACGATTCGACTTGCTTCCTTGGGGGGTTAAAAGGATCAAGATTCATTTTTTTGTTCTTTGTTTTTGGTAGTCAACCATCCGAGGATCCTTGGAAAACAAACTTCTTCCGCATAGTCCCCGACTTGACTTCGTAGGCGAGGAATGGCTTCAAATGCCCAAGCCTAGAAAAATTATGCCACCAAAAATCAGAATAATCAATGAAGGAAAATAATTAAAAAGATAAAACATTGAAGAAAGAAAGTTTACCATGAAGGCCCAAGGAAGCCATAGATGTTGGAAGTCTTCACATTAGGGTTCAAAGCTTTGCACAAATATTCAACGATCCAACTTAAAACTTTTATGACCCCATGGATAGTTATTGAATGCCTCATGATCCTCCGAGAGTTTAATCAAACCAAGTTCTATATTATTCTTTACATCCCTTGCCCAAAGAATAGAATTCACAAACCAAACTAAGCACAATGACTCCTTGTGCTTTCTTGAGATAGTTTCTGACTTCAAGTCTGCTAGCAAATCCGCTGCTTTGTAGCTCTTTCCACAAACTTCCACTAAATCCAAATCATCATCAACCTTGGCTTTGCCTTTCTTGCCTTTCTTGGCTGCCTTGGATGACTTGGGTGTCTTGGCTCCCTTGGATGACTTGGGTGTCTTGGCTCCTTCTTTAATGTAAGTCGTAGGAAGAGGTGAGAAGGAGCATGACACCTCGGTCCGGTGATTATGGCAAACTCCTTGATGCCAAAACAAGGCGGCATGCCGCATGATAGTTTATCCATATCTCATCGGCTTTCTTGCAAATAATTCTTCGTTTGAGAAGACCATACACAATGGTCATTTGAAACCTTGCATTGTTGTCCTCGAGCAAATCTAGATACATGCCAAAACATGTGGCCCCGAAGAAATCCTCCAAGTCCTCCTCCGAAGTATCTTCCTAAAGTAATCAAAGGGCTTGCCCATGACTCGATTTTACAACAAGATCACCATTCAAATCACCTAGTTTATCCATTGGCATCGCACACGGAACTTCTCAATACTGCGAAAGTTTTGACAACTTCATCGATGGAAGGTCCGTCAATATCGATCCCGATAGAAGAATCAACAGCCCCGATCGCCGACCTTTCAAAAGATGCAGTTTTATCCTCTTCATTGTCATCATTATTTACATCATGTTCTTCTTCTTCTTCTTCTTCTTCATTGTTTTCTTCTTCTTCTTTATCTTCTTCTCTTTCTTCTTCTTCTTTATCTTCTTCTTTTTCTTCTTCTTCTTCTTCTTCTTCGGCTTCTTCTTCTTCTTCTTCTTCTTCTTCTTTTTCTTCTTCTTTTCTTCGCCTTCTTCTTCTCTTCTTCTTCTTCTTCTTCTTTTTCTTCTTGTTCTTCTTACTTGATCTTCTTTACTTTCTTGACGTTAAACTCTACTTGAGAGGTTTCTGTTCGGAATTTGTTGTAAAACATATAAAAATATTTCTTCGTTCAGAAGAAGATCATCTAATGATGCCCCCTTATATCTTTTACTATTCGTAGATGATTTCTCCTTTTCTTTTTTCGTGAAGACATTTTATCCGCACACGTGATATAAGCAAAAACACTTTCAATTGATTTGTGCACCATTTAAAGTAAACAAATAATGAATTTTTATAATTTAGAAGCATATGTTGCAACAAGTGTGTAATATATTGGAACAACTCCATCATACGTTCCAACAACTTAATAAGTTGTTGGAACAGATTATACAGGAATTAAGTTGTTATTGTTTTTGGAAAATATCAATACGATTGATTTGCATGCAGCTTCCACAGCAACTGTATTGATTATTTCCAACAGACGGATAATCTGTTGCAACAACTGGCAAAAGTTGTTGGAACATATGATTGAGTTGTTCCAACAGACTAATCTGTTGGAAACCATCAGAACAGTTGCTGCAGCTTCCTCAGCAACTGTTTTAACAATTTTCAACAGATTTTAAATCTGTTGCAATAACATATTCACTTGCTGCAACAACCTCAACAACTGTTTGGGTTTTTACCAATAGATTAGAAATCTGTTGCAACAGATACATTATAATGATTGTTGGGTGAAAAAAAAAAAAAAAAAAAAAAGGCAAGTGCCCTTTTTCCTAAGCCTTACAAGGACAACAACAAGACAACAACATCTATTTCAACGTCATATGTGGGGAATGGTGCAATCTCGGTGCATTACAACACACACAACAAAAAATTGAACAAAATACACAAAAAGTGCATAGACACACCCCGCCCATGTTCTTATCTTCTTCTTTAACCAAAATTAATCATTTTCGTACTTTTATTTCAAAACCTAACTTTTGAACCGAGAAAAAACATTTGTTTCAATACAAACACACAACCATCACAAGTTAAACAAAATAAACCAACCTCAACGTCAAACAAGTCTTTCAGCATTCTTGCAACAACTTACTCATTTGTTGGACCAAATCAAAAAAAAAATTCAACCCCTTTTTTCAAAACCCCAAGGAGAACAAGAACACAAACGGTACCAAAAACCATAATTTCACAACCACATACACTATTTAACAACACGAAACACCAACGAAAGTGGAACAAATAGAGCAAATACGGGTTTTGTAAGCCCAACAAGCCCTTTTTTTCGAACTCTAAGGAGAAAGAGAACACAAACAACACCAAAAACCAGAATTTCACAACCACATACACTATTTACAAACACACAAACCCCAACAACTCGAACAAATACGACCAAATAAGGGTTTCTCAAGGACCGAACAACAAAATAAATAACATTGCAGACAAACCCATGTTATTCTTCTTCAACCTTTTTTTCAAAACCTCGACCAAAATCATCATTTTCTCATTTTGATTTCAAAACCCTAACTTTAAAAGAAGAAAATATTGAGCGATTTTACGAGAGAAATGGAGAGCGACGATTCGTTGTTGAGTCGGCTTTGAAGAGGTTGATGACGGTTTGAAGAAGCACATTTAGCGGTTGAGATCGGTTCGTGGGTTTGAACTTGAAAGTTTGAAGGAGCGATTGAGATGATCGTGTGTTTTGAATGAAGTTCGTGTGGTTTGATATGGACCGATGTGGAGTTTGAAATAAATGGGGGGTTGGATTAAATGGTTTGGGGTCTTTTTTGTATTTTATAAAAGATTAACAAGTTTGGCAAAATACATTTTCAACCCCAATTTTCTTAATCCCAAATTTAATTGGGTTTTGACTTAATGTGGTCCCTACAAGTCACCTCTAGTAATTTCCAAACTTAAACGACACCTTCAGTTAATTCTTCCTACTTACTTTGTGTGACGTATTAGACCCCGTTTGAATTAGCTGAAAAAAAGTGGCTTTTAAGCATAAGTGTTTAAAGTATTTTTTTAAGTGCTGAAAGTTATTTTTATAAATAAGCAGTTACGTATTTGGATAAAAGTGCTTAAAGGATTTTTAGAAGTAAGGATAGTATTGAAATTAACAGAAAATATAAGGGATAAAAAGATAAAGTTGTTGGTCAAATCAAAATGGTTTTTAAGCCAAAAAAAGAAGAAGTTAGGATTGAGCAACTTTTTAGTTTTGACTTATTTTAAGCACTTTTTAACTTAATTTAAACTGTTTTCTATTTTTGCCAAACACTCAAATAAATTAAAAATGGCTTATAAGCTGGTTTGACCAACTTATAAGCCAATCCAAACGGGCTCTTAGTAGCCAATAACCTCGTACATCACAGATTAATGTGTAGTATCCTCTCAACTTAGGTGATAATTTGGTTAGCAAGAAACGATATATTTTTTTAAAGCAACTTATTGAGTGTTATGCATTATATTATATTATTAGAAAAATTGTGTGAGAATTCATCAAAAACTGAATATATTACACTGACCCTCAATTTTCCACAATTCTCTTAGGAGCCGTTTGGACATGATTTAAAATCATGATGTGAAATCAGTTATTTGAAATCATGATGATTTGAAGTTAAAGTTTTGTTTGATTATACAATTTGAATTTCTTAATTTGTATTTTTTTCTCACGACATAAAACTCCCACATATTGTGAAAACCATAAAAACTTTTTCAATTCTTATACAATCTTACCAAATAAGCAAATCATAGTTCATAACAAAATTAATACGCTACTAGAAGGTCTTTCTGAAAAATATAACACTAAGTGATTGAACTTTAGTTCAATAAACAGGATAATTGAACAAAGTTGTATAAGTAAATGCAGATGGTAAAAGTAAATTTGTTTTAGGGATAAGGCACCATTACCCTCCTGAACTATACCCGAATTTGCTACGACACACCTTACCTTTCCCTGGGCCCTATTACCCCCCTAAACTTATTTAAAACGGAATAATTACCCCTAAATGCCGATGTGGCAAAGAGAGTGTGTTTCACTTCTTTGAGAGAGTGAGAAAACATAAAAAAGGGGAAAACTTAATTTTTTTCTTAAAAATCTGCATTTTCTTAAAAATTTGAAAATAAATCTAGTCTTCCACATTTAGTTTTAAAAAACGGGTTTTCCACATGTTAAGAAAATAATTAATTTTTTCAAAATTTTATAAAAATTCAGTTTTTTTTCACATTTTGGCAAGAAAAACACTTTTCCGGATTTTATTTGAAAAATAAAAGTGTCCTAAGAAAATGAAATCATGAAAATCAAGATTTTTTAAGACATTTTAAAAAAATAATCAAGTTTTCCATATTTTTAACAAATCCATTTTTCCATATTTAAAAAAAAAAAATCATTTTTCAGTTTTTTTTTTCTTTTTCAAAAACGGGTTTAAAAAAAAAAAAAAACAAATTTTCAAATTTTTTTTAAAAGGGTTTTAAAAATCCTTTTTTTAAAAGAAAATTTAGTTTTTTAATCCATGTTTTTAGTTTTTTTTTTTTTTTAAATGGGTTTAAAAAAAATCAAATTTTCAAATTAAAAAAAAGACGGGTTTTAAAACTCATTTTTCTTTTTTTAATGAAAATTCAGTTTTTTATTTTTATTTTTAAAAAAATTGACACGTAAGCTGAAAAAATTTAAAAAAAGAAGAAGAAAACAAATAAATACACATGTGGCAAGGAGAGTGTATGTCACTCTCCCATATGAGAGTGGGCATCGGCGTTTAGGGGTAATTATTCGGTTTAAATAAGTTTAGGGGGGTAATAGGACCCTGGGAAAGGTAAGGTGTGTCGTAGCAAATTCGGGTATAGTTCAGGGGGGTAACGGTGCCTTATCCCTTTGTTTTAAATATACTACCAACTTATGAATTTTTTTCTACAAAATATAAACTTATGGGTCAAGTTTTACATGTAAAATAATTTGAAGTCATGATTTAGAATCCCAAATCATACCTTTTTGAAAAATTTGGGATTTGAAATTATGATACAAAGTTGAAGTTAAAATCTTGTGCAAATTGCATAAACAAACACTGATTTAAAACCAAAATATGAAATCATCATTTCATATCGCATGGCCAAACGCCTACTTACATTCAAATTTGAGAACAGTAATATAAACCAGTGCACACAAGCATTTGAAAAAAACTATCTTGATATTGATAAATCTGGGCTTACAAGCGCTAACCCATTTGTTTGCAACAATTTGTTATATGTCGAGAATAAACTGCAATCACAAACAAAAAATGAAGAAATGAGAATATTTTATTGATAAACAGTGCAGGTACAATTTTGTTTATGCCCTCGAGTCTTCTCTCCAAATTTTTCTACATGATTTGAGGGCCCTTAATAGCGTATCTCTAGAACGTTGAATGATCTGGGCCTCATTGCAATGTATTTGATCGCTGGGCAGGCTTTAAGAAAGACAATATTTGATGTCTTGATCTTGCGAATATTTTCGGTTTTTATGAGATATTCAGGATGTCTTTTCAAGGGAATGTATACCATTTTATATAAGCGAGAGCTAAGATTAAAAAAAAAAAAAAAACTAAGACTCTAAAATGAAATATACAATAATGATCCTTCAACTTCAAATTCCTATTTGAACAACTTTTAATTATTATTGATCCATTTGACTCATTACTAAACTAAAATAGTTGCATCGAAGAGTACCTATGCACTATGTTCCTATTCACTGATAAGGAAGATAGCATTGAGGTGAGGGTCTACGATGTGATACTAAAGTATGACCGGGGGAGATACATGCTAACTATGGATAGGAAGCAGGAACCATTATGTACAAAATTTCGGGGTTTTGTGATAGAGTATCCTTCAAGAAGCCTTAACAGACCTTAGAGTTTGAAGATAAATTGGACTTGTCTGAGGAGTCCTATTTTAAATCCGAAAAATTTAAATGTCTACATTTGTTCCCTACTTCAAGGCTTGTCGGAATATAGGCTTGACGAAATTCATAGACAAGACTTGAAGTACCAATAAAAATGGAGCTTCCATCTTTGTGGTTTTGTAGCATTGATGAAGGACCACTTGGATAGAGAACAAGAGACGTGTTGTGCCTAAATATGAATATTTGCTTTTCTTTGGTGTAAAGTACGTATTTTGCTTTATCGAATCCATTAAATCTGAGCTTTCTCCTTGTTATCGGGTCAACACAATCACATTCATTGGATGCAGCAGTATAGATAATTTTTTGCATGCAATGTTGTTGATCTTCCTCACGGTCTTCATTATAATTGACTCTATATTTTGCAAATACGCCTTGTGAGAGAAGAGATGAAGGGTAGAGCTGGTGCCTCCGGGCGTGCCAATTTATTTGTAACAAATTTTTTAATACGCAGAATAAACTGCAACCACAAACAAAATATGAAGAAAAAGAGATTTTATTGATGAATATTTGTGAGTACAACCCTGTTTATCCCTTGATTTTTTCACCGAATTTTTTCTATTATTCGGGGACCATTAGTAGCGTATTTCTCGAATGTAGGATGATTTGAACCTCCTTGCGATATATTTGATTCTTTGGGTAGGCTTTGAGAAAGACAATGTTTGATGTCTTGATCTCTTTGTGAATATTCGAGGAGCCAATGGGATATTCGAGATGTCTGTCAAGGAAATATGAGTCAATTTATATAGGTGTGAGCTAGTGTTTAGGGTAGAGTAGCCTTCAAGAAACCCCAAAGGACCTTGGAGTTTGAAGATGGATTGGACTCGTCTTGTAGAGTTCTTTTTTAACCGGTAAAATTTCGACATCTACAGATGCTCCCTACTTCAAGACTTTTCGGGGTATAGATTTGACGAAACTCAAAGATGAGTTGAAGATGGAGCTTCCATCCTTGCAGTTTTGTATCTCAGATTTTCCAGATATGGTTTGTGAGAGAAGATATGAAGGGAAGATTTGGTCCCACTGGGCGTGTCAATTTGTATGCAACAAATTTATATGTGGAGAATAAACTGCAACCTCAATCAAAATAAAAAGAAATAAGAATATTTTATTGATAAATAGTGCGGTTACAATTCTGTTTATTTTCTTGATTGTTCTCTCCAATTTTTTCTCCATGATCCGAGGGAAATTAATACCATATTTCTCCACCGTCTGTTGATCTGGGCCTGATTGCAATATATTTGATAATTGGGCAGGATTTGAGAAAGACTGTATTTGATGTCTTGATCTTTTTGTAAGTATTCCAGAAATTTAAAGGATATTTGAGATCTAATGTCTTGATCTCTTTGTGATACTCACAAATCTATGGGATATTCAAGATATAATTTCAAGAGAATATGTACCCCCTTTATATAGGCGTGAGCTAATGTTTAGGGCAAAGTAGCCTCCAAAAAACACTAACAGACTTTAGAGTTTGAAGATGGATTGGACTCGTCTTGTAAAGTCCTATTTTAAATTCGATAAAATTTCAATGTCTACATCGTTCATTGCTACTCCGATGTAACTATGTATTTATATTGTTAAGAAAATAATTAAATAAATAAAAATGTGTTCTCTCTAACAATTTAGAAGCTAGATTAGATAGTCAGACACTTCAACATAGTATCAAAGCAGGCAGAGATCATGAGTTTAAATCTTATAATTTTCTTTTTAAAAGATTACATGATCACATACTTCAATATATATCATAGATAGTCACACCGAGAAGGGAGTAAGGAAGATCTAATTAGTTAGGTATCTGAAAAATAAACTTGAAACGTTACTATATGAATTGTGCTTCTATACCAATAAATCATATCTCTTCAAACTTGTTTATCTTTTGTTTTATCATAATAGATTAATAGTAAAATCTCTAATATTGAGAAAATAATAAAGGAGTTGGCCCTACAATTAAGATAGTAGAAGAGAGAAGGATGCAAGTCAAGCAAGCATGTGGAATGCGTTTGCACCAGTTATCTGCGCCTTTTAGAAGAGATTCTATGTGTCACAAAGTCCAATGAAAGAATAAATCAAGGGAACAAAGATAACCTTGCTATTAACCTACTGGCAATGGCCCCATTAGGTTGTTAAATTCTGAGCGCTGCTTCTAGGAGTTCCAAATATTCCATTTTCTACTATATATATTAGCAGCCTATAAACATAATTGTTGGTTAACTCCACGTTTCCAATTATCTTTAGACAAGTGTTTTATTTTCCTTTTATTAATTTATTTGTGCAATTTGAAGGAAAAAATGAGTTTTTGGGTAAAAACACACCTAGGACCTGTTTGGCCATGAGAATTTTTTTTACTTTTTTCGAAAAATTATTTCGGTTTTTTTGAAAATCAATGTTTGGCTATGAAAATTTCAAATACAGCTTGAAATTATATTTGGAATTTGAAAAATACCTAATACCTTATTTTCACTTTTTTTTTTTTAAAATCTTTTTTCATTTTCAAACATTCAAACAACCAAATATTCTTTGCAAAAACTATAACCAAACACATTTCCATCTTCGACTCCAACTTCAAAATTCCAAATAAAGTGAAAAATATTTGATTTTCATGGCCAAACGCCTACCTAATTTATCATCTTTTCGCGAGTTTCATACCTTAACTATCTATTATTTCATTTACCTACCTAAACTCACTTTCTTTATTTTAAAACACATCTCGATGTTGAGTTAGCCTCCACGCGCTTGTAGTCGATTGATTTCGAATATTTGGCTAACTCAGCATTTAAGTGTGTTTCAATACAAAGAAAGTGATAGTTTAGTAGGTAAAGCAAACTGTGTATGTTTGAGGAATGAAACTCACAAATAAATAATAGTTTACTAAGTTTTTGACCATCAACTTCAAAAAAAAAAAAAAAGAAAAAAAAAAAGTAGTTTACCAACTATAGCTAGCAGATAATGACCATCAGTTCTTTTATCAAGGACTATCAGCTCTAGAATTGTTTTTCAGTTTTTCAATAATGATTGGGCATTAGTACATTTTTGTGATTTTGATGGTATACATTGAGAGTTCATGTATCTTTTGTCTCTTAATTCAGCATGAAAATCAGATTAGAATAAGCAAGAAAATATGGATGAATAAAAATGAGAAGTGTAGACTGTGAATTGAAAAAAAAAAAAAAGACATTAGCATATGTTTGATTATTAAAGATAAATTCTTTTTACAAAAATTAAGACATGGACAACTCAGCAATATTTCAATATATTAGCTGCGCGAAGCACAAGTAAATTTACTAATTTTTAATAATTTTCTTACTTATAATTCTATAAATGGTCTAATTATAAAATTATAGTAATAGTATTTCAATCAATTATATAACTTGCAATCTTGCATAGACAAACGAATTTGGCGCAAGCTAGCAATGTGGGCCATATCAACAAAAACTTTAACAGAAGAAAATGATTATAAAAATGTTTGATTCAAAAAGAAGTGAAAAAAGTCCAAAAGACAACCAAGACTAAGACAAGGCAAGCACGTGACCTGCCAAAAAGCTTCTTACGCTACAGTACTGCTAAATATTAGACATGCTCTTGTTCTCATCAATCCAATGCATCCCTTCACTCCAATCACTCACAATATAAATCAAATTTTGAATAACCCCATTTCTTTATTTGTACTTAATAAAATCTTTTTTTCTGCTTTTAAAAAATAAAGAAAACTGTCTACATCTCTGTATGTGTGAATTTTTGGCCTATGTTTTGGCTTTTTCTGTTGTGTTTGTATCTTTGTGGTATAATACTACTACTAAGAATGAATAATAATAGAGGGAGATAGTGATGAATGATGATGTTCTTCAATGGATATGGTAGAAGAGAGCTTCATTAAAGGAGAAAAAGCTTAATTAGCTCAAAACATAATATTACTAACAATATTATTCCCACATGGAATTTGTTGGGATCAGTTCCCAACCATAGAATTAACATTATCAGATCTCAAGGTTACCTTATTTTCCAGTTTACTCTCTTTTCTTTCTCAAGAAAATTCCTTTTTATTCCCATTTGGCTCAAAGACAGCATAATTGTGTAAAGATTGCAACTTTAGCATCTTGGTATTTGGCTTTTTTCAAGAATTATAGGATTTGTGGTTGCTATGGAGTGAAAAAGGAATATATCTTTCTTTTGGGAAAATTGGTGTGTGGCTTTCTTTAAAAGGTTCTTATTCTGACAGTGACCCTTTTGTGAGTTTTATGTAAAGAATGTATCTTTGTTCTCTTAATGTGTTTTGTTAGGCAAATAGTAATCCCTTTTCTTAGAAGGTAAAACTGTAGAAGACAGTAGTGGTAGAGAAATGGAGAGAAAATGGTGTATGTTGTGGCATGTGGGGCTTCTTGTTTTAGCATTGATGGAGAGTTCATTTGCTTCTCTTTCCCCTACTGGTATCAACTATGAAGGTAATATTTCTTTCCTGGATTTTCCTTCCTCTATTGTGCTAAGACTTGCTTTAATCAATTTCTTTACTAGCTTTAGTGGTTCTCTCTTTAGCTTTTATCACTATAATTTGTTCCCTCTGACCAGACTCTTATTTAGGGGTGAAAATCCTCTTCTTCTACTTTTAAAGCCAGTATAAATTGAAAAAATATGATATTATCCTTTGCAAATTTTGAACAAAAGAGAATAAATCATCCATTTTTCTACCACATATCCGGGTTTCACACCAAGCAATGAACCTCTTTCTTTAAAAGAATTTTCATAAATTCTTTTCTAATAAAAGTTTGTCATTAACCAAATTTTTTCACACACAAGATAAAGCTTATCTGATTTTTTCATTTGTTTTAGAATGTTTTCTTAAATATATCATGAATTTTCAATGATATTATTAAGGATCTCAACGAAAACTTACATCAGCTTGCCAAACAAAGGCTAAGCGAAAAAAGATCTTCAATTTTTTGACTTAATGACAGACTTATCAGGGAAAACAGTGGAAAACTGTGAGTGACTGTATTTTCATGTAATCATATGCAGTTGTTGCGTTGACGGAAATTAAGAAGGCATTACGTGATCCTTATAATGTTCTGGAGAATTGGGATGTGACTTCTGTTGATCCTTGCAGTTGGAGAATGGTCACTTGTTCCTCTGATGGCTATGTTTCTGCTATGTAAGTAGTTGAGCTTGAGTAGCTTAGTAGAGTTTTCACTCTAGATAATCATCAGGCCTAATCTTTTTTCCTTTATCAGTGGACTACCTAGTCAAAGTTTATCAGGTACCTTATCACCTGGAATTGGCAACCTCACTAAATTGCAATCTGTGTAAGTTCTTCACTCTATGCTTGTCTTAGGGTGTGTTAGGTATGAAGAAAAATGTTCTAGATTTTTTTTTTTCCCGAAAAAGAAGTGATTATGTTACATATTTTAATGTGTAGTAAGTGAGCAAAGAAGTATTATCCCAAGAGCATTCATATGTAATCTAACAAAACTCTATGGGCTGGGATAGGGTGGGGTGTGGGGAGTTCGGGGGTGGCGGGGGTTGGGATGGTCAAGGGGCAGGGGTTATGGGTGTTGGGTGGGTGGGAGGAAACAATGAACTTGGAATGTCACATTTTTTTTTTTTTTTTGATGAAGGAAGTTGTTTCATTGAACTTGGAATGTCACTTATGAAACTTGTTTTCTATGGTTCCATTAGGGAAGTCATTTTACTCATTTTTAAGGAACTTGTTTTCCTAACAAATATGTTTTTCAAAACATTTTGACCTACCAAACATGGGAAAATTGGAAAACTGGAAAATGTTTTCTTCCATACCAAACACACCCTTACTGTTTCCTTCTGTTATTTTATAGGCTAAATCCGATTCCCACATCATGTTCTTTCTTTGGGCATAAGAATTACCTAATGTGAAGCCGTTTTCTTATTCATATTGGATTTATTGACCTTTTCGTGTAGATTGCTGCAAAACAATGCTATTTATGGTCCTATTCCTGATGTGGTTGGTAATTTAGAAAAGCTTCAAACACTTGATCTGTCCAACAACAAATTTGACGGAGGAATACCCTATTCTTTCGGAGACCTGAAGAATTTGAATTATTTGTGAGTTCAGGAAATTTTGCTTATATTCACTGTTTCCGAACATTCTTATCAAAACTAAACTTGAAACTTATTGTGTATTTTCACTGTTGAGCAAGACAGGCGATTAAACAACAATAGCCTCACAGGATCCATTCCTCAATCTCTCTCTAACATTGGAGGCCTTGCTCTTGTGTAAGCCATCTTGCTTCGAAATTTGTTATGCATACCTTTAAAATACCCTAAATTACTCTAATGTTCTGTTTTTCCTTGTTCATTTAATTGATTTGGATTATCTTGCTTGTAGGGATGTTTCTTTTAATAATCTTAGTGGTCCATTGCCCAAAACATCAGCAAGAGCTTTCAAGTGAGTCGCCTTTTCTATTGTTTCAACACTAATGCTGCAGTTGAAGTAGTAACTCTCAACAATATTGAAATTGACTTGTTCATGTCTTGTCTTTTTTAATTTTCATTAACAATAATACAGTAGTTACTATATTGAATATAAGTTTCTCACCATGATTTTCAGAGTTGTTGGAAATCCTTTGATTTGTGGCCAAAATTCTGGGAACAATTGTTCAGCAGTCTATCCAGAACCACTGTCATTCCCGCCAGATAGTTTAGGAGGTCTGTATTACATCACTTCCATTCACCTCCTGTTCCTTTCATTTAAAAGTGGAAAATAATAAAACTTAAGAAATTGTGTTGTCTGTTTTCTTAAATTTCATAGATCAAAGAGCAGGAAGTAAAAGCCATCATGTGGCTGTTGCTTTTGGAGCAAGTTTTGGTGCTGCTTTCTTGGTTATAATAGTTATAGCACTCGTTCTTTGGTGGCGCTACCGGCATAATAAGCAGATCTTCTTTGATGTCAATGGTTAGCTTATTTTCTTTTGCTTTATATACATCTAAGATAATTCAACTTCTTTTCTTTTTAGTTTGTATTACTGATTCATTTGGTTATGCACGTATCTTCTTGGATGTAGTAGCTCCGTAGATTTGTCATCACTTAATTACTTTTTCAAGCATGGGCGTTTTAGTTTCTTAATATACATCTTTCAGATTAAACTGTAATGGAGAAGGTTTGCATTGACATTAGATTGTAAATTTATTAGTCTAGTATTTTGTAAGACCCAAATTTGCAAGTAGTAGATGTTTAACAGCACTTCTACATTTACCTAGGTCGAGAATATGTTGAAGGCCAGTTAATTCTCATATTTAGCAAATCACACAGCCCTCCCTACTGTGAAAATACTGGTCAATGTTTCTTCAAATTGGGACTTAGTACAATCCTTCTCTTTATTAGTTACTACCTGTCAATACCAAAAGATTGGGACTACAATCCTTATCTTTATGGGCACATTATAGTCCAAAAGTTTGATACATCTTTTCCCCAGTACTACTATTCTATTTCATCACTTTCCTTGAGCATTCATATTTTTCGCCCCTATCTCCAGCTATCCACTATAGCTGTATCTGAGCAATGATTTCTCAACTGCAGAACAATATGATCCAGAGGTATGCTTGGGTCACTTGAAAAGGTATGCCTTTAAGGAACTGCGGACTGCAACTGATCATTTCAACTCAAAAAATATTTTGGGGAGTGGAGGATTTGGAGTTGTGTACAAGGGCCGTTTAAATAATGGAACTATTGTGGCTGTCAAAAGATTGAAGGACTACAATGCTGTTGGTGGTGAAATCCAATTTCAGACAGAAGTCGAGTTGATTAGTTTGGCTGTCCATCGAAATCTTCTCCGTCTTTGGGGTTTTTGTTCAACTGAAAGTGAACGGCTTCTTGTTTACCCCTATATGCCAAATGGAAGTGTAGCTGCACGATTAAAAGGTCAGCTTCTTGGTCTGCATGTTTTGTTAGTGAATAATGGCTTTGCCTGCTAGCTTCAGATCATTACTCCAACATCTATGTTTTGTGAAGTTGGACATTCTTGGGAAGGTCTTTGTTTAATTAGTTTCAATTGTGGTTGCCATTCTTTTGCACTTTTAGGTGCTTGGTAACACCTCACTGATTCAGTTTGCTTGATTTCTGGACGTTAAACTGAAACTACTCTCTTAAAGCTGCACAATTTGCTATTAAAGAAAGTGAGCTTAACAGAATAAAGTATTATCTTATAAGAATGAATCTTGTGACTTCTTCTTCTTCAGCTACCACAGTGATGTAGTTTCTTTTTTTTTTCTTTATCTTCTTATTGCGCTAAAATTCCAACCTGTGCCCATTGTGCTTTTTCACAGAGCTATCAGCTTCTTTTTTTTTAGCTTTCTAAGTGGATTTTGCATCATTTTGAAGAAATGATGGCAGACATTGCCTTATATTAACCATGTCTTTTGTGGTTCCCAATTTTGCAGATCACATCCATGGAAGCCCAGTTTTGGACTGGTCAAAGCGGAAAGGAATAGCATTAGGTACAGCAAGAGGGCTAGTATATTTGCATGAGCAGTGTGACCCCAAAATTATCCATCGTGATGTCAAAGCAGCCAACATTCTGTTGGATGAGGAATTTGAAGCAGTTGTTGGAGATTTTGGGTTGGCGAAGCTCTTGGATCACCGTGATTCTCATGTAACGACTGCTGTTAGGGGCACAGTTGGCCACATTGCTCCAGAATATTTGTCAACCGGTCAATCGTCTGAGAAGACTGATGTGTTCGGGTTTGGAATCTTGCTTCTTGAACTAATTACAGGTCAGAAGGCTGTAGACTTTGGACGAGGGGCCAATCAGAAAGGTGTTATGCTTGATTGGGTGCGTTCCCTGTCTCTCTTGTATGTGTGCCAAAAAACGTACTGTGAAATCGAGCTCAGTCGGTCTTTTATTTTCCTGGTTCGTGGCTAAAAAAAAAAAAATGACCAAGCTCAGTCGGTTTTATTTTTTAAAAAAAAAAAAAAAAAATTGGGATCAAACCGACCGGCTAGGTTGGTTCAAAAGTTGGTCAATCTTTTTAGGTCAGTTTTTCTCGATGTTTTTTGGTTGTCATCGTTAGATTTTAAGTCTATTCTGTTAGTTGGAGCAAAGGTGTTCACTTTAACAAACTTAAAGGCCAAAAGATGCTCAAGGTTATATTTGAAGAACCAAAATAGACCTACTCCCCTAGATAAAGGACTTTTTGGCTAAAATCTTGCAGAATGCCATAAAAAGATTTTGTTGAAAGTGTAGCTACTGTAATACGGGCTATCATTTTAATTTTGTTTACTGGTTTGAACATTGAATCTTGTTGGTGCATTGCTAAGCATGCTGTTATTGGATTCCCTTTTTAAATTTACCGCTAATTTAATGCAGGTAAAGAAGCTTCATGTAGAGAAAAAGCTGAACCTTATGGTGGACAAAGATTTAAGGAACGACTTTGATCGGATTGAACTTGAAGAGATGGTTCAAGTTGCCCTTCTCTGTACCCAATTCAATCCAACTTATCGCCCAAAGATGTCCGAAGTATTAAGGATGTTGGAGGGCGATGGATTAGCTGAAAAATGGGAGGCTTCACAACAAAAAGTCGAGACTCCAAGGTATAGAACCTCTGAAAATACACCGAAAAGATATTCTGATTATATAGAAGAATCGTCACTAGTAGTTGAAGCAATGGAGCTTTCAGGACCTAGATGACATCTGGTCATCGTTCTTCTCTTACACGTTCTATCCTTATAGCTTCCTTGAGTATCTGATGTTGAAAATGAGGAATATGTGGTCGTTGATAGGTGTTGAATGCATGTATTGATCTGTAAAAAGAGCACAAAGGTCATGTATAATTCGGTTCTTTTAATCAACAGTTGAGTTCATAGTTCCTCTCCCTCAATTTTGAGAAAATGTGTCATTTCCATGTGTAACTAAGATCCCATTAGGTCTTTTTTTAGTATAAAGATCTTAAAATTTCCAGAGGATGGAGGCTTAAGTCTAGCCGCCCTCATGTACAGTGGTCTGATTGAATATTTGTTAAATCTATTAGTAGTATATGTATGCTATTCATTAGTCATTCTGCTTCTTAAGCCGTTTTAACGGGGTAAATATATGTAATTACAGCGAGTCCGCAACTTAAATGACCCAAAAAGTGGGTTTAGGAACCAAAATAACCCATAAAAAAAAGACTAAAGTACCTTTTGCGCACTAAATAGGACTAAACTGTAATGTTACAGTTTAGTCCTATTGCGCACTAAATTAGTGCGCAAAAGGTACTTATATATTTTTCCCAACACTTATGTAATTTCAAAGTTTTGAAATTTTGCTTTTTTTTTCATATTTTGAGTAAAGATTAATCATATTTTAAAATGTCGGAATATTAATATTTTACATAAAACCTGATATCTTTTTGTGCGAACAATAATATATGTTCAATACATCAAGTATACGTAAACATTTGGATCGTCGTTTGAGGGGTTGTAAAGTGTCTTGAAGTAAATTTTGTTTGTTTGGAAACTTGTTATAAGTTTTGTTTGTTTGGAAACTTATTATATTTAAGTTTAAGTGTTTTATTTTATAAGGTTTTGATTTAAGCGTTTTATTATTTAGTCAAGGCATTACATTATTAAGGATATGTCGATATTTTTTTCGAGTTTTTTTTTTTTTTGTGCCGTTATAATTCAAGACAATTCGAATACATCAAGAAGAATTAAAATACATTGATAATTCAAGACAATTCCTATACATCAAGAAGGATTTAAATACATTCATAATTCAAGACAATCTTCAACCACGAGAGGCTCTTTCACTACGAGAGGTTCTTCCACCACCAGAGGTACTTGCACCACCACGACCCCGTAGGTGACACAAACGCTTATCATGGACAAGCTACTTACACGTCGAGCACCTTCGAGAGTATGTCCTATCCGGAACATCCATTTGATTGGGAATTCGAGTTCGTGCGTTAAAATGAATTTTACGGATATACTCCTTGTTAGCAATCATTGAAAATGGCTCGTTTAACCAATAAGATTGATCACCAATTGGGTAGAAACCTCCGACATATGCTTTAAGATAACTTTCGATTTTGTATTCGGATGCCACATAAGTGGATATCGTTTTTCCCATTGCCTCGAAACACTTGATGGCATGAGAACACGACATGTGGTATGATTGCCACTTACCACAACTACACGTTCTCGTTCTCTCATAAACGGTATGAAGGTTTCCTCCCCGACCTTGGTAATAACCTGTCCGGACTTCATACACACGTTCAACATAGTTATACTCTACCATCTGGTATAGCTCACAATTTTTCCTATAATGCTCGAACATTTGTGCAGGTTTTGGCATCAATTTCCCACCATCTTCTAATATGGTTGTGGCATGTCTTGCTCTACAACTTGCAGCAAACCGCTCTACAACTTGCTTGAGAGTCATTCTCACCACTGCAGTAACGGGCGGTCCCCGAGCAGATTTTAGCAAATCATTGAATGACTCCGAGCGGTTTGTTGTTAGCATCCTCCATCTCCTGCCTCCATCTGCATGTAATGTCTATTTCTCAATGTCGATATCCTTCAACCAATTATATGCTATTGGATTCACTGTATTGATCATCTCCATCCGTACAAGAAACTTTTTTATTGATGCTCCATTGCAGCTGCCCACATCAATTTGTTTAGTGTGCCGTTTCTAAATTTTGTTTGGAAATTTGCCTTTATGTGCCTTGAACAAAAGTGATGGTAAGCAAAGGGAGGCTGCCACCCCGACAAATTAGACATATTGTGTAATATGCCTTGATGTCGATCAGATAGCACGCATATGCCCATACGATACTTAATAACATATTGCCTCAAATGTGTCAAAAATATCCCCTATGTGTCGTTGTATGAAGACCCAATCGGAGGGCCGCGACGGGCACCAGGAGCTGACCTACCGAGCACCTCCTAGCATCCATCTCATAATCATAACTAGGTGGGCCACATGGCTAACTCATAAATATTATAAACTTTAAGAGACACGAGTTCAATAAATATATGCGCGTAATATAATCACCATCAACTATGTCAATATGCACAAGCCGATAAGGCTGCCAAAATGATATACAAATATGACCCGATCAGGTTGTAGAGGATCTAACTATATACATTTGTCTACGAGCCTCTACATAGAGTGCATAACATCATAAAGATGGGACAGGACCCCGCCATGCCCATATATACACAAGAATAATACCAACTAAACCGTAGCTCCGAAATAAATGGAGCGCTCCTGTGCAATCGCTGATGAAGCAACCTGGGGGTCTGGTCCGTCTCCCTGTCTACCTGTGGGCATGAATGTAGCGTCCCCAAACAAAAGGACATCAGTACAAATAATGTACCGAGTATGTAAGGCATGAGTAACAAAACAGTAAAGATATGAAGATAGCATAAGATAAAGAGATCAATCTGTACCTCTGAATGCCTCTTAAGGCGGATGTCATGCATGCTTAGCCTTTAAAAAAATATTTTCATACATACATATATAATACCATGCCCGACCATACAGGCGCGGTGTTATCTTCATCATCCAGCGTTCGGGGCATCCTGCATCCGGGTAACATCATAACGTACCCACTGCAATGTTGTGCACATCTACGTGCTGTATCCGGCCGACTATAGTATGGCTCGGTGTGAGAAAATAGCTACATACATATATAAAGCGTGCATGAGAGCCCAAATAAAACGTGACAACTCTATAGGAGTGACGTAAGGTCGGTAAACCTTTAATTTTCATTATGGAATCATCATCATCATCATCGCTATATTTCTCTTTGAAGGAACAACTACCATAAGATGATATCAACGTCAATGAATAAAATAAATAATCATATGAGAAGGATCAATAAATTATGGGACAACTATCAACAATATCATATGAACCTCAAGAACCACAAGCTTTAGCATTTCTAGAAATAGAGTCATCATACAGGACATTGTATGTATGTTCGTATCGAAGTGATCATGCCATAAGAAGGAAAGGGTTAGCCTTAACATAACTTTTTGTCTCCTTGACTACTTAACGTTATCCTCCCAAGATCGCAAATCTACATTCAAGAGGATTCGTTCTAGAGTTAAGTCTTGAAAACACTCTTAAGTTCGAACTAGAGTAATTAGTAAGCTAGCGGAATTTGGGCAGCACTTCCCCTATATTGTCTACTTCCACCAATTTCCAAAACAACTACCAAACAACCTTAACAATACCAACATGCAATAGTCAAGGAATTATATTCAAATTAATCTTAAATCAATCCAAAATCCCCTTTCAAATTCAACTCATAGCCGTCAACTTCAATTTACTTTGTGACTTTTCTACTATGATTCTTTCCTCTCCAAGAATTGCTAAACCTTTAAACCAACTCAATCATATAAATAAGATTAAGAACATACCTTGTAGTAGAATAACTTCACCTCACTCAACTCCTTCCAAGACCAAGTTCATCACAACATTGAGTAGAAGCAAGGATAATTGCCTTCCATGAATTATCTTGGGTTTTTGATGTTTGATCTTCTCTTTTGATGGTGTGGAAGGTTTTGGAATGTTGTAGAACATTTAAGAACTCTCTAATAATGTGGGGAGATAAGTGTGGGAGGTTTATATGAAAAATGGGATCTTTTGGACATTAAAAAACGTTGAAAACTGCCCCACTGCTCCGTGTTGCAGGGAGTATGCGGCACCACAAACTTGATATGCGGCTGCATACTCCCTTCACAACATGGGGGTGATGTTGGGTAGTGAGAGCAGCCAAAATGGCAAGTTTGTGGCTAGTTTTCTGCACAGGAAACTCAGTTTGCGGCCGCATACTGGTCTACAAACTCCAATTTTCGCGAAAAAGCGTTCTGTTCAATTCGTTTGACCTCCAATCCTTATGAAACCTTCTTGGCACTTATATAAAACTTCATTAACCATACAAGGAGCCCTATAACTCCCCCTCATGGTAATGCTAAGCAATGTATAGCTCAAATGACATGAAATCTTCCCAAAAACATGACACCAATCCTAACCTTCAACGAACTTACTTCCTCTGATTTATTTAACTCCGAAACCTTAAGGTACATACTTAAAATTGTTGGATATCCTCCTTAACGTCATATCCACTTTAGGCTTCCGTTAGTTTACTTATAATGCAAGTGAAGCGAAATTTTACATGGTGTAACATCCTTCCCGCTTAAAAACATTCGTCCTCGAATGTTAGACTCTTAGGGGTTCTACAAAAATTTCGGCAGAGTTTCCCCTGTAAATATGCCACTACCATCCTGTCACAACAACCCAAAGTACATAACTCCTCACAGGGCCATAACAACAAAAACAATAATGGTCCCACACGACCAAGAAATCATAAAAAGAAAGCATTACGCACCTGAAAACAATGGTGTCTCTGTCTGAACCTCCCCTGGGAGTGGAAACAAATGTGGATACCTGGACTTCATATCTTCTTCAGATTTCCAAGTCATTTATTCTTTATTACTGTTTCTCCATAAAACATTGACCGAAACTACATCCGTAGTCCTCAATCTCTGAACCTGCCTATCTAGGATAGCAATGGGAACCTCTTCATAAGATAATTGCTCGGTAAACTGGACATCATCAATGGGTATAACTCTGGAAGGATCTCCAATACACTTGCGAAGCATTGATACATGGAAAATAGGAGGGACTGACTCCAAGTCTGAAGGTAGGTCTAACTCATAAGCTACCTGGCCCACTTTGCGTACAACCTTGTAAGGCCCAATGTGCCGAGGACTAAGTTTACCCTTTTTACCAAATCTCATGACGCCTTTCATCAGTGACACCTTCAAGAATACCTAGTCATCAAGTTAGAATTCTAGGTCTCGTCGGCGATTGTCTGCATAAGACTTTTGACGACTCTGGGCTGTCAATAATCGATCCTGAATAAGCTTGACCATCTCCACCGCTTGCTGGATCAAATATGGTCCTATTAGTTTGGTCTCCCCTACTTTGAACCATCCAATTGGTGATCTATACATTCGCCCATATAAAGCCTCATACGGGGCCATCTAGATACTGAAATGATAACTATTGTTATAGGAAAACTCAATAAGCGGTCAGTGATCATCCCAACTAACTCCAAAGTCTAACACATATGCCCGTAGCTATTCTCGAGAGTCTGAATGGTGTGTTCAGCTTGTCCATCAGTTTGGGGGTGAAATACTGTGCTAAGACTCACCAGAGTCCCCAACCCTATTGAAAGGACTTCCAGAAGTTAGGTGTAAACTGTGCACCTCTGTTGGAGATAATGGCTACCGGAACACCATGGAGTCGTACTATCTCCTTGGTATAAAGCTTTGCACAATCTTCAGCTGAGTACGTAATTCTAACAGGTAGAAAATGAGCTGATTTTGTAAGTCTATCCACAAGTACCCATATGGATCATACTTACACTGAGAATGAGGCAAGCCTGTAATGAAATCCATATTAATTACTTCCCATTTCCAAGTCGGAATCTCTATAGCTTGTAACAATCCACCAAGCTTCTAATGCTCGATCTTTACCTGCTGACAGTTAGGACATTGAGCTACGAACTCTGCTATGTCTTTCTTCATTCCATCCTACCAATAAATTGACTTAATATCATGATATATCTTTGCCGCTCCCGGATGAACAGAATAACGGGAACAATAGGCTTCCCTAAAATTTGGAGACGTAACCCGGCAACATTAGAAACACATAGTCTGCCTCGGTATCTAAGAACTCCATCTGTAGATCTCAAATGGTGACTTTTTCTTCTGAGGGGATGTATCTCTATAATGAACTAACATGGGATCCTCATACTGGCGCTCTTTCACCTCAACTACTAAAGACGAAATAGTTGAATTCTTAATAGTAACTCCCATAATGCCAGAGTCTAATAATCGAATTCCTAGGCTAGCTAACTGTTGAAGCTCACAAGCTAACTCCCTCTTCTTTGGCTGAACATCACATGAGCTACCTATGGATATACGGCTAAGAGCATCGGGTACGACGTTCGCCTTCCCCGTATGATACAAGATGCTAACATTATAATCTTTCAATAGTTTCAACCATCGCCTTTGCCGCAAGTTCAACTCCTTCTGCTTGAAAATATACTGAAGACTCTTATGGTCTGTATAAATATCGACATGAACGCCATACAAATAGTGCCTCCATATCTTCAATGCATGAATCACTATAGCTAACTCTAAATCATGGGTTGGATAGTTTTTCTCGTGTTTCCACAACTGCCTCGAAGCATAAGCAATAACTTTACCGTGTTGCATCAATACACAACCTACTCCAACACCGCCAAAAATAAATAAAAAGCATCACAATAAATAACATAGCCTTCGGATCCTTCTGGAAGTGTCAGAATCGGGGCCGAAGTCAATCTGTTCTTCAACTCCTGAAAACTGTGCTCACAAAACATCCGTCCATTGAAATTTAGCTGATTTCTGAGTCAGCTTCGTCAGTGGTGCAGATATAGAAGAAAAACCTTATACAAATCTCTTGTAATAACCTGCCAACCCAGAAAACTACGAACTTCATTAGGTGTTGTATGTCTCGGCTAAGTCTTTACAGCTTCAATCTTCTAGGTATCCACCCGAATACCATCAGCTGAAATAATATGCCCCAAAAAAGTCACAGAATTCAACTAGAACTCACATTTAGAGAACTTTGCATATAACTTTCGAGCCTGAAGATTTCTAAGGACAACACGTAAATGATATGCATGCTCTGCCTAGGATCGAGAATATACCAGAATATCCTCGATAAAATAATCACGAATGAATCTAGAAAAGGCCTGAATACACTCTTCATCAAATCCATAAATACCGCTGGTGCATTAGTCAATCCGAACGACGTTACCCAAAACTCGAAATGGCCATATCTGGTTCTAAATGCCGTCTTCGGAATTTCCTTCTCTCTAACCCTCACCTGGTGGTACCGTGATCTTAGATCTATTTTCGAAAACCATTTAGGACCCTGCAACTGGTCAAATAAGTCATTAATCCTTGGAAGTGGATACTTGTTCTTTATTGTCACCTTATTCAGCTGTTTGTAGTCAATACAAATCCGTAACGAACTGTCTTTATTTCTTTAAAACAACACAGGTGCTCCCCATGGCGCCGAACTAGGCCTAATAAAGCCTTTCTCGAGCAAATCGTTCAGTTGATCCTTCAACTCTTTCGATATATATATATATATATATATATATATATATATATATATATATTATCGTGAAGATAAATAGTAATTAATATATAGAAGCCATTCTATAAGCATGAATAGATATTGTCTTAGTATTTGGTAACACATCAATGGTGAAATCAATCTCCCGTTCTGGTGGAAGGCCTAGAAGCTCGTCCGGGAATACATCCGAAAATTCATTAACTACGAAAGACGTACCTGATGTTGGAAGAGATATAAGGAGGGCGACTTTTGCTTCTGTATCTTGAACCCGGACTAAATGATAAATACAACCTTTGGTAATCATCTTCCTTGCCTTGAGATAGGAAATAAACCTACCCCTCTGAACTCACTAACAACACCTAAGGATCTAGCCCTCTTACTATAACCCTTATCATAATCACGCTCACTCCTCCGCTGTTGTTGTCGCTCTTCTAAATTCTGGGCATGGGCCTGAATGCGAGAAATATCCATACCTTCTTGAAGTGAGGTCGTTAAACAATCATCAATCAAATTTGGCCCCAAACCACTCACAAACCGATGGACACGATCTCCCATATCAGCTACCATAGCTGGAGTATACCTAGCCAAAGAATTAAAATGAAAGGCTATAATCTCGAGCACTCATGTTCCCTTGTCTGAGGTTTAGGAACCTATCAGCTTTGGCCCGTCGAACCTCTAGTGGAAAATAGTGTCGGAGGAAAGCATCTACAAACTCCTGCCATACTGGTGGAGGTGCATTTATCCCTCTAGAAGACACCCAGGTACTATACCAATGAACAACCATTATCTCGCAATCTATAAGAGGCCAACTCTACCGACTCAACATCTGAAGCATACATTACCCACAATGTCCTCAACATATCATCTATGAAGTTCTGCGGGTCCTCCTCAGGTTTTTTATCAAAAAAGCACGGAGTGGTCTAAGTTGATGAAATCGATGAACTCGGTGCTAACAAGTCTTCATTTTTGTCTCATCACCATGACATGACGCCTACGACCGGGCCGGGCGACTACGCTCCTTCCTTAATCAAACAATTTTGTTCGGGTCAACAACCGAATGACCTCCCTCATCTCCCCGGCTCGAGGCATGCCAAGGGTTCGGAGGAACGGTGTTTGGACGGCCGGAGTCGGAGCCGAGGCTCCTTTATGCTCTCTGGGAGCGTATTGGCAGTGTGAGAGGACCAAGACGGAACCTGGATGGTTAAAAAGTATGAGACTCGCCCTTCTCCACACCGTACGTTTCTTGCTACAAAGCGTACCCGTTCGGCCCTACTACCTATCACCGATTTGCCCTCTCGGGCCGCCGTAGTTTTTCTTCTGTGCATTGCTGAAATCATAACACACGGCTAGGAAAAAGGAAACCTTTATAACATGGCTCTATCGCACGATCTAAGATGAGAAAGAAAGGTCAATCATTCCTAAATGCCCCACAACGTCCTGTTTATAAGTGTGGCGCACTTCACACCCATAAATAAGACTCTGCTTGACACGCCTCGTAGAAACACCCTTGGACGAACTACTCTGATACCGCTTTTATCACGACCCAATCGGAGGGCGGCGACGGGCACTCGGAGCTGACCTACCGAGCACCTCCTAGCATCCATCTCATAATCATTACTAGGTGGGCCACATGGCTAAATCATAAATATTATAAACTTTAAGAAAAACGAGTTCAATAAATATATGCACGTCAATATAATCAACATCAATTATGTCAATATGCACAAGCCGACAAGGCTGCCAAAATGATATACAAATATGACCCGATGAGGTTATAGAGCATCTAACTATATACATATGTCTACGAGCCTCTATATAGAGTGCATAACATCATAAGGATGGGACAGGACCCTGCCATGCCCATATATGTACACAAAATAATAATACCAACTAAACCGCAGCTCCAAAATAAATGGAGTGCTTCGGTGCAATGGCTTCCGATGACAAGAACCTTGGGGTCCGGTTCGTCTCCTCGTCTATCCCCGCGGGCATGAATGCGTTTTAAGTGTGTGTCCCCAAACAAAAGGACGTTAGTACGACTAATGTACCGAGTATGTAAGGCATGAGTAACAAAACAATAAAGATATGTGTCATACCCTATTTTAACCGGGGTCAAAATAGTTTATAACATTCCGGTAATTCCGGGGTTAATTAAAATACGGGAGTCGCCACCTAATTATTTATGGTGAATTAGGGCACCTAAAGTTAATTAAAATAATTATCTAAAGTTGATTTATTTTAAAGTCTACGAAACCAAAATTCTAGGTAAGGGTTCTACTAATCTAGAGGGAAGGTATTAGGCATCCTCTAAATTCCATTAACAATGGTTAATCCGACCGGACTTAGGATTAATTAGGCTAAGTGTAAATATAGTGTTATAGAAAAGAAAATATCTTTATAAGCATTGCTAAAGTTATAAAATTTTAAAAATGTTATTTAAAATAAGACTTATAGAGAATATGATAATTTGAATATAGGTAATAGTTTTTAGATGAAATTTTAGCAGTTTTGCACTTTGGATAAACCATATTATAACAATGTAAAAAATCTAGGTGTATAAATAGGATTCAAAAAAGAAGTGAGTTTTCTTTTCCCTTTTTATTATTTTCATTAACTATGCTTAGCTAAAAGTATACGTGATTGATTCAAACTTTGAAAAGTTATTTGTAAAACATACTTGAGTTTAGACTTACGTATTAGTGATGTTTTGAAATTAAGATAATAAGCATAAAATATATTCCTTTAATTCGAACATATGAATTTATATTAACAATTATTCTAGAGGTGAATATTATAGCCACTACAAATGATCTTAATACAAAGAAGAAGATAAAGTTTATGGGATTAATTATTTGTTTCTCTTCTAGACTAACCATCCCTAACACTAATCCACTAATTCTACCAAGGTTCATTCTAACTAAGAAAACCAAAATAAATAAAATGTTAGTGGCATAATACAAATCAAACACACAAAGCAAATAAGAGAGGGGAGAAGAAAATATAATTAATGGGCTCAGCCCATTTAGGAACTGCTATGACCAGGCCGCAATTGGGCCTTGGTTCAGTCATTTTCGGACTGCTGCCGCTGTTCACTGTTTGCTGTTGGGCTTTGGCCCAACTTTCTTTTCATGTTGCTGCGGACAGATCTGGACAGAGGAAGGAGTGGTGTTTCGTTGGGCCTTGGCCCAACACCGAATGCGAAAGAAGACGACGAGTCGCTTGGACTCGTATGCGAGATGTCATGCATATAAACGAAAAGAAAAGGATTAGTATATAATCAATAAATAAGGCTAAACAACGGATAATGTAAGTTTAAAAACCAGCCGACAACTTTTAACTAAACCGGGGACTACCCATGATTAATATATTATGACTTCCTAAACGAGCAACAACAAAAGAAATTAAACCAACATAGTAGACCCATGTGCGGATTGGATGCCCACGAAGGAAAGCAATGGGGCGAGACACAAAACAAACCAAAGTTGCACATATGCTTCAACGAGCAGGCCCGACAGGTCAAAAAGGGTATTCGAATGGGTCAGCCATATACTGTACTCAACAGCCCAATTGCTAAGAAATATAAATCAGAGCCCAAAATTTCCAAAGTTCAGGCGGCCAGCTTACTAACTAGGCAGTGTACTCTTATATACTAAGCATACCAAGTTATATACACTTGAATGTGTATGAAACTAATGACTCAATCATACCCACTGTTAACATTGTAAGAAAGCCCACTACACCAAACAGATTTAACTATTAAACACAATAGAGCATTATTCATCCAATTACAACTAACATGCTTAACAACCAACTAAGCTAACAGATATGATACTATTAAGACAGATTTAACTAGATATAACATAACTCTTATATCTAGAACAAACTGAACTGGTAACATACTTAGTAAAGTAACTAATCATCGCACCAAACCAAATAAACAACCATAATGAACTAAACCACGTTATCTAAGCATGCTTAGTTAATTAAACTAAAATGAACTATACATGCCTAACACAAGAACATATTAATCTAAACAAAATCAAAATGGACATGTGAAAACACAGGCAACTAACTTAGAAAACAGTTTGGACTGAGACCAGCCTCATTAGGCTGCAATGACACAGCGACTGATTAAAAATACTACTATTACGAAACCTGACAAGCATAAGAATTATCCTGTAACGACATCAGATTTCGGAAGGCGAACAAACAGACATGATAAAGCTGACCACAGCGCACAAACCACTGGCCAAATCAAATCAGGAAACAATATCGACATATCATATAACCATTTTCATCGTATCTAAATCCAACGGATTATATTTAGGTCATGACATATCATTTGAACAACTGGAGCAAAAGAGAGATAATGCTGATCTGTTTCAGTCTTATATACAATATACCTAAAATATACACACGGCGGTGTGTATGTCAAATGTATATCGAATGTATATATCCTTCTTACCTCGATATCCCATTGTATATCTTATGTATATTTGACTCTAAATCGGTTCTAAGTTTTAAAAATTTAGTCTGAATATCCAAATTACGGTATACGCCTTTCAAATTCATTTTAGCAATTACCAACCTATCCTGACAGCTCCCAAACATCAAACAAATAAGACGGCGATAAAAGAGCACAAAATTGAAAACAGCAGAATAAGCAAAATATCTTGACTAAAGCAGAATCTAAAAGTTAAAGCGACAAATGTATCAAAGTTTACCTTTTGTGTGCGCAGTGAACGGGGCTTCGAGGGTCTCGAATCTACACTCGACTGTGATGAACGCTTCGAACCTCGGATTGAAACGAACCGTAAAAGTTTTCCTTTTTCGGAAGTAGTCAAGAGTAAGCTAAAGTGGCTTAAATCGTATTAGGTTTAGAGTGAGCTATCAACTCAAAAAAAAAAAAAAATCCCGATTTTGAGTAATAAATGAAAATAGACAAATTCAGGGAAGTAAAGTATCTTCCCCCGATTGTTGTCTTCTTTTTTTTGGCTGCGACATAAGATGGTATTTATAGGATGATTTAGGGTTTTGATTTTGGGCTTGAGATTTTGGCTCCAAACCAGAGTTGAAATAGCCGTTTGAGTCAACCCGTGAACGAACCTTTTGCTCAGATTTCTGAAAAGTTTTCTTGGCTTCTTGTGATGTACTTTTGTTGACCGAGTTTCGTGACAAAAGGAAGAGGATAGAAAAAGTGAAAAAGAAAGGAGATGCTTACTCTAACTTGGAGGGACACGGTCTGAGTTGGGAGAAAGAAGCTTGGTTTTCATTTAAAAATAGAAGAAGAGGGCAGAGAGTATTGCACGGAAATGGGACCTGTTCGATTTTGCCATTGTTAAAGGAATATGAACCTTTCCCTGAAGTGGAAAGAGGAGGAAGAAGACAAGGGAGGCCTCTGGAAGGAGAGTGTTGCACGAGAGTGGTGTGGCAAGAATCTGCCATGGTGAAAGGGCGATTGGATTTTGCTGAAAATGTATGAGGGAGAGAAGAGGTAAAGGGAAAGATGAAGAAAAAGGTGCGGCTGAAGTGTTTTAGGGATTAATTTGTAGTGGGCCGACGGTTTGGGTAAAATAATGTGCTGGTCCAATGGGTTGCGGATTTGAGTTGGGTTTAAATGTTGGTCCGAAAATATGGGCTCTTCTTTCCTTACTTTAATTATTTTTTTGGGCTTCTAAATTAATAACTAGTGCAAGTACGATATATATATATATATATATATATATATATATATATATATATATATATATATATATATATATTACGTGAAGATAAATAGTAATTAATATATAGAAAGCAAAGGATTTTATAAAGTAAAATTAATTTATCGAGTACAAATCCTAAGATGAAACCATGACGAACCATTTAAGAATTTGTGATAAAGTAGTGAAAGTAATGTTGAGAGTAGAATAGTGAAGATGAAAGTAATGATATCAATAGTAGTAGAAATAAAATACTTGGCTCGTTAATAAATTTAGAAGCCCAAGGAAATAAACTAGAATAAAGGAGGACAAAATTGGGTGTCAACAATATGAAGATAGCATAAGATAAAGAGATCAATTTGTACCTCTGAATGCCTCTTGAGGCAGATGTCATGCTTAGCCTTAAAAAAAAATATTCTCATACATATATATATAATACCGTGCCCGGCCATATAGGCGCGGTGTTATCATCATCATCCCGCGTCCGGGGCATCCCTCGTCTGGGGTAACATCTTAACGTACCCACTGCAGTGTTGTGCACATCTACGTGTTGTACCCGGCCGAATATAGCATGGCTTGGTGTGAAAAAATAGCTACATACATATATAAAGTGTGCATGAGAGCCCAAATAAAACGTTACAACTCTATTGGAGTGACGTAAGGTCGGTATACCTCTAATTTCCATTATGGAATCATCATCATCATCGCTATATCTCACCTTGAAGGAACAACTACCATAAGATGAGATCAACGTCAATGAATAAAATAAATAATCATATGAGAAGGATCAATAAATTATGGGACAACTATCAACAATATCATATGAACCTCAAGAACCACAAGCTTTAGCATTTCTAGAAATAGAGTCATCATAGAGGACATTGTATGTATGTTCGTATCAAAGTGATCATATCATAAGAAGGAAAGGGTTAGCCTTAACATAACTTTTTGTATCATTAACTACCTAAATTTCTCCTCCCAATCTCACAAATCTACATTCAAGAGGATTCATTCTAGAGTTAAGTCTTGAAAACACTCTTATGTTCGAACTAGAGTAATTAGTAAGCTAGAGGAATTTGGGCAGCACTTCCCCTATATTGTCTACTTCCACCAATTTCTGAAACAACTCCCAAATAACCATAACAATACCAACATACCATACTCAAGGAATTATATTCAAATTAATCTTAAATCAATCCAAAATCCCCTTTCAAATTCAACTCATAGCCATCAACTTCAATTCAATACTTTGTGACTTCTCTACTATGATTCTTTCCTCTCCAATTCTTGCTAAACATTTAAACCAACTCAATCATACAAATAAGATGAATAAAATACCTTGTAGTAGAAGAACTTCACCTCACTCAACTCCTTCCAAGACCAAGTTCATCACAACATTGAGTAGAAGCAAGGATAATCGCCTTTCATGAATTATCTTGGGGTTTTGATGTTTGATCTTCTCTTTTGATCGTGTGGAAGGTTTTGGGATGTTTTGGAACATTTAATAACTCTGTAATAATGTGGGGATATAAGTGTGGGAGGTGGATATGAAAAATGGGATCTTTTGGACATTAAAAGGGTTGAACCGCCCCACCGCTCCATGTTGCGGGGAGTATGCGGCACAACAAACTTGATATGCGGCCGTATACTCCCTCCACAACATGGGGGTGATGTTGGGCAGTGAGACAAGCCAAAATGGAAAGTTTGTGGCCAGTTTGCTGCACAGGAAACTCAGTTTGCAGCCGCATACTGGTCCATAAACTCCAATTTTTGCGAAAATGCGTTCTTTTCGATTCGTTTGACCTCCAATACTTATGAAACCTTCTTGGCACTTGTTTAAAACTTCTTTAACCATCTAAGGATCCCTATAACTCCCCGTCAATGTAATTCTAAGTAATGTATAGCTCAAATGACACGAAATCTTGCCAAAAACATGATACTAATCCTAACCTTCAACGAACTTACTTCCGCCGATTCATTTAACTCCGAAAACTTAAGGTACATACTTAAAATTGTTGGATATCCTCCTTAACCTTGTAAGGGCATCATATCCACTTTAGGCTTGCGTTCGTTTACTTATAATGCAAACGACGCAAAATTTCCAAGGTGTAACACGTTGCTCTCGTTAGTGGCAATAGCGAAAGCAAGAGGGAATATCGAACCATTGGCATCCATCCGTATTGCAATCAGTAGCTTGATATCGTATGCCCCATACACATGCGTTCCATCTACGGACATGACTGGTCAGTAATGAGCAAAACCATCAATGCATGGTTTGAATATCCAAAAAACAAAATTGAAAATATTACCACCAACGAGCTTCCACTCTACAATAATACCAGGATTGAATTTCTGTTAAGCTGCCGTATACCTCGGCAACTACTGGAAAGAGCCCTCCCATGTACCATAAATCATCTCAAAAGGCCGCCGACGTCCGAGATATCCCTCTCTCTTACTTATCGTTTTACGATATGTTTCCTTAATGTTTCTAATGCAATCTTTGATGGGATAGCTAGAAAAGTTTAAACAAACAACATTTAGCAATGATATGATAATTTAATTGATGCCAAATTTATAATGAACTTGGTCTAATAACTTACCTTGGGGTTTCGACAACGTGAACAAGTAACACTTGAGCAATCATATTTGTATCTAAATTAAAATGGTCTGCTTGATTCTCTCCCATATCACAAGTGTGACGTGGGTAGAATTTTGAGATAATCCACATACTAACATACTTAACAATACCATGAAACTTCCATTGACAACCTTGATATTATCGTTTGCAAACCAGTCTCAAGATCTTTCGGGTTGAATCATCAACCTTAAACTCCCTCATTCCCTGGTTGCTATAAATTTTGACCACCTTTTGCAATGCTTTTTTGGATTCGAACATCATTCCTTTTGCAAGGTCAACTTTATCCCTAACAAGATCGACCCGTTCTTTCCACAATTTATAGCGAATTGGATTATCTTCTTTGGTGCAGACGAAGGCATCAGGACGACCTTGAAGATTGTCAAGATATGGAATCATGTCAGCATGCCACTGCATTAGGCTTTTGAACATCGGTTCTTGTTGGTTAATTGGGCTTTCGGCCATCGGTTCTTGCTGGTTTGGCCGACTTTGCATCAGTTCTACTAATTATAGTTCCTGCATATGAGGATTAAAATCAACCTCATTATTATTATTATCGTCAGACTCCTCTGCATTCGGTATATCATCGCTATCACTTGATGATGTTTCTATATAATTAGGATAATCATCACCATCTAGTAAAGGGATCTTCCTAAACGAAAAATAGGTCACATATTTTAAATACCAACATCAAAATGCATATGGATTATTTAATATCAAGGTGATGAACCTACCGATAATGTTCAATATTGTCAGGGTTTGAAGAAGTAACAACTGCACCGAAATCAGCATTTGGTGCCACTGCCGAGTTTTGTGTGTAATTTTCACTACAGAGACAGTTCAAGTATTGTAAATACTAAAAATCAAAACACTTATATTATTTAATTAATAAAAAGTATACCTACCGATAATAATCAACTGTACCGAACTGAGGGAACTGCCCAATATTACTCATATCAGGTGTATAACCTCTAAAAAGAGACAAAAAAAAAAAACATTACTATTACCATACGTATAATAAATATACATTGTGGTACTACAGAAAATTATAATTTAAAAATGGATATTTACCAATTTTCACCGTAATTTTGATTAAATTGCTGGCTTAGAGTTTTCAACAGCACTTGACCACTCAAAATGTCTCCATAAGAACTCATGGCCGTATAAGTGTTACCATAAGTAGGCTGGACTTGAGGGACTTCCTGACGACTGTGAGGTATCCTTTCAACATACATTTCAAGAACATTGATGTTGACTAACCCCCTATATTATTCTGGCGCCATCAAATAGTTCCTCAAAGAGTCATCATAATCGATAGTCCACTCACCATAAAACACTAAATCTTGTGCTACAATGGTTGTTGGGTATCTGCCTACTACAGATAATTCACATTCGCAATTACTTTTCATTCTTCTGTGTAAGGCATTAAGTAATATTTGGTGATCCAACGTAGTTGGAAACTTAACATGAGCTTTTGGTTTATTACTATAACGAATAGTATTATTGTCATAAAGAATCTCTCCATCCCAAAATACGTAAAACCTTAACAGTTGAAGGGGTAGAAGACATTTTTTTAAGAACTTTGGAGTTTGATTTTTTTTTTCAAGAATATGGAAAAAGATGACTTAAACTTATGAAATGGATGAGTGTTTACCTCATCCAAAATTCATATTAAATAGAAAAAAACTTGAGCATTTGAAAGCACCTGAAATTGAGCATGGTGTACTCATGTTTTGCGCATATAAATGTTGCGCAATATAAGTGTGTCATATAAAACATCTGAAAACAAGCATGGTGTTGTCACCTCAAGTATCTGAAATCTTCATATTTTGCGCATACAAATGTTGCGCAATATAAGTGTGTCATATAAAGCGTCTGAAATTGAGCATCGTGTTGCCACATCAAGTATGTGAAAGCTCATATTTTGCTCATATAAATGTTGCGTACGTCTAAAATTGAGCATGGCGTTGTCACATCAAGTATGTGAAAACTCATATTTTGCGCATATAAATGTTGCGCAATATAAGTTTCACATATTTTGCGCATAAAAATGTTGTGCAATATAAGTGTGTTATATAAAACGTCTGAAATTGAGCATGGTGTTGTCACATCAAGTATGTGAAAACTCATATTTTGCGTAATATAAGTGTGTCATATAAAGCGTCTGAAATTGAGCATGGTGTTGTCACATCAAGTATGTGAAAACTCATATTTTGCTCATATAAATGTTGCGCAATATAAGTGTGTCATATAAAGCGTCTAAATTTAGCATGGTGTTGTCACATCAAGTATGTTAAAACTCAATTGATGTAGTTCAATTGATGTAGGCTGTGTATCCACAAAATAGTATATGAGGGACCTGGCTGTGTACCAGTTCCCTTATGCAATGCAGTACGAGAATCAACACAAGATCTTTACGTGAAAAACTCCTTGCTCAAGGGATTAAAAATCACAACCTACCCCTCTAGGATTTCAACTCCACTAACCGAGCAACTCAGGTTAAAACTCTATCGTAAGCTGGGAATTAACTCCCATAATCCCTCACCCTTATAATAACGCTTATGCAACCCTCACCCTTGACTACCCCTAGCCAAGCACACTAATACACCTAGACTCACCTCAGCCTAGTATAGCACTTAAAGGTACCCTTTTAGAATTCACCAGAGTGACTAACTCTAGCCAAACACTAATACAACTAAGCTAACTCAGCTTAGTGTACCATTCAAGGGCTTGTTGAAGCAACCTTGAGAATTTTGGACACCTACAAATAGCTTCTTTTTATGGAAGAGTAGGTTTACAGTTTAAGCACAAAAGAAGAAAGACTCGCAAAAACCTAAAGAACATAGACTAAACTCATATCAGGATCTGGTTCTTCAGCTTGAAGGTAACTTTGTTCTTCAGAGATCTTGAGAACTTGTGTCGGCAGCTTTCCACGATTTAGATTTGGTTCTCAAGCCAAGTATGTCTCCATCATGTTTTATATATAGTGGGAGCATGTGGGGTGAAAAGAGATCACTCTTCAATTTTGACCTAAAGCATGGGCCAACTCACAGCTGTACTTGTGTGCAACAAGTGGCTCGGCTTTACAACTCTGCCGACAGTGTAAGGTGCACAAAGAGCAGATTACAGACCAGGTCTCTTAGCTGATTCTGAACTAGTTTGACAATCATCAATACATGAATGCACTTAGAACTATCAATCTCCCCCTTTTTGATGATGACAAACTCATAGACTATGTTCCCCCTGAGAACTAGCTTCACACTTGTTCCCCTTGCGAAGCAGACCATCATTGTCAAGGCACCTACAACATGTTAGTAACATAATGCACCTGTTTCAACTGGAAGACAAAAATTGACACAATATCATCACATATATCTTCCAGTTCTTCCCCCTTGTTGTGAATTTTACAACATCACACCATTACAGTCATTTATTCAACATATCTTCCCCCTTAATCTCACCGCATGTTGCCATGTTACCCTACAATATCATATTTCCCCCTTTTTGATGATGACAAACTCATAGACTATGTCCCTCCTAAGAACCAGCTTCCCACTGTTTGCCCTACGAAGCAGACCATCATTTTTAAGGCACCTGCAACACGTTAGCAACATAATGCATCCGTTTCAACTAGAAGACAAAAATTGACACAATATCATCACATATATCTTCCAGTTCTTCCCCCTTGTTGTGAATTTTAGGTGCCGTTTGGCCATAAAAATTATTCATTTTTTTTTTGAATTTTTTTTTCACTTTTTTCACTTTTGGACGTTTGGCCATAAATATTCCGAATACAACTTGAAGTTGTATTCCGGAATACCAAAAACTCAAAAAACTGGTTTTTCAAAAAAAATTCACTTTTTTCACTTTTTTACAACTACAATTCACCAAAAAATATAATTTCAAAAACTATGGCCAAACACAACTCCAACTCCAATTCCAGCTTCAAAAATTCCAAAAAAAGTGAATTTATTTTTGGTATCTATGGCCAAACGCCTACTTACAGTATCACACCATCACGGTCATTTATTCAACATATCTTCTCCCTTAATCTCACAGCATGTTTTCATGTTATCCTATAATATCTTCCCCCTTTTGGCATCATAAAAAAGATTCATAAGTATACATCATATGAAACATAAGTATACACGATGATAGCTTATGTCATAAAGACAAAATAATCGTTGCATTCATCAGATTAGTTTGCCCACAGGATGAAGTAATAATCATTATCCAAAAGCAGTAGTCTAGGCAATACACATATGATAGTTAAAGAGTTAAAATATCATGTCATAAACAGAGGAAAAATAAAAGGAGCTTGAGGGACTGGAATATGGAGGACGATTTAACAAGGAGAGGAATCAGGGAGCACGGGCAAAGGCTTTCAGAACATTATTCACTTGCTCACTAGCATCTCTTTGATTTGCAATCAGCTTATCACAAAGCTCATCCACCTTCTCCTTCAAGCGAGCATTCTCAGCTTGGAGCTCAGCATTTGCACGTACAAGCTCACTACTAGGGATGGGTTCACATGTTTGTTCAACCAATGTATCTCTCAGGCGATCATTTTCAGCTTGAAGCCGACTGTTTTCAATGGTTGCTTGCTCCTGTGCATCAATTAGGCCAGATATAATAGAGTTACTCCCCACACCTTCCCTTTTGTGTATGCATTTGCATTCTGCTGTCCCTAGAGTGATCATCTACTTCCTTGTTCCATTAGTAGCCTTTCTAGTTTTGACACTTGAATGCTTAAACACATTGGTCAAGAAGAAGCCATAAGGAAGTCCATGCTTGTTGTCTTTGATATTCACAACCTTTATCATATGTTCGATCATTAGACTAGGAAGGTTGATGAGTTGAAAGTTTGCAAGAGCTTCGAGAAGCACCAGGTCTGACAATGAAGTCGTGCATCTCCCCTCAGCTATAGGAAGTAGCACTTTATTAACAACCTCAAACATAAGTTGATATTGCGGCTTCAGTTGCTTCTTATTGAGCCCTTCAGAAGATGCAGGGCCCTTCTTGACAATCAAGTTTTTGAAATCTTGAGAAGTCTTTCCTTTCACAGTTTTCAGTCCCCAGGTCGGGACTGCTAAGATTTCTCCAAGTTTTGCCTCATCTAGCTCGAATTCCTCTGAATGAATTGTCAGATCCAAGGTTGAGGCATCAGTATATGCCAGATTCAGGTAGAACTCAGTCACCTCTTGTTCAAAAACACTGGGAGCTGGAGCCAAACAAATGTTCCCATTTATGAAATTTTACAATCTCTAGAAGTTCCCTCATTCCATGCTTGTCAGAGATGTCATGATCAAATACCTTTCCCAACAACACTTTTTGATTCGTGAGAGTATTTTCCCTTTCCTTATCTGAGTCCTGTAACCTTTTCCTTTTCTCAGAGCAGCCTGGTTCCTTTCTTAGTTTGCTCCCTTTTCTTTTAGGTTGTCGAGGTGTACTCTTCTTCTTGATCGCTTGCTCATTTTTATCAGTAGGTGTATCCTTCTTGAGAACCCTTTTTCCTTTTTCTTCTTCTTTTCTTGTAGATAACCTTTTCTCAAGAGATAGTTGTTCAGGTTCCTCTTCTTCATCAGGAATTTTCAGCACACCCAAAGACGATGGCACCTCCTCATCTCTCAAACTATTCTTCCCAAATCTTCTTTTCTTGTTGTCTACCAATTACTCTTTGTTTGCCTTTAGGGTGGACTCAAGCCTAGATTTTCTCCTTTGCATAGTGTTTGGAGCTTTATAAGCAATATATTTCCTGACTTTCCCACTTTTTGGAGTTACAGGTCCAGAGGATCTCTTGATTACGATACTTAGAATGATATCACCATCGGAGTATATTTCCTTAGAGGAGTTGTCAAACCTTTCCTTCTCCGGAGATGGTTCTCTTAAGTGCACGACAACAGGCATAACATCTCTAATTACTTTAGAGGGGTCTGGAATCTCAACTACGGTGGTAGTAGTCCAAAGTAAAAAAGATTTAAACACTCCTTGTGCTGAGAGACCAGGTCCCTCTTGCTTATCCCTTGTACTTTCTTCTTTCCCTTGAACCTTTTCATTGTCCATGTCAGCCTGCATGGCATCATCAGACCTAACCACTATTTCTTTTTCACTCTCCAGTATATTAGACAATCCTACTCTTTTTTCCGATAGGTTACTATCTATAACTGAGATGGATTCCTCTGCTCCTTTTTCACAACTAAAGGAATTGGGATTACCAGAGATTTTTGTACCAACTTCATTTTTCGTAGTGGCACCTCCATTCTCTGAGTCCTGTATATCTTCACACATTGCCTTTTCAGCAACAGACCTTTGGATATCAGTATTTAAACCCTCAGAGCTCGTGATATTGCTTGAAAATTCCACTCCATAATCCCTTGCGTTAATTTCCTCAGTGGTTTCAAGGAATTTGGAGACTGAAAGTGTTTGACCACTTCCATTCGAAGCTGGTTTTCCAAATGGAACGGGGTTTGAGGATGTGTCTTTATAAGGTGAGGTGAAGAGTTTTATGTCTGAGATAGCTTGAGAGGAGGACTCGTTGTTAAACATGATTGATCTGGACCAGGGTTTTGAGAGGAAGAAAAGGGATTTGAGTTTGTGAATGTTACACTAACAAAGGGAACAGAGAAAAAGGGGTTTAGTAAGAGAGAGACACAAATAGTAGCCTTAAATGTTTGAGACAAGAAACTGATTCTGATTGGTCAATACCTGAAGCCTCTTACAGACCGGGTCGGTCCAGGAAAGATGTAACGTTTGGGCTCAGGATTTTAGGCGGGAAGATTTTTAATGACATGACATGTTAGCAATTTAACACACATATATAAGCATTGTAGAGGCTACTAACCTGAGTCACAAGAACTAGGTTCCTTGACAGTTTTCTTTAAAGCAGCAGGGAACTCAGAAGTATGCAATGTCTCCAATACTTATGCTATCCTAAGAGTAGTATGAGAGTATGCTTCTCTTTGGTCACTGTAAATTGGAATGTGAAGAACTTCTTCTGATCGTGCTGTCTCTTCTTCAGTGGCAGCTTTTGACTGTCCTTTCCTCACCCAAGTCTTCTGGCAAAATTATTAACTCCGTTTAGGAACCCACATCCGATCGGTTCCCTTAGAGTGAGAGGCAGTGTGAATTGAGCTTTCTTCTTTTAATTCAGGAAACTCTTCCTTTTCCTTCCACAGATTAGGTTCCTCCTCTCTTAACTTCTGTTTGGCTGTATCTTCACTTTTGAAGAAGGTCGAAGATACTGGTCTTTCGTGATCCACACTCCTGTCGCTCTCTCATACTCATTCTGAGCTTTGTTTGTCATCTCCTTCCCTTTGCACGATATATTCAACAGTTCTTTGATGTGGCTGTTTAGACGAGGATTTTCTTTAGTAACTTCCTCAACTTTCTCTTGTAGATCTACGATACCAACTACCATATCATCCCTTTCTTGATCTTGAGTGTCTCACTACCCTTTATTTTGAGAAGATCAAGATTTGTACTGATTTTGTCAACTCTATCATGTGCGCCTTTGAAAGCATCCCAGATCTCCTTTGCTGTTTCATAAGAGGAAGCTAGATTGCACTTCCCTGATCCACTGCTTTGAAGAAGAATTTTTTTAGCTTCTTGATCTTTTTGCAGAGTAAAGCCATTCAGCTCAGGGAGATGAGGACCACAACAGATCATGTCCCACAAATCCGTATCCTTATCAGTGATAAAGTTAACCTTCCACCATTCATAATGTTCAGTACTGAAGCTTGGTGGTCTTGAGATAGATTCTCCCTTCCTTTTGGTTTAGTGAGCTAGCCATGAAGAAATCCTTTCTAGGTGTTAACCTTTTAGAAAACACCTGCTCTGATACCAATTGATGTAGGTTGTGCATCCACCAACCAATTTATGAGGGACCCGATTGTGTACCATTTCCCTTATGCAATGCAGTACGAGAATCAACACAAGATTTTTACGTGGAAAACTCCTTGCTCAAGGGATTAAAAATCACGACCTACCCCTGTAGGATTTCAACTCCACTAACCGAGCAACTCAGGTTACAACTTTATCGTAAGCTAGGAATTAACTCCCATAAACCCTCATCCTTACAATAATGCTTATGCAACCCTCACATTTGACTATCCATAGCCAAGCACACTAATACACCTAGACTCAACCCAGCCTAATGTACCACTCAAAGGAACCCTTTGAAAATTTACCATAGTGACTAACTCTAGCCACATACCAATACAACTAAGCTAACTCTTGTCTAGTGTACCACTCAAGGGCTTGTGGACGCAACCTTGAAAATTTTGGACACTTACAAACAACTTCTTTTTATGGAAGAGTAGGTTCCCAGTTTAAGCACAAAAGAAGAAAGACTCACAACAACCTAAAGAACATAGACTAAACTCATATCAGGATCTGGTTCTTCAGCTTGAAGGTAACTTTGTTCTTGAGATATCTTTAGAACTTGTGTCGGCAGCTTTGTATGACTTAGATTTGGTTCTCAAGTCTGCCAAGTATGTTGCCATTATGTTGTATATAGACTGGGAGCATGTGAGGTGAAAAGAGACCACTCTTCAATTTTGACCTAAAGCATAGGCCAACTCACAGCTGTACTTGTGTGCAGCAAGTGGCTCGGCTTTACAGTTGTCTCTGCCGACAGTGCAACGCGCACAGAGAGCAGATTACAGACCAGGTCTCTTATCTGGTTCTGAACTAGTTTGACAATCATCAAAACACGAATACACTTGGAACTATCATCAATATTTTGCGCATATAAATGTTGCGCAATATAAGTGTGTCATATAAAACGTTTGAAATTGAGCATGGTGTTGTCACATCAAGTATGTTAAAACTCATATTTTGCGCATATAAATGTTGCGCAATGTAAGTGTCATATAAAACGTCTGAAATTGAGCATAGTGTTGTCATATCAAGGAGTAGTATATAACATGAACGATGAACAACTAGCATTCACAGTAAAACAAGTTATTATGGCATTTTGGACCAATTTTCTGATATTGGTTCTATTACATATTTTACCCCAACAAACATATTCGAAGCAATGAGTAGGACATGAGAACTAGATGAGGATGATTTTAAATACTCAAATAAGCCGAACCATAAATACAATCAAGAATACAATAATACAATGAGAGCTGAGTGGAATTGGCGTGTTAGGGAGGTTGAAATGCTCGAACAAAGCTTGAGGGCACTCAGACTCAAACGCTCAAAAAGTCGTGCTACGTCAATGCCTCGTGGTACACCCCAAGAGTTCATTTTGCTCGTAACCGTTTTCGCAAAGAGAACAATCAGATGAAAATACATTGCCTCAGGGTAGAATATGGTCAACAAGGTTATGTCAGATTCAGATCCAAGTGGGATTCGGACTGTGAGATGTCCGATGAAGATGAATCCCCGTGATCCTATTAATATTTTTTATAATAAAGTAAGTAGGTAGGGTCATAAGAAGGACCCCAAGGGTACTTGGGGTTTTGCAACTATATAAGTGGCCTTTCATTTGTTATTAAACTACAACATATTCAATGTTGAGTAGTAGACATGTAGATTAGTCTGTATTCTTTCCAAATGATTCGAATAACAGTGGTGATGATAGCTCAAATCATAGCAGCTATTCCGATGAACCGATTTTTCTTGATAACAATGAATTTGTGCTAGATGATTTGAAGCCCCACCTTTTAATAGAGAGTAATGACGATTTTCGCGAGCTGAAATATTCAGATCCACGAGAATATTATTGTGGGTTACGCCGAGAATGGGCATATCGGCATGCCGAATCAGAACGTCTTGTTCGTGACTTGGAAAATCTCAATGATCAAATCCCAACAAGGTTCTCAATGACCATGCCTCGAGTAGGTGCACACACTTGTGAGCTTGCCATACAATGGATTAGAAAAGAAAACAACAGAATGCTAGCAAGACATTGTAGATTTTATATGGTAAAGTTGGCCGAAGAACAAGCATCATCAACATGTAGAGAACTAACATCTACAAAAAGAATATATGTCTTAAGAAATCCAAAATATTGTTCTGGGGACGATATTGAGAACTTCTATTCTGATAATGATTAGGGGTTATTTTGGTTTAGTATCTTAGTTTATGGGTCATTTAAGTTTCAGAGTCATGCGGTCAATTTGTATTTTTAATATATTATGAAGTCATCAATTTGAAATTTTTTAGTATGTTTTTAATTTGCTTTGATTGTTATAGTCTATTATTAATTTATATAAGCTTCTTGGAGTTAATAATACATAAAAAGTTCAACAATTCACAATTTTAAAGAAAATACAAATAAATTAGTACATAAAAGGTGTCGATTACATACATGAAAACGTACAACTAGTAAAAACAAAATACATAAAAATAACAAAAAAATACATAGAAGTAATAAACTTAAAAAATAAAATACATAGAAATAATGAACAACAAGAAGATAGCACAAATAATCTTCTAAAATTTCAGTTTTTCTTTCAAAGGATTTTTCTCGTGTTGAATGTCTCTAAGGTTAGCCTTGAAAAAACTTTGTTTTTCTTTAGATTCTTTAAGCAACACCTCCAAAAGGTCAATTTTTTCTTGAGCTTCTATAAGCTTAAACTGCAAGTCAAACTTCACCGTATCTATAGTGATACGTGAGGTCGTGGTATCTCTATCAACAGGAAACGTTTTAAACTTCGCCGCCACCATTTATCCACGAGAATGCTATCTTCCCATCGAAAATGTTTGCGACCATTTATATCCTATAAACATTACAAAAAAATTAGTTTTTGAAAGTAAAATATGTAGATAATGTGAAAATAAAATTAAACCCTAAAAACTTGTAAAAACACTTACTTAAAGACTTTACAACGCCAAAAACGACGACCCGGATTATCTTGGGTCTTTGATTTTTTTAGCTTACATTAATAACCGTATTCACAAACATTGGGTTCTATAACAAAGTTTGACGTTTTAATTTTGAGACATATGATTTTTGTGTGTGTGTGTGTGTTGGGGGGGGGGGGGGGGGGGAGAGTGAAGTATGTTGAAAGAGTGAAAATGGAGGAGGTGAAGAGTGACTTGATCATGCCAGCTAGGGATTTATATAAGTACTTTTTGCAAAAGGTACTTTGGTCACTTTTATTTTTATTTTTATGGGTTACTTTGGTCTCTAAACTTTTTGGGTCAATTAACTTGCGGACTCTTAATTACAGCTCGATTAAAGGGGTATTTGGCAGTATACTGTTTTCGGAAATGTTCATTTCATGTGTCCTTGGCATCATTTTGGCGGATTTATAATTATATTTCACAAAAAAGATGAGTTAAGAGTTCTATAAAAATTATATTGTCATTGTCAATGAATCATGATAGGGTTATCGGCATGGATATTGTGGCTGAACTGCTAGGTAGTCTCTTAATACCAGTAGATATAAGACCAGGAAAAGAATTCTGAAACCGACCAGTCTGTTTAAAAAGAAAAACATTTGGCCGTATTCAGTATACGCACCAGACCAATAATTGTATGACAATTAATTAACTAGTGGCTTTTGCACAAAGTTTTTCACTTTGCTAGAGTTAATTATTACATATATCTATTTATTGTTAATTTAATAATTTATCGCTTAACCATGATAAATTAACAGAATTTGGGGCATGTACCAGGTTCAATAAGTTATTTCTGTTCAAAAGAACTTGCAAAAAACCTCTGTGTACTAACAAGTATGTATTCGTGCTTTCTACCACTCCAAGTTCCTTTTTTTTCTATTCCTCTCGTGATAGTTGTACTGAATGGTTACTTGTTTAGTCTTGCAAATAGTGATGTAAACTAATGTCGGTAGAAAAATGAAAAGAAAAAGAACGTAGAAGGCAAAGTATGAAAATTGTGATAATTTTGTCATGGGCCAGCCTACATCTTTGATAATACCAGACCTGTGTAAGATAGCACTAGTTCCACTAAATTCTAACGTATGTATGATGGTCACTGTTCATTTACTGGAAGGCTCCCACCAACTGATGGGTCTCAGTCGTTGGATAGCAGGTCTCGTCAATTGCTAAAATGGACCCCCAATGAGACCATCAAAAGAAAAACCTTGTGGTTGTGGTTCACCCTCCAAAAGCTCCAAAATCTTTATAATTTCTACTATTTGCATTCACTGAAATTTCTTAAAATCAATTCTAGAAAAGAGACAAAATTCCGAATTTGGTCCTGAGTTAATTTTATAGATGATCACTTAACTCATATTTTATTGCACTAAAGTTAGTATCCAAAATTTTTTGTAACAGAAAAATCACTCAACTTCGTTTAGATGTATCATGAAAGCCGCTAAACTCTTTTGTAGTCAAAAAGTCACTCAACTTGACCTAAATATCACAGTCATTATGAGGAAACAAAAGATATGCCTTTTTAGTTTGTAAGAGAAATTGTTTAATGAATTTTTTAGAGGGTAAATTTGTGTATAATGGATTTACGGAGTGAGGGCTACAACAATGCACAATATTCAAAGAATAATATTAAAATAACGGACGTAAAATAAAGAGAGAAGAGAGTGTATTCTGTGTTATTGAGGATCAAACTCCATGTAGCATAGAGCTATCTCCGTGAGATAGCAGCTTAAATAGGCTAAGTTACAATTATAAGAACGGACGGAAATAAATAGCAAGCTTTGAAAGAAGCTATCAATTACGCTCATCATGGTGTCGAACCACTCGAGCCTAATCAGCCTACTCACAACACTAAACTTTTCTTAACAATAACCCGCTACTTAACATAATAAAGGCCAAACTCAGGTCCTACGCTATAGACATTCGATGTGTCAACCTTCTTCTAGGTCCGCCTTGTCCTTCCCAGGCCGGACGCGGTCTAATAAGGAAGCCGGAACGACAATCCATCACCCAACAAGCCTTCTTACGATTCGACCTCACGGGCTCCCCATATTGTAATCTAGTTCCATGAACACTACAGTCCAAACAGATGTCCAAATGATTCAGTGAAGCAATCACAATATCAAATGATCTGCCCAAAGAAACTGATCCTTATCACGCAACACTGGAGACTGAAAAAAGTTATTTCATGCCAACTGGGAATAGACGGAATATTGGCTCATGATTCCTAATCGATGAAAGGTTGGATTTCAAGTTATAGAAATATTATCATAAGTTGATCGACATGGAATTGCACTGAAGTAGGAAAGGGAAGCCGGCGTACCATTCAATTCTTACGATGCATCCCAAGGAAAGCTTGGCATAGAGTAAGACCAAGTTGACCCACAATATTCCTGTGCTTGGCCCTGCCTTCACGAAAAATGTCAAAATTATACATGACCAGGTCCTTATTGGCAACACACACCTAGTGAGTAGTCCATAACTTGACATAACAGGACTCAATCAATCTACTGCGGTGCTTGGAGCCCTATAGAAACACACAATTCCTACCTTTGGGGGCTTCCACTTTTCATGGTGAAAACTAATGGTCCTTAGCAAGCGAGGGAGCTAATTGTATTGGTAAAAAGTTATACATGCCCGGAGCATGTCTCGGACACACGATCCCCAGACCTAATCTAAAGAATGGGTGAGCGCCTAACTAGATGCTATTCATTGCATAACTGCTTAAACAATGGAATGAAAAAAAAAAAACCAGCACCACCATCGCGCCAGTCACAACAACAGGGGAATATGCGTGCGTGTGTGTAGGTGGGGGCAGGGGGGGGGGGTGTTTATTCATTGCATGACTGCTGAAGTTCAATATACATTAGAGCTGATTACGTTATAGAATGGTGGTTACATGAACACAATGGTACATAAGACTGATTTTAGCAGGAAGAGCCTCAGTAACGTTACTTCTTTAGGCTTAGAGCTTACTAGATGCTATGTCCCGATAAGGGACAGCAGACTCATGATCGACACAAATCAAAATACAATGAATGAATGACTAGAAAAGAATAAAAATGACTGGACATTAATCCTTTCCAATCAGTTCCTCCACAAGCCTCGTCTGCTCTTCAGCAGAGATGCATATAGCAACTCGTTCCAACTATCGGGCACTCCAGGTAGGCACCAATGACTGCAATCTTGAGCATGTACTCTGGCAATCTGTTCATACCCCTGTCTGTAAATTGAGGGGTGGCCATCTTTTCTATAGTCTGTAAGCCTACTAATGTTCATATAAATTACTGGAGTCGTCATATTAATAATCACACGTTGGAGGACTTTCATCTTTGAAGGGTACTTTGTCAAATGAGCCTTGTTATTTTTTGGTTCGGTTTCTTTATCGCACTGTCCGCCTAAGTTCCAATGACCACCCCTGCATAAAAAAACATTAGAAGCTAATTACTTAATTGCAGACTTTCCAAACAGTGACCCAAGCAGCACAAGATTCGTGATTTTAGATTTTGGACGTCATATTAATTGAGTGTTGCGTATATAAAGAACAGTTCGTCCTTCTTCAAAGAGATAAAGTCGTGTGGCCCTTCAAGACAAAGACTTTAGTATGGAAATTGCATTATTAGGATTATAAAATCTCTGAATTGAATTTCTAGCATGAAACATAAGCAGATGATATAATTTACATGCAACAAGCAAATTTGATATGAAAGAACAGTATCAAACAGTATTAATGACTCATTTTAGGAGAAAATAATACCAGCAATTTGCCAGGTTTCTTAACTTTGAAATAACTGAAGTACCTTGGTACGAGCTGATAATATTCTTCCATAAGATGAGGCACAAATAGTGCTGGTTTATAAATATTCCAATCTTTACTTCACACCAAGTGTTACAGCTGAAAGTTGGCAGTCACAAACACTTTGAACACTATGATTTCTGGGATAGTTGGAAGAACAATCATGGGATCACTGATGTAGCGTGAAGCAAACCCGAAAAAATAAAATAGGGAAGTCCCGAGCTACTAGAAGCCTATAGTTTTCTCAACCATCTCCCAAGCCCACCACGCCTTCCCAAGGACTACCCCTAACAGAACACTCCCTCCGTTTTTGTTTGTCTTGTTTTGACTTGGTACGGAGTTTAAGAAAGTAAAAAAAAAAAAAAAAAAACTACTTTTGCACCTTGTGGTCTTAAATTAAAAGATATGTCGAATATACCAAAATGCCCTTTAATCTTGTGGTCTTAAACATGCATGTGGAAAGTTGGAATTAAAAGAATTGCCAAACAAGGAAAGAGACATTCTTTTTGAAACAGACTAAAAAGGAAAGTAAGACGAACAAATTGAAACACAGGGAGTTTTATTTTTCCAACAGGCTAAGCAGATTGGCAGTTAAAGAAATCTTCTACATCTTTTATTCCAATTCTCCGCACTTTTAGCATGTAGTGATCAGATTTAGATTTAGTATAATGCTTGTCCAATTGTCGTTCATTACTAGATTTTCCTATTTATATTCTCCGGACTTCGGTCATACTTCCACAAACTCTTGAATGAAGAAGGGGACAGAGACATTGTGTTGGGAGATTTGGAACATACAGGGAGGCGTCACGATTTTGGGTATTGCAGGAGTATTAAGGTTGAGGAGGTTAAGGGTGCTGTTCGTAGGATGCGCAGGGGAAGAGCGACCGGACCTGACGAGATTCCTGGGGAATTTTGGAAGAGCGCGGGCTCGGTAGGTTTGGAGTGGCTGACTAGGTTGTTTAATGTCATCTTTAAGACGGCAAGGATGCCCGAAGAATGGAGGTCGAGTGTAATGATCCCTCTATACAAGAACAAGGGGGATATCCAGAGTTGCAACAACTATAGAGGTATCGGTCACTATGCCATACTATGAAAGTGTGGTGGAGATGAGGGTGAGGAGAGGCGTGTCTATTTTCGAGAGAACCGGTTCGGATTCATGCGGGACGCTCTATTACGAGAAAGCCATCCATCTTGTGAGGGAGGCGGTGAGCAAAAGATGTCGGGAGAGAAGAGAGACTTACACATGATATTCATCGACCTAGAAAAGGCTTACGACAAAGTTCCAGAGAGATCTATGGAGATGCTTGGAGGCTAAAGGTGTACGTGGCTTACATTAGGGTGATCGAGGATATGTATGAGGATCCAAAATCGGGGTAAGGACGGAGGAGGAGACTCGAGCACTTCTCGGTTGTGATGGGGTTGCGTCAAGGATCGGCCCTAGTCCGTTTTTATTTGCCTTGGTGATGGATGGATTGACGCGGCATATTCAAGGTGAGGTGCCATGGTGTATGCTTTTCGCGGATGACATAGTCCTGATTGACGAGACTCGTAGCGGAGTTAACGCTAAGCTGGAGGGTTGGAGACATACCTTGGAGTCTAAACGGTTTAAGCTGAGTAGGACCAAGACAGCGTACTTGGAGTGCAAGTTCAGTGAAGCACCTCCGGAGGTTGGCGTGAAAGTGAGGCTCGGTACCCAGGCCATCCAAAAGAAAAGTAGTTTCAAGTATCTTGGATCTATCATGCAAGGCAGCGGGGAGATTGACGATGATATCACACATCGTATTGGGGCAGGGTGGATGAAATGGAGGCTCGCTTCCGGAGTGCTATGTGACAAGAAGGTGCCACCACAACTTAAGGGCAAGTTCTATAAAGTGGTGGTTAGGCTGACTATGTTGTATGGGGCGGAGTGTTGGCCAGTTAAGATCTCTCACGTTCAAAAGATGAAAGTTGCCGAGATGAGAATGTTGAGATGGATGTGTGGGCACGCCGGGAGTGACAAGATTAGGAATGAGGCTATTCGGGACAAGGTGGGAGTGGCCTCGGTGGAAGATAAGATGCGGGAAGCGAGGGCGAGATGGTTTGGGCATGTGAAGAGGAGAGACACGAGATGCCCCGTGCGGAGGTGTGAGAGATTGGCCGTGGATGGTTTCGGAAGAGGTAGGGGTAGGCCGAAGAAGTATTGGGAGAGAGGGTGATTAGACGGGACATGGCGCGATTCTGACTTCGAGGACATGACCTTAGATAGGAGGGTTTGGAGAACCTAGATTAGGGTAGTAGGCTAGTAGATAGTCTCGTTATCCTTCCTTATTAGTAGGCGCATTATGTATAATTTCTTGTGCTCGATTTACTCGCTATTATCCGTTATTTCTGTACTTTGATTACTCTATTTTATCTGTGTCGCTTTCGTTATTTGCATTTCCATATCGCTTTGAATTTCCTAGCCTTATCTGACCTCCTTTTATGCTTTTTATTGAGCCGAGTGTCTTTCGGAAACAGGCGTCCTACCTTAGTAGGAGTAAGGTCTGCGTACACTCTACCCTCCCCAGACCCCACGTTGTGGGATTTCACTGGGTTGTTGTTGTTGTTGTTGTTGTATATTGTACAATAATTTGACATCCTCTAACTGGTATCCCATTCATTGTTTGACATATTTGTTTCAAAGTTTCATCCTTTATCTTTCGACACACGCTTCTCTTGAACAATATCCAACAATACTGTAGACCTTGTTATACTAAGAAAGGAAGTTTTGCAAGGAAGGTTTATTCAATGCCAAAGCAATCGTGAACTATCACTCCTCACTGTAAGCTTCTGAAGATATGAAAATTACAGGAAGACTCAAGTATTTCCGTCAAATGGTTAATTTACTCTTTTTCTCCCACCTAATTGTGTTCAATACACTAGACAGTCAGATATTCCTCCTGAGGTTAAGCCATCATCAAAGTTAGAAAAATCACTGGTACAACCTCCTTTTGTTTGTCATCCTAACTCCACCAAACCATCATATCCCTTTCTAGCAACTGACATATGATTCTCTCTTTTCCTTTCGCAGTCTTATGGTTAATGGCAAACCAGAAATTTCAAATTGCCGATTCCCGGCAAAAGTGCCCTATAAAATCTCTTTCAACTTATTTGTTTCTAGAAGGGGAACACGTGTTCCAGAACAATGGCTCCCCATATTGTGCTAGAAATGAAATTAACAGAAAAGAAAGAAGTATACCTGAAATGTGAGACTGAATATCCTCTAAAAATAACTTGAGTTCTGCTTCCATCAATGTTCTTATCCACCCAACTTGCCCATGTAGAAAGTGCCCTCTTATATGCCTCTAGAACCTTGAGTCGTCGATGCACGTGATTACCTTCCTGGTAGTAGTCTACCCTGTAAGATCCCAAGTTAGTACACAAACAATAACACTAGAGGTTAACTTGTGGGGAAAAAAAAAATATAGTACTAACCCTCTAGAGGTTTTCTCATGCGTCCACCAATGGCCTGTGTTGAAAATTATAATATCCGCATCATAATACATAGAGGTTGTGTGGTCCATTAAATCCAACCTTAGTGTCTCAAACGATCCATTTTTGCCATTCAGAGATGATTCTCTAACAAGAAATGGAGAGCCAACAAAGTCCACAGTACAATTATAATCCTGCAAGCAAGGCATGACTTGACGTTTAAGATTTCAAAATGAAACATAATTGGTGATTATCAGAATCTGCGGAAGAGTTTTGGTGGCTTGCCTCAAATCTGAATGCATAAAAGCCCTTCTTTTTGAATTTGTGTTTCCCCGATATCTCATAAACTCGCTTTTTGTTTTTCACACGGTGGCGAAGAATGCAAACAAGGGACTCCCACATGTTTCTGTTCAATGAATCTCCCACGAACACAAGCTTTTGCCCTCTCAGTCTCTCCAGAAAATCAGTTGCATTTAGGCTGCTAGGCACAGAATTAAAACATCATCTCAGGTAGCCGAGTACAACTACAACAACATACCCAGTGAAATCCCACAATGTGGGGTCTGGGGAGGGTAAAGTGTACGCAGACCTTACCCCTACCTCAGAAGATAAGGAGGCTGTTTCCAAAAGACCCTCGGCTCAAGAGAAAACATGACGAAAAAAGGTCAGATAAGCACCAGCAGTTCAAAGCAATATGAAAACGAAACTAACGAAAGTGAAAAAATCATGATAAAGCAGAAAAAAAGGAGCAGTAGCTACCACAGATAAATAAGATAATTGAAGTACAAGAAACAACATATAGTAGCAGGAATCAAAGGAAAATAAACTATAGATCAAAACTGCGACTATTAGCACGAAGGGATACGCGGGACTACCTACTAGCCCTTTATCCTAATCTGAGTCCTCCATAACCTCCCATCCTATCTAAGGCCATCTCAGGTAGCTGAGTATGAAGCAAATTATATGCACGTGCTATGGTTTCCAAAAACACACCAATAGGAAATAGTAAGGGTGAGTTTGGTATGTAGGAAAATGTTTTCCAATATTCCCATGTTTGGTTGGTCAAAATATCTTACAAAACATTTTCTCTAGGAAAACAAGGTCCTTAAAAATGAATTCACAAGTTCCATATGTGCAATTCGAGGCTCATTGTCTCGTCCCCAACACTAGAAAATAAGTAAACAAACCAACTTATTTTCCAAGAAAATATTTTCTAGGAAAACCTTTTCCATGAAAAATATTTTCCTCCAAACCAAACACACACTAAGAGGACTGATTAAATCTTGAAAGGTAATAAAGTTGACATCAGGTTTGCCAATAGCACAAACCAAACCAGTCTACTTAGATTTAACAAATGCAGTATGCTACACTAGCAAACAAAATTTGAACTTTAGCTTATAGTAATTCATATTTAAAGAGATCTACCTAGGAATGTTATATGCATCGAAACAATACAGTACCATATAAAACAATACAACACATTATGAAAATATGTAACAACCATCCAAACAAGCTAAGGTTAAATCCAGAAATAGAGAGAACTAAATGAATCTTGAAAGGTATTAAAGTTGATATGAGGCTTGCCAATAGCACAAATCAAACCGATCTACTTAAATATAACAAATGCAATACTAATATGCTACATATAGCAAACAAAATCTGAACTTTAGCTTGTAATAATTCATATTTAAACAGATTTACCTTGGAATGTTACAAGCATATGGTTGCCATCTCCACTTAACATAAGTATCATCTGGCCTCTTATTAAGATGACAATCAAAATCCCTATCAATATAAGGACAGGACCCTGCTGGATAATATGGTTTTGAATCATCTCTAACCCATTCACCATCAAATATGTCACAATCCCCATAAAAGTTCAACAATTTCCCATCAAAATTAGCACTTTCACTGGAATTTTTTACATTTTTATCAACTTGAGACACATTTAACACATGGGTATTGTTTGTAATTCTTGCTTCTTGAATATTCACCTTTTTGGAGGAATTTCCCACATTAGCATTTCCTAAAAAAAAATCAGTTTTTCTTTCAAAAGTTCCATTCAAAATGCGCAATTGCTGTGAATCTTTAGCACTAGAACTATTATTATCAGGAAATGCAGAGAAGGGCCAAGAAAGAATGGAAGTATTATGGTAACTAAAAGTATTAAATACTGATCCTAAAAATGGAGTCTTTACTGAGAGAGTCAATAGTAAAAGACTCAAAATAATGAATGAAGTTACTAGGCAAAAACCAAAGCCAGAAACTACTTTCCTTTTAATGGAAGAAGTGAAGTGTTGAAGTTGATCTGGAAATTGAAGTTTCTTCAAGTTCATTTTGTTTGACTAAAATAACACTTCTGACTCAAAGGGGCATCATTTCTTGTTAAGTACTCGTAACACACAATATTACTGTCTTTGTTAATAAGCCAGTACTCCTAGTTCCATTACATTGACTTAGACACAACCCTTAAGAAACCATAAATAGTACACAAATTTACCACTATTAATATTGAGGTTTTAACTTTGGACATATGAATTAAAAAATTTACTTATCCCTAAAAATTAGAGTTGTATTGACTAAAATACTCTTAATTAAAAGGGGCTTTGAAATTATAGCAAACATTAAATTGGTTCTTTAAATTAAAAATGTGTTAAGAGTAAATTTGAAATAAGAATAAAATACCTTTTTAATAGACTAAAATCTTAATTATTTTGGACAAACTTTTAGAGACTAAATCCTCAATTTGGCCGGGAGGAAGAAATAAGTCATCTAATGAAATTAATAAAGTTGTGCGGCCACTAAGAATTCTTGAAATTTCAACTTAATAATTAATAATAAGGATAAATTAGGTATAAAATGATAAATTATGTCTTAATTTTCTAACAGAATAAGTAAAAATAGATAACTATTTTCAATATACAAGACAAGTAAAAATAGACGGAGAGAGTATTATAACTTATAAGAACTACTTTTTTAAGGGATGGATCTGGGAGTGTGGCTGGAATTACATTCCTTGGTGTTTTCGTAAAAGGCAGAAATCTTGAAGAAAACAAATGCGACCCACTGTTGAAAAAGGCTTTCTCCCGCTATTTTAATGGAAGCAATATATGCCAGTGCGTTAATGACCGGACTACCCATCTCTTTGAAATGTGGGTTTGCATTATTATTAATTTGAGATTCAGGGCTTATCTAACCCGTTTTGGACATGATTTTTGTTTTAAAATGTTTTTAAAGTTATGTTTGTTTATATATTATAATGATTTTTGGTTTATTTTTTAAGATAATTTTTCAAATTTGAAAAATTGATTCCAACTAAAAAATTCTCATTCACACACTTCATTTTCAAATACTACTGCTTTTCCGGATATCATTCTATTAAAATTTACTTTTCTTCCGCTTCATGATTTAATTAGTGGTAGAAATATTTATTTCCTTTTTGCTAGGAATATTTTATAATACTTAGTTTCCTTCTAAGTCTAGTTACTACATTAATTATAGAGTATTTTGTTTCCTTTTAGTTTAGTATCTATAAGAAAAATAATATATTCTCTTTTATTTTATTCTTTATTTCTCTATAAATAGAGATGTAGACTTTTATTTTTCGATACAAAAAACAATTCAAGAATCAATACAAAGAGTTTTAGTTTATTCTCTCTTCAATTTTCTCTTTAGTTTCTTTTATTCCATAACAGTGGTATCAGCGCCAGATTCATCATCTCAATGGATTTGTGATTTCATTGAAGAAGAATGACTTTCAACCACTTTTAATCAATTTTCAACTCAATTTTAACCCTTGCATTTATTTTTAACGGCGGGCTACTTTAAACCAATTTTAACCCTTGCTTTTATTTTTAACGCAGGGCTCATTTTTAACCCGTGCTCACTTTCAACGCATCAGGCTCCAATGTTTAATCAATACTAATTTTTAACCAATACTTGTTTTAATCCATACAAATTTTATCCATACCTATTTTGAACCATGTCAAGAATCAATATATTTTTAAATGCGCTTCACAAATCTTCATTGATGAAAAGTGAAAACCATTACAATTGTCTAGTGAAGATGAATTTAAAAGATAATTTTACACGGCTTTCAAGAAGAAGAAGGTCTTCAAACTCAAATTGGATACACCAACTTGAGTTTGAGGGGGAATGTTAAAATTTACTTTCCTTCCATTCAACGTGATTTAATTAGTGGTAGAAATATACTTACTTTTTTTGCTAAGAATATTCTAGAATATTTAGCTTCCTTCTAAGTCTAGTTACTACATTAATTATAGAATATTTAGTTTCCTTTTAGTTTAGTATCTATAAGGAAAATAATATATTTCCTTTTATTTTATTCTCTTTATTTCTCTATAAATAGAGATGTAGACTTTTATTTTTCGATGCAAGAAACAATTCAAGAATCAATATAAAGAATTTTAGTTTATTCTCTCTTCAAGTTTCTCTTTAGTTTCTTCTATTCCATAACACATTCAATTCATGTCTAAGCGTCTTTCATAAGTCAACAACGAAAATCCATTACGTCTTCGAATTTTTATTCTTTTAAGAAAGATTTTTTTTTTTTTTTTTTGGAGAGAATGAAGCAGTATTAGCATGTTACATTTCAATTCTAGTAACAACAACGACAACATACCCTATAAACTTTCACCAAGTGGGGTTTGGTGAGGGTAGAGTATACGCAGATCTTAACCCTACCTTGAAAAGGTAGATAGGTTGTTTTCGATAAACTCTCGGCTCAAGGAAAAATGAAAAAGCAACAGTAATAAGATATAGTAACAACAACGCGATAATAAGATAAACGAAATGAAAAAAAAAAAACAAGCAGGTAGTCCTAGAGAACTAAGAATTAGCAGACGTAAAAAACTACTAAAACACCTGGTACTAATTCTATTAATGTTTTGTTGTATTTTTATATTTGTTTTTAAATAGTCAATTACTTTTGGATGAACTTGATATGCGTCAATTTTTGTCTGACTTACTTAAATAAACAATATTTATTCAACGAAGACCGAAATTTTATACCATGACACATATGTTTAGTAAGCCTTGATTGATGCCAAGGCAGCTATAAGTCATTAATTACTACCTCCGTCCGCAATTTACGTGATAATTTTGTTTTTCGAGAGTTAATTTGACTAAACATTGAAGTTAAATTGAATTAGCTTAACTCAATATTTTAATATTATAATTTATATATTTGAAAACTACATAATAAACTACTATAAGATGCAACTCTTCTCGTTTCAATTTGGCAAAAAAAAAAAAAAAACTTAAAATGTCCGACATAAATTCATGTAGTTTGGATCTCATAAAGCGGAAAATGTCAAACAAATGAGATAAGAGGGAATAACATTTTTACAACGTAAAAGAAAGTACGAAAATGCTTAGTGTGAGTTTATTTGTTACACTTTAAGTTGAGCTGAAGTTTAAGAGATAGAAACTAGCTCTAAGATCGAAAAGGCCTGCTTGAATAGCCAAGGCCAGAACGTGTATTATTTATAGGTCAAATACAAGTATGAAGCTGAAAATAGAAAATTAATTGTAATATGACTCTCTAAATTATATTTACAATAATATCCTTGTCACCCTCCCTCAATCTGAAGCGGAGGAACGAACATGAAGATTGACAAGAAACTCCTTGAATTTTGTAACAGAGACAACTTTAGTAAAAACATCCACAAGCTGTTGCGAGGTGGGAACATGAGAAACAATAAGGTCTCCCTTTCTAATCTTCTCACGAATAAAATGATAGTCCAAAGCGACATGTTTGGATCTGGAGTGAAAGACTGGATTATGTGCAAGATGGATGGCACCAATATTATCACATTTTGCAAGTATGAAATGGCGAAGATAAACACCCAAGTCCCATAGGAGAAATTGTATCCATATAGCATCAGCAGTTGCAACAGCCACGACACGATATTCAACTTCTATGCTCGAGCCCTAAACAGTTGGTTGTTTCTTTGTCGACCAAGAAATCAAATTATTCCCAAGGAAAATGCAAAATCCAGATGTGAAGCGATGAGTTGCTGTGCATCCTGCCCAATCTAAGTCTGAGAATATTGTTAAAGAGATGGAGGAATTTTTGTAGAGCTGCAACCCATGTGTATCTGTTCCTGTAAGAAAATGAAAGATTCGCTTAACAGCTTAAAGATGAATAAGTGGAGGTTGGTGCAGAAATTGTGATGCCATATTCACAGCATGTTGTATATCCGGTCGTGTAAAGGAGTGGTGAAGCCACAGAATGCCAATCAAGCTTATTGTAAAGAGGGGTTTGGACTGGCTTAACTTGCCTAAATCAAATCGATGCAAAAGATCGGAGATAAATTTCCGTTTCATAAGAAGAACCCCATCAGTATTTTGAACTATCTCTACGCCTAAAAAGTAATGAAGAGAACCAAGATCTTTCATCGCAAATTCTGACTTCATGGAAGTGATAAATTCAGAAACAAGCATCTTTGAGGATCCCAAAATAGCAATATCGTCAACATAAATAAGGAGAATCAAAATAGCATTGTCTTGGCGAAAATGGACATCTTTGTGATCTGAGGTAGATTGCTTAAAGCCAAGGTCCAAAAGATAAGTCGCAAGTCGAGTAAACCACGCCCTAGGCGATTGTTTCAATCCATAAATTGAATGCCTTAGCTTACACACATGTTGTGGATAACCGGGGTGTTCAAAACCTCTAGGTTGCCACGGATAAACAACTTCATTTAGCTCTCTATGTAAAAAGGCATGGATACATCTAGTGTTGACACCCAATTTTGGCCCTCCTTTTTTATTTAATTAATTTCACTATGCTTCTCAGTCGTGAAAATTCCCCGAAAATGAGTTTGGAATATTTTCGCTAATTATTACACTATTTTTCGAGATATATTTCGCTAAAATTAAGAACATTTTTATTGTCTCTTAAAAATGACCAAACATCATATTTTATAATTGAAAATGACTAAACATTTTTTTTATAATTAAAATCATTCAAAAAAAAATATAATAATAATAATGTTGATATTCGTATATCAATATTGGCATTGACATTTTTCCTTTAATCTTACTTATTACCATATTAATCATCTTTTACTCTATTTTTAAACTAAATGCGTATATTAAATTACTTGTGTCATAATTTATATAGGTATGCATTTTGTGGGGAATTAATTAAGACAAAGAAGCATATTTTAATTAATTGATTGAAGTAAAAAGGGATTAGAAATTAAGTCATCTATCCATAATATTGGGCCAATTCCCTTCTCCCCTTTCTACAAAAAATCTGTGGCCCAAAAAATTGTCCACTAACCCGCCCCAGCCCACTACCCGACCCGGCCCAAACCACCTAAATCAGCCTTAACCAAACAAAAACCCTAACTCTTTCTCTTTCAACCAAACGACCCTCTTTCTCCTTCAAACCAAACGATCCCTTCAACCAGCACAACCCCCAACGCCTCCACCCCGTCACTTCCATCACCTCGTCACCACCACCACGCTATCGGACCGCTGGATTAACGTGGTCAGCGACGCCACTGGCCTCACCAGTCACCTTTTCTCCCATCACCCATCTCCCTTTTTCTAAAAATGGAGCTTGACGACTCATAAAAAGGTCGATTGAGACCTCTGAGAACGGGAAAGAGCGAATCCACAGCCATCAAACCCATCTGAAAAGGTGAAAATCCGTCACTTTTTCTTCATCATTTCCTCTTTTTGAAATTTCAGATTTTCCCCCCTCTTTTGATTCGAAATTTAGAGGCTAAACTCCCTTTGAAGAAGTTGTTGAAACCCCCTCAGTGTTTGCCTATATATACGACCTTCCTGGGCTGTTCTAGATAGGTTTTTTGAAGGCTGAAAATCCCCTTTGAAACAGGCTGGGAATTTTGAGAAAACTTATATTTACTCTAAAGTTGAATTGGAAAATCCCTTTCTTTTCCATAAGTCTTCATAACTAAAAAATCCATAGTTCTTGCTAAGTTCTCAAAAAATCCTCTTTTAACTTTAAGTTTCTTCTTTGGCTGTCGAGATCTCTTTTCAAGTTCTCGGCTAAGACGACAAGCTTTTCGAGCGGATTCGGAGACTCGACGACGACAATAGCCTCGGTTCGCTGTCACGAAGAAGGTAATCCTCAACCCTTTTATTTTAGTCTTTAATTCTGTCTGGTATGTGATTGTTTGCTAATTAGTGTTAATTAATATGTGGTTAGCTTGGTGTAGATTAGCTGTAATCATATAGTGCTGATTCTGTTTTGGCTTAAACCGTGAACTTGTTGCACTGTTAGTATGGCTGTTAGTTTATCTCAATTCTCTTTAGTTAATGTGAAGTTAGTTATAGGTATTTTTTTAGTTCGAGTGTTATTTTTGTGGCCTTAACTCTAAATACTTGCTACTAGTTTCATTTGTAATGATCATTGGCTTAATCTAAGTCAGCAAATCTCAGCCTAATGAATATTGTTGTTTGTTTTAGCTGCTTTAACCAAGTAATATTGAATCTTAAGTCCAACTTTAGAAGATGATTTCATGTGTTAGGGTTCTAAGTATATTACTCACTTATATTATCAAAACAAATCAGTTGTTACTGTTATTACAGCCTTGTGTAGGGAAAGGACAACCCCTTTTAAAGTTGAACTTATTTATTTTTGCCAGATCTGTTAGTTTATGTATCCCACGTTTGCAGTGGGATAGGATATTGATTTTATTTATCACAAAGTAGTATAAGTTGTTTATGATTCACTCATGCTTTGATCTTATAAGTGACTTTGTTGAGTATTGGCTTATAGGTTAGTAGTTCAATTGTAATTCCTGGTCAAGTATAACTTTAGGTTAACAGATGGTTTTGTTTCAAGCTCTCTCACCTGAGAGTACTCCTCTGTTTAATTTTTCTGGCCAAAAATCCTTTGTTGAATGTCAAGGTCTTATATCTTTTATAACTTTAGGGTTCTGGACACTTTGTTGTGATATGAAACTCTGGTGTATTTAAGGATCTGCATTTTGAAGCCAGCTTGGTAGGTTAAACCTAACTAATGTTATCATAATTATTCCCTAAGAATTGAGATACCTGACTGCCCATATATGTTTTAAATCAATGATAAGTCGTCTGCTTTGACTCTCTCTCAATATATATCTCTTTCTCTCTTCTTTCAAAGTTAGGCATGACAAAGCTTGGTTACACTTTCAGTTTATTCTTCTATTAACAAGTTGGCCTGGTTTCTTCATCTGTTAAGCATGCTTAAAAGTAGTTGAAGTACTGATCTAAAACTGTTTGAGGGTAGGCATAGGTCGCTAGACCATAAAATGACCACATGCCAGTTCAAACCTGGAAATATGCCCCATCTTCACTTGATCTGAGCCTCTGTGCTGATTTCTTCCCTTTAGTGCACATCATAAAGAGGTAGTTGTGTTTTGTTTGGACTGACCTCTTGACTAAAAAATGACCCTAGTTTAATTATACCCATATGTTGGAAGAGAAGAACATTATGTGTGCTATATTTGATGTTATCTTGGACTTGTTTGGATTTAGTTATTTGTAGAAGCTTCAAATCTTAATGTTGTTTTAGTTTAAACTTGATGAATTAGCAATGCCCCAGGTTGATTCATTTTACTGATCTGATTAGCTGCTAAATATAGTTTAGTTTCCAAATTCTTTCATGATGATTAGTTTAGATTAGTGCCAGAGGGAAATATGATTTGTAAACCAGTCTAGGGTTAGTTAATAAGAATGTTGTTTATAGTTGTTCACATTTGTTAGTTTCAGTTTGGATGGTTTAAGTTGGTATAGGAGGTTAAATTTGAATTTCAGATTTCCTAGTAATACAAAGTCTTTAGGGATAGCCAACAGATAGTGATCCTAATGTGGTTTGTGATAGTTCCTTTCATATGATTCTTAATCTGAGATAGAACATAGTTAGCTTTGACAAATCTGTATCAATATGATTAAGATGTTGTTTTAAACTTCAACAGTCATCAAGATATTCCTTTGAGATGCCTGAGTGTTTGGCAGCCTTGATGATACACATATATTTGGTTCAAATTTGTTAAGTATAAACCAGTAACTAATCCTTGCACACTGCTTGGTATGACTGTTAGTATGCCTTAGTTCCATGTTTCACTATGCTTTGGTTTGTATTAGCTGTATAAATTTGACTGGAACCATAAGGACTGTTTTGGCTTGAAATCCTTTAGGGGTGGTTAACCAAGACTGTGACCCCCCATGATATGATCTGTGTGACTATGTGCTGGCCTAGGCTGTTCAGCCACATTAAGTGTAGTAAGGATAAGAGACAATAATGATTTTGAACTTGAGACCTGTTCCAGTTCTGAGGGGTTTAGTACATATTTTGGGACAAGTTTGGTTGTTTGCTACTGGATGAACATATAGTTGCTACTTCTTAAATTGTATAATACAGAATTGTCTTAAGTTAAGACCTATTCCAAAACCCTTTGAATGGCACTTCTTCATGTAGTTTTCTGATGTGGTTCAAATTGAGAGTTAGATTGAGATGATTAGATACTACAGCAGGCTTTCATAGCTTTGAAATATTTTTTTTTTAAAAAAAAAGGTGTTTTGGGTACTTTGCAAATCCTGATGTGCATATATGTTGTTCAAAACTGGATAAATGGCTGAATCTGTGGAGTTTCAATAGTCTTAGGTTTGATTTTTATGACAACCTTGTGTTTGATGTCTTGAGTCCTACATCAACATTGGCCTTCTTGTTTCGTGCATTAAGTGTTTAAAGTTGCTAAAATACTGGTTTCTTAACTTCTAGATAAGCAATAACTCCTAAAAATGGTACTGACCTTTATTTGAGTCAATAGTGTGAAGCTCATCCTTTAGAAGCCTGTGTTAGATATTTTGAATGGCTCTATTTAGTTGGAATACACATTCTGAGGTGCTTTTAAAGCTGAAAATTGCTTCCATATCTCAACATGTTATAAATAATTAAATACAGCATGTTGCTTGTTTTGTTTTGAGTGGGTTTTGCTAAGCCTTTGCTCCAACAGTGGATGTGACACTTTCACACTTGATATTTGGTCTAAACATCTGCTTATTTGTTGATATTACAACCTGATTTCTGAATCTCTGAGTGTGGTATCTTATGTCTCCAGTTATTTCATAGAATCTGACCAAATGAATACAGTTTACATTTTGTGTTTTGACCCAAAAACTAGATTGTCATGATGAAGGATGAAATGGTATTAGTTTGCCTGAATTTTTAAAACAAAATCACTTGCAATTCTGTGTGAAGATTGTTAGTTTACATGATTCATAATTTTCTTGTTTCTTTACTGTCACCCTTCTTTAGCTTCAGCAGTTCAGACTGTTTTAAAGTTAGTTTGAGTTGAGGGAGTTTGAGTTTTAACTCAACTTCTCCTCAGAACATTCCCAACTAGGTAAATAATCTAGTTTATTGAGAAATGAGCTTCCTCCTAGCCTGTTATGTTTGTCTACTGGAGTGTATTTCATGTCTCATCATTATGAGTTGTTAAGGGTTGTATGTCACATATAGAACCGTAAGTTAAGCTAGGGTGAACAAGTCATGACATGTCATAAACTCCTTAACGGGAATATGTTGAGCCTTCCTTACAGCCGGCAACATATGATTTCTGCTTGTTCTTTCCTCATCCCCTCCATGTTTGTTGCTGTCTGAATTTCATGCATTCCTTTCCCCGCTGTTTAAGTTGTGTTGTAAGTCTAGAATCATGTAAAACTCCGTATCTTGCTCTTTTTGGGTAGGAAACTGTTTGGTCTGTGTAAATGTTGTTTCCTTCAAGATAACGAAAGTTTGAAGCAATCCCTCCTTTGTTTGGATTTCACAAATGAATATGCTCCAGTAAGCATTTGACATAAAATATCATATTTTCTTCCTTGCTATTAGAACTAAGTTTTCTGTTGTGGGTGCAAGCTCAGGCATATACTGTTTAGATATCTAGCTGAGTCTTATAATTTGATTAATCTGCCTTTCTAATATTCTAGTGAGTTTTGTTAATTTAAGTTTGGCCTTTGTTATCAAAAGCAAGAGATTAATAGGATATGATTTAAGCCTGCTTGTTGTCTTAACAACACATCCTAGTCTTTGCACTTGTGGATCAGTTTGAGTTTTGATTGTTAAAAGAAGTGGCAAAATGATTCCTCAAAGGAGCTTATTGTATGATGTTCCAGAGTGTTAATTTGAATTTTTAAGGGGGCTTGGATCTAGTTACTTTCAAAATTGAAGTACAGTTAAGTAATGATTTAAAACCAAATAAAAATAGATCATGTGCCTTCCTTTTCTCCCGAGGTAAGTTGTGGCTGGTCTTAATTTCATCTCTTTAGCAATAATCCAATTGGGACTTATAATAATTTTTAGCAGAAATAATATGTTTGGTCCTCGAGTTGTTTAGTTGCTGGTCATAAGCACATTGTATCAGAAGCACATTTCAAAGTATTGCAACGTGATGTTAGGAGTGGAACGTTACTTCCTTTAGAATCAATTCAAAATAAATACTTGTATTGTCTTGATGGTTACCTTCATTTAACATGACTTCATCTATAGCCATGGATATTAGTATCTTCATATTTTACTACTGCGTACTTATTCTTCCTTTTCTTCCTTCTGTTTACATGTACCCATGGGAGCATCTCGAGTTATTGTAACTCAATTCCAATTATGCCCAGAAGCACAGAACCATTAGTGGTGGCGTCGTGCGCTCGTGTCTAGCCATCCTGATTTTCTCTCGTGTCTAAGTGTCGACGTCTTCTTTCCTCTCTTCAAAAATTTTATATCTTTGTATTGATGTGTCGTTTACATATTTTACTAACATTTTGCGAGTTTTGTATTTGCAGTATTTATTTCTTGTCTTGGGCGTAAACTCTCAAGAATGGTTAAGAGGAATAGTTTGCTTAATCTCTTCCCGCCATTAGACTTTACTTAATCAATTGGGGTTTAGATGTGCTAGATGTGTTAATTTTCTAAACAATTGCCAGGTTTCTTTAATTGATTTGCTATAGGAGTAAACACTGTTGTATCTCATTCACGAAGTGACTATTTTGGATCCCATTTCTTCAAACTACAAACGTTCTTTTACTAAGATATGAAAACTGAAAATTCCCTATGCCAATTAGTTCCCAAACTAACGTTTCCTTTTCCACATACTAAAAGGGTAGCCAAAATATAAGTTTGCAAGAAACACAAAAGAGGTTGATTTTTCCTAAGATCAAATGCCTAAGAAGGCCCAAATGGTATTACATTTTTAGAAGTCATCTATTTTGGATAAGCTAACATGAGCAAGCCCAAATTTTGAAAGTTTAATACAAGGAAATCATATTAGGACCCAGGTATAGTGGTCCAAGTATTTTTCGAGAACTACGAGGTATATACTCTACTTTTATACAAAGATATCATCTTACACGTATTCCTTTAATCATTTTTCTCATCACATGCATATATACATCTCGTATTAATTATTTTCCTTCAACATGAATATACCTATATACTATTTTCGTAAACACGTATCATACCTATACTATCTTATTTTCACCAATTCCCTTAATCGTCTTTTCATAATATGCATATATATATAAGTATTATCATGTCATCAATAACTATTTTTAAGTATACACCTAGGGTATACATGTTCCATGTATACTATTTTCTTATAAAAAAATATACATCTCCTTATTCTATATTTATACATACTATTCTTATATAAAATAAATGTCACATATCTTCCTCATGCATGCATTACCATTAACTACTTCCTTTATAAAATATGCATTTACTATGTTACTTTTAAAAACCCCTTTTTTACCCAAATATTTTTGAGAGAGTAGTTTCTTTTCCGCAATTCCTTAAATAGGTAATAATAAATAAGAAATAATTAAATAATCCCCCTCTAGTGTTAATTAAGCTAAGTTTAAAGACTGTCTCCGGATAGGCTCTGAGGGACGCTTAACACCTTCTCCTCGGGGTAAATAAAACCCTTACCTAGAATCTCATAGGTTTCAAAGACTAAAAAATGGAGTTTACGTTTTTTACAAACGGTTTCCTAATATTTCCAAAAATTAGGTGGCGACTCTGAAAATTTACAAAACCAGAGGAAACATAGTCATAAGTTGTGAACTAGTTTTAATCCGTTAAAAACAGGGCATGACATCTAGTTGATGCATGCACTAATTATTAAGGTGAGCTAAAGATAACACTAGACGAACAGTGCTTAACTTGATCACAGGAGCAAAAGTTTCTGTATAATCCAAACGGGGTTGTTGAGAGAAGACTGCGCAACCAAACGAGCTTTGAAGGGGTCGATAGATCCATTAGGACCACACTTAATCTGATATACCCATTTATTTCGTACAATATTTACATTGGGAGGTGGAGGAACTAATGTCCATGTATGATTTTGTAGGAGAGCATTGAACTCTTCACTCATTGCAGTGAGCCACCTAGAGTCTTTTGATGCTTGTGTGAAACATGTTGGCTCAAATGGTGGGCTGAAAATAGAGGCATTAAGTGAGGGAACAACGCGTGGTTTTATCGACCCTGTCATCGAACGAGTAACCATGACATGAGCACGGTTATCTGATTGTCTTGAGGCTAAAGTTTGAGAAGGAATTAAATTGGAAAGAGATAAAAATTGTGCATCTTGAGAGGAAATGGATGTTGATACCTGAAAAATATGGTTGCATTGAGATAGAAGCATTACCAGACGCAGTACGAGAAATTGGTTGCTGATTTTGTGGGGATAAGGAAAGAGATGGGTCAGTAGTTAGAATACGTGAATTAGGAACAATACAAGGATGTGGAGATAAAATAGGAGAACTGCACACAACATGTGTAGCAGGTGGACAAAATTGATTATTTGAAAGTAAGGAAGTTAGAGTCCGGGGAGAAGTTGTAGACAAGTTTTTAGGAGGTAAAGACATAGAAGGAGAAGAAATTATATTAGATGTAGAGATAAAGTCAGTTGGTGAAGCACACTGAGTAGGCAAATTAATTAGAGAAAATATAGGAGTGGCAGTTTGTGAGGAAGGAATTGCAAGAGTAGAAGGTTCACTCTTTGCTGGAAACATAGACTTATATGGAAACAAGGATTCTATAAAATGTACATGACGTGAAAGAATTATCCGATTAGTGGATGGGTCCAAGAATTTGAATCCTTTGTGTTAAGGAGACACATCAAGAAATAAGCAAGGTTTAGAGCGAGCCAGAAACTTGTGCGCCAAAGAATGTGCAACATAAGGATAACATAAACACCTAAAGACCTTAATTAAATTGTGATCGGGTGATTTATCATACAAATTTTCATAAGGTGAGATAAAATTAAGAATAGGAAGAGGAATGATATTAATAAGATGAACCCCAAACAGAGATGCGTCTGCCCAAAACAAATAAGGCATTGAGGCTTGAAAAAGAAGACATCTTATCATATTATTAACATGTCGATGCTTTCTTTCTGGACGACCATTTTGAGCAGAGGTATATGGACAAGAAAAATGATGAATAATTCCATGATCACTAAGAAAAGAATGAAAATGAGAATTGTTATACTCTTTGCCACCATTGGACTGAAAATAAGCTATTGAGGAATTAAAAATGTTTGAAACCATTTTATAGAACATGTTTGAAACCATTTTATAGAACTCTTTGAATTTATCAAATGCCTCTGACTTGTTTCGCATTAAATAAATCCAAGAGTACTTGGTGCAGTCATCAAGAAACGAAATATAATATCTAAAACCAGTTTCTAAATGGAGCTTGCCACACATCCGAATGAATTAAAAGAAAAGGAGCAGGTGCAATATTATGAGAAGAAGGAAATTGTAACTTAGTTTGTTTGCCTAGATGACAAACATTACAACCATAATTTTCAAAAGATGAATTACAATAAATAAAACCCCTACGAACTAAAGCTACAAGAGAACGTTTCTGGATGGCCTAAATGCCGGTGCCAAAGAGAGGAAGGTGAGACAACACTTGATAGAGCAACGGGACATGGCCGACGGGAGGTTGTGCGAGCAAGATAGAGAGAGCCATTATACTCACAATGGAGTAACACTTGCTTGGTCTTCTTGTCCTTAACAAAAAAAAAAAAAAAAAACAGATTCAGTGAAAACAATTATTGGTCTTCTTGTCCTGAATAGAAGGAACATATAAAACATTATTTAATTGAAGAGGCTTAGAAGATGTCGGAAGAAATGAAGTACCAGTAGATAAAATAGAAATAAGATTACTATTTCCAACCATCACTTGTGACGAAACAGTGTAAGGAGAGGAAGAGGATAAAAGTGATGGATTTTTCGTCATATGCACAGAAGCACCGGAATTAGGATACCATACGGATGGTTTAACCTCCTCCAAATTCATAGCGTCAAATGATTTTGGTAGAAAATTTGGAACATATGAATGATTGAAACGATTCCTACATTCCAAAGCAACGTGATTAAAGTGGAAGCAGATTTGACATTATTTAGCCGAGGCGAAAGGAGGTCGCCAAAGAATTCCATCACCCGGAGAGGAAGGGCGAAAATGTGGTTGAAAACCAGCCCATTAGTTAGAAAAATTAGAGCGAGAAGAGTACTTGTACCTTGACTTCGGTTCATTTTACCATGACCACGTCCATGTGACCCTTTTGGATATTGATTAGCATGAGATAAATTCAGAGAATGAGGTTGAGAAACTAGTGGTGCTTGAGTGGAAGCAACTAAAGCGGTGCGAGAAGTGGAATCGTCATGCGGTGTGAGAAGTGGAATCATCATTGTCTATTGCATTGATATGCGCTTCTTCAGTAAGTAACAAAGGGCGCAGTGCTAGAAAAGATGGAGGTGTTCCTGTTGCATTCAATCCAGATCAGGGGTGGATTTATGTGGAGGTGAGGGTGTTCGAACACCCTCGGTAAAAAATTACAGTGTATATATAGGGTAGATTTTCTGTGTTTATGTGCATATATTAACTTTTGAACACTCTGAACATATGCAAAATGTTAGCTCAAGCGGTCCAGAGTATTCAAAATTGTCTCTAGCATCCTAGGTTCGATTCCCATCAACGACATTATTTTTTATATTTACCTTTTTTTTTTTAACCCCATGAGTGAAAATTTTGAATCCGCCACTGATCCAAATACAAAGGTACGGTAAGCAGGTGGTAGTCCTTGCAATGCTTGGGTCACCAAATCATCATCAGTAACAGGTTCTCCAACTGCTCTAAGTGAACATGCAAGAGAATGCAGTTGTTGGAGATAATCCTCCATGGAAAGTGAGCCTTTCTTAAAATTCTGAAATTTTGACTTTAGATGAAGTGATGAGGAGGAAACATGATCTAGGTAAAGGGACGCAAGAACATCCTATGCCTGTTTGGAGGCATCGTAGGCATAGTTAAGAAGCGAGTCAAGAACTAGAGGGGAGAGAGTGGTGTTAATCCAACTGAGAGTTATAGTGTCTCATTGAATCCACAAACGATATTCATCATGGGTTGATGCTGGGCATAGAATAGAGCCATCAACCAAGGGAAGAAGATTATGAATTTTTAGAACAGTAAGAAAAACCTTCTTTCATGCAATATAATTAAGATATGTCAACTCAATGGGTACAAAACCTTTAATATTTGAAATAGTTAGAGGAGGATTTGGAAGACCCAAAGACGATTGAGAGGAGATGACTTGATTTGAAGAAGAAGTAGTTTGGGAAGCCATGATGCTCTTTGAAGTTTAAGAGAGAGAAACTAACGCTAAAATTGAAAAGGCCTGTTTGAATAGTCAAGGTCAGAACGTGTATTATTTATAGGTCAAATACAAGTATGAAACTGAAAATAGAAAACTAACTGTAACATGACTCTCTAAATTATATTTACAATAATACCCTTGTCATTGTTAATTTTAATATACACTTTCAAAAGTACTTTGACCTACCATGATAGATTGGTTATTATTTTCATCAGATTAAATGCGAGTTCCCTATTTTTAAATAGTGAATTGTAGATCTAGGACTGCATTTAATTTGAATGTTAGGTGGTAGGGCCAACACGAAGTAGGAAATGGCTTAATCCTCGATTCAGTTGAATCACTTTAAATTATGGGCAATTCGCAGAATTGCCCTTCTTTTGGGGTGGTCTTCAAATTTTGCCTCTCATATTTGAAATCTTTAAATTTTTTAACTAAAACTCATGGGTTCGGGTTTGAACCCACACACGGTCAAAATTTTAAAAAAATTCGCAGGCGTAGTTTAAATTTATTTATCATGGCGTATACTTGTGAAGGAATTATCAAAGTTATGCCGCAACCGGCATACTTATGCTTTATGGGCGGACTTGGCATAAGTATCGCAGATTAAAACAACTTTGATAATTCTTCATAAGTTTATGTCGGGTAGGCATAAAAGTATGCCCCGCGGCATAAACTTGTGAAGGAATTACAAAAGTTATCGGACCGGCATACTTATGCCTTATGGCGGACTTGGCATAAGTATGCGGGTCCGTATTATAACTTGATAATTCCTTCACAAGTTTATGCGGGTCCCTTTATAAAAGTTTGCCCGTTAAAAGTATGCCCCCACCGGCGTAAACTTGTGAAGGAATTACCAAAGTTATCTTGGGACCGGCATCATATGCAAGTACGCCCATAAGGCATGGTATGCGGGTCCGTAAATTTTGTAATTCCTTAACAAGAGTATCTTGATCCAGAAACATACACGCGACCTAAATCTTGCCTTGCAATTTTTTTTTTTAATTTATGCTTGAGCGGGGGTTCGAACTCAGAACCTCGTGATTTCTGCGTGAAAATGCGAAGGGCAAAAATTAAAGACCAGCAATATGAGGGGCATAATTTAAAGACCACAAATATGAGAGGCAAAATTTAAAGACCACCCCAAAAGAAGGGCAATCCGCGCAAAAAAATGTTAATTTATTGCAGTTCTAGATCTGTATTGCCCGCAGTTGTAGTTTATGAAATACTAGTAAATTAAACTTATCCGCGCTTTGCGCGGTTTTCTTTTTTATAATTTTGCTATGTAATTCTTGTTTATGTTTTTTATAACTAAAATCAATTTGATCTTCTCCACATTCTCCAACCATAACACTATCAATTGTTGCCATTATACTCTTAAGGGTTGTTTGGTATGATGAATTCGGAAAAATGTCTTTGGATAAAAATTTAGTACCGCCTTATCCATTGTTTGGTTGCTAATCCTGGGATAAGTTATTCCGGGATTAAAAATAGTAACCAGATAAGTTATCCCTGACAAAGGGTGGAATAGCAATCCCAGGATAAAACAATGAAAATGAAAAAAATAGCCCTGAAGTCCCTCAAACCATTTTTCTATGTACTAAATAAGGTGGAGGATATTTTTGTAAACAAATATTTTTTTCTTAGAAATTATGCAATGCATGTTACTTTAATACAATAAACCAAACAATCAATAAGAAATAATACCAGAATAATTAATCTCAGCATAGCTTGTCTTCAAACCAAACAACCCGTTAAACTTCAAACCAAACAAACCATTAATGTTAATACCAAACAGGGATAGAAAACCTACCTCATCAAATTTAATATTGAACAAATGAAAGATAATGCTTTCTTAAGCAATAAGCCAAAATATATATTCTCAATTATCAGTTGGTTTCTCATTTATAGAGAAAGAAGGATATGTGAAATTAAAAGGGGAAAAATATAAAACAAATAAGTATGTTTTGGGCATTCAGAAATTTACTTGAAATTTAAAAATATTTCCCAGACGATAATAATGAATTGGTATACGACTGAAAATTAAGAGAATTAGGAGTAAAACCTTTATGGTAAGCCAAGATATTTTTTTAATATTTAACTCAATTATCTATTTTGAATTGCTATAAATTCGAGCACAATGAAAATGAATACTCTGAAAATCTCTAAAAACTTGACAAATACAAAAATAAAATAGCTCTAATTTTCTTGCACCAGACAATCATCCTTTGCTACCCAAAATAAATATCATCCAAGGTTTTAAGAACTAATTTTATATAACGGCATCTTCACCTAGCCTCTTCAGCAAAGTTGTGACAACAAAAATAATTTTAAATATACTACTATGTGGTCTATATCCTCCATCCTCCATCCTCCAAGCTTCCAACACATTTGGCAACCTTGAAATTCTTGATCACAAACAATGAGCCTTCATCCAAGATGTGCTTGTACTTGTTTGTTTGATTTTTCCTTATGGTACCATGTTGTGGTCCCAAAAGTTGCTGAGTTGAAGGAGGGAGAAACCAACGTAAAAAACCCGACTGTAGCACCAAGGAGGGGTACGCGTACGAGGACTGCACCCAAAAAGCTAACTGATTTTATTATGACTGGCCCAAAACACTTGAAGGGCAAGGAAGCTGCTGAGAGTAGTATATATAGATAAAGTGAGGATGAATTGGGTAGGCACAAGTTATAGAACCCTCTTATTCTCATCCCCTGTTCTTCTAAATTCCTCATCTCCTTCTTTACTTCTTTATATGTTATAGTACTTATTTCCTTTCTTTTTTTAAGCATTAGTTTTCCTTGTAATCAGTTGGAAGAGTTGGTTTTCTAATACAACCAGTTTATATTGTTACTGTTACATTGGTGCTTTCATCTTACCGACTACTATGTCACCAGATTCGAAACTCAAAGCTTCCGATAGTTCTGGCTCTGATTCTTCTGGCCTCTCCGATGCCGAGCTTCGTTCTGCCATGGCGAGTCAGCAGTTAGTGATCCAGGATCTCGCCGCTCAGGTCACAAATCTCAGTGCTCGTTTGCCTTCGATGGCGGTTGCCCCGACTTCTGGGTTTGTCGGCGGCGCATCAACTGCCCATACCATTCGTCATAAACCTGCTCCAGTTGAATTTGGTCGTTTTAATGGTTCTCAGCTGGAGGCTTGGGTCTTTCAAGCAGAACGATATTTTGACTTTTACGGTATCATCGATGAACATAAATTGACCCTAGCGTCGTTTTACCTCGATGGCGAAGCTTTGGAATGGTATCGTTGGCTCTATCGGAATAAACAGCTGACCCTTGCTTTACTGAAAAATTGCTTAGTCGCTTTCATACGAGGCATATTTTATCACCGGAGGGTCGTCTGTCTAAGATGATGCAGACGTCTACGCTAGCTGATTTTCGCAGTCGTTTTGAGGCTGTGATGAATGAAACGATGACGTTGCCTGAGGAATTTTTGGTGGAATGCTTTCTTTCGGGCCTCCGACCCGATATTTTAACTGCAGTCACTGCTCATGAGCCCACTGGATTGGACCAGGTCATTAAATTGGCCCACATTCATGAGCAACGCATACTTGCTGAAAAAGGACCGCCCCGGCCTGCTTTTGCTCGTGGCCAACCTCTTCTACCGTCACCTAGTGCTAATTCTGTACCAAATATCGCCCCTGCTATGTCCTCTTCTGCGATTGTGCCGTCTAAATCCACCCTTGGCCGTGTTCCCTTTAAGCGACTTTCACCGGCCGAGATGCAGAGTCGTCGGGAAAAGGGGCTTTGTTTTAATTATGATGAAAAGTTCACCGTCGGCCACCGTTGTAAGGCTGGCCCTCAACTATTGCTCTTGACAGCTGAGGTCGTGGATCCCATGCTTTTGTCAGTCCCTTCTATTCCTGATGGAATTATTGCCGACGAGCTTCAATGTTTAGAGGTTCAAGCTCACTCTGCCATTTCTTATCATGCTTTGAATGGTGGTGTTTCTGGTCATGTGATTCGCTTCTCGGGAAGTGTCAATGGTTCTCCGGTGCAAGTGCTTGTGGATGGTGGTAGCACACATAATTTTATCCAGTCTCGGGTAGCTAAATTTCTCCAGCTACCTATGGAGCCGGTCTCCGTATTCTCCGTGTTAGTAGGGAGTGGGCAGCGACTTCGGTGTGATGGTATTTGCCGGCAGGTGCCGTTGACAGTTCAGGGATCAACACTTCATTTAGATTTCTTTGTGTTGGCCATCCATGAAGCTGATTTGGTCTTTGGGGCATCGTGGATGGCTACCCTGGGATTATTGACTATGGGGCTTGGATTTTTGAATTTACCTTGAAAGGCCAACGGTACCGTTGGCATGGTGATCCGCCTGAGGTGCCCCCTGTCCAGTTGTATAGCCTCCGTCGATTAACTGCTATTGATGCTACCGCTTCTTATTTTCATTTGTAACTGGTAGCCGACTCCTCCCCGAAAGTTGATGAGACCTCCCCGGACATAGTTGCTTTGTTGGATTCTTTTTCTGAGGTATTTGAGAAACCTCATGGCCTTCCACCGGTGTCTCCTCAAGACCATTCTATCCATTTGTTACCTGGGACCGAGCCTGTGAATGTCCGACTGTATCGCTATCGTTACTTCCAGAAGAATGTCATGGAGCAATTGGTCAGGGAAATGCTTCGGGAGGGGGTGACTCGCCCTAGCACCAGCCCTTTCTCGTCGCCAGTCCTTCTAGTCCGAAAGAAGGATGGCGCTTAGCGCTTTTCTGTGGATTATCGCGCTTTAAATGTTGTCACAGTGTGAGATAGGTTCCCAATTCCAACCATCGACGAATTATTTGATTATCTTCATGGTGCTCAATTTTTCTCTAAATTGGATCTGTTATCGGGTTATCGCCAGATCCGCGTAAGGCCAAAGGACGTCAAGAAAACTGCATTTCGGACTCACGACGGGCACTATGAGTTCTTCGTTATGCCGGTTGGACTCTCCAATGCTCCTTCCACTTTTCAAGCCACCATGAACGATGTGTTTCAGCCATATTTACGTTGTTTTGTATTGGTGTTCTTCGACAACATTTTGGTTTATAGCCCCAACTGGGTTGCCCATTTGGATCACTTACGCTTGGTCTTACAATTGCTTCAGGAACATCACCTGGTGGCTAAGGGCTCGAAATGTGTACTTGGCCAGGGTTCCGTTGATTATTTAGGCCACATTCTCTCCCCCTCGGGTTTGCCAGTCGACCCGGCTAAAATCACAGCCATCCAGCAGTGGCCTGTACCTATTTCCGTGAAAGAAGTCCGGAGCTTCTTTGGGCTCGCTGGCTATTATCGACGTTTCATTCATCACTATGCGTCCATAGCTGCCCCGTTAACTGACTTGTTGCGCAAAGAACCCTTTGTTTGAGAAGTTCCTCAATAGGAAGCCTTTGCCACTTTAAAGCGTTGTCTCAGCTCCACCCCTGTTTTGGCCCTTTCGGATTTCAGTAGATTCTTTCAATTGGAGACGGATGCATCCGACATTGGTATTGGTGCGATATTATCACAGAATGGCCATCCTATGGCATTTTTGAGTCAAAAACTTAGCCGGTGCATGCAACAAGCTTCGACCTATCATAGGGAAATGTTCGCCATCATCCAAGCTGTGGGCAAGTGGAGGCAGTATTTATTGGGACGTCAATTCACTATCGTCACGGATCAACAAGCCCTCAAGAATTTGACCACCCAAAAAACAAAAGTGGCTCAGTAAACTGGTCGGGTATGATTTCACCATTGTCTATCGTGCTGGCCGGCACAACGGTGATAATCTCTCTCTCTCTCTCTGATGCATTGTCTCTAGCAATTCGGCGTAATCTACATGGCACTTGCTGGGAGCGTGCCTACTCTCCTTGCTGAATTACGCCACCTTAATTCTAGCCACCCTGACATGCTTGCTTTACATCAGTCCGTTACCCAGGACCCGACCCTTTTACCAGCTTATTGTACACGTGATGGCTTATTATTCTATAAGGGGCGTCTGGTCATTCCATCGGACTCTGCCTTGTGCCAAAAATTGTTATTAGAATTTCACACATCTTCTATTGGAGGGCACGCTGGGGTGGCCCGGACATACCATCGCCTTGCCTCTAATTTCTATTGGAAACACATGAAACGAGATGTGCGGGTTTTTGCTTCAGCATGCCAAATCTGCCAACAGATGAAAGACTTCAACCATCATCCCGCTGGCCTTCTTCAACCTCTACTAATTCCGGAGTTGGTGTTTGAAGATATTGCCATGGATTTTATCACATGCCTTCCTAGTTCGAAGGGGAAATCAACGGTCATGACGGTAGGGGATCGTTTGTCCAAATATGGCCACTTCATTGCTCTTCCCTCTATTTTTACAGCCAAGTCTGTTGCTGAGGCATTTGTGGTTGAAATTATACGCTTACATGGGCCGCCGCGTACTATTGTCACCGACCGAGATCCCAGGTTCATTTACGCGTTCTGGCAGGAAATCCATCGACTGCAGGGAACTACCTGTTGGGTTTAATTGATAGGTTGAATGGGAAATGGAGGGAAAAGAAGTGGAGGGAAAAATGAGTTGTTTCCTCTTCTTTGAAATAAAGTATTTGTCCCTCATAAGGCATGGAAAGAAAGCCTCTACTTAAAAGTAGAAGCACTCTTCGTGTTGCTATGGTCACATATAGGGTTTCCCCTCGCGCCGTCGTCGCTCCCGCCCGCCTCCGGGCTTTTCTGAAAGGTTGCAAACTTTTCTGAAACGTTGCAAACCTTTTCCCAAACAGGTTATATATTTCTGTTGATCCTCAGAATTTTTAACACTACCTCGGCCATGAGTATCACCTATCATCCACAGACCGACGGGCAAACGGAGGCTCTAAACAAATGCCTTGAGCAGTACCTGCGTTGCTTCGTGGCATACTCTCCTAAAGATTGGGTTGCTATGCTTCCGTGGGCCGAATATTGGTATAACACTGCCCTACAAACTTCAGCTGGTATGACACCTTTTGAAGCAGTATATGGTCGTAAACCACCATCTATAACTCGATATGTCGTACGGGACAGTTCCAGTAATCTGGTGGAGCAGTTCTTGTTGCAACGAGATGAAGTTCTAAATTGGAAGAGTTGGTTTTCTAATACAACCAGTTTATATTGTTACTGTTACATACCATGCAGTAGATTCTTCTGGTAAGAGGGGTAAAAAATTAGTGACTGCCACCTTTGCTCAAGCTCACGTCTCTTTGCTCTATATATAGTGAAAAAACAAACACCAATGAATATGAAGAGACACACAGATTAATACACATACATTAGTCATTTTAATAGTATGAAGAATGTGTAAGAGAAAACAAAGTAATTGGAGAAACAAATTGCACGTGTAAGAGAAAACAAATTAATTGGAGAAACTAATTGCACCCAATAATTAGCATTATAAACTGTAATAAGTATAGCAGTTACAACAGTAGGAAAAATAAAGAAAATTTATCTAAATGGCAAAGGGTAAGGAATATCGGCAGTTATATACACACCTTCAAACGGAAAGTAGGCGCATGATATCAGGGTTTTACAACAGAATGCAAAGTGAGTGGCTACTTTAATTGTAATTAGTATTGCGGGGCACCGAAGTAATTGGGAGAATATATAGATTAGAACATATAAAAATTTGGGGGAAAAGGCAAAAAAATGAGAAAAAAAGATAAAAGGAATGCTAGTGAAAGAGATGTGCCACATTACCTTGTATATGCCCCACTTTATATTATATATAGATATAGCTATAGATTGATTGATTTAAATGCAGTATTTGGTAATTAAAGGATTTAATTGATTTAAATGAAATGTAAGTTACAATTGAGGGAGCAAGTAACGAGAGTTAATACTCAAAATGGAGGAAAAGGCCTCATCACGTGGTTTAGTATTGCCTCTAAATGGAGGCTCCATGCATTCATTTTTCCACTATCAATTAGGAATATGAAAGGTCAAAAGCTATTATTAGAATGTTTTATTGCATCAACGTGTGAATGTTGAACATTTAACTGTAATAAGTAATGCTCTTATGATTTTTTGTTCTGCCTAACATTTTTTATTTTTTATGTAACATGTGGATGTTGATCATTTAACTGCAATAAGTAATCTTTATGCTTGTGTTGAATTTTGTTTAACTACATGAATATATTAAAATTTTAATCAGAAAAATGAATTAAGAGGCCAAAGAAATGAGAAAAAAGATAAATAAATCGAAGCGCCGTAAAGTTGTACCCATCTACGTTCGCTTCTTTTATATTATATATAGATATAGATTGTTTTTTATTAATCTGTTAAGAACAGATGACACGTTTTATATTAAAAAATAATTAATTAAATTTCTCATTGTATTTGCAATAGGGTTTTCTAATAATTATACTGATGATGACATGTTTAATATTATAAATAATCTTTATATCAAATCAAATTTATACTCTATCCGTCTCAATTTATGTGAGACATTTTTGCTTTTAGTATGGCCCAAAAAGAATATCACCTTTTTATAATTAGAAACAACATAACTTTAAAATTTCTTGTTTACCCTTAATTAAATGATATGATTTACAACCACACAAACATCTAGGTTTATTTTAAACTACAAATTTCAAAAGTCTTCCTTTTTTTCTTAAACTTTATCCTAAATTAAACGGTGTCACATGAATTAAGACAGAAGAAGTATTTTATAAATTTAAGCGGGAGCTGTTGAAAATGGAAGAAGTTATGAGGGATAAGTTAGTCATATTAACCCAGCCACCGCCTGTGTGAGTTCGTTTACATTGTCGATCTCAGATTCAGATAAAGGATGTCGGGGGGTCAATCGGAAAGAATCTCTACCCCATACAAAATAGAATTAATGCTCCATACACCTTATCCTCCTCAGATTTCACTCGTAAAATTTCACTCAATTTGTTGGATTAGTTAGTCATATTAGTTGAGACAAAAGCTACTCATCATGTGAACATCTCTCTTTGGTAGTGTATCTCAAAATCTTCAAAATGTCAAGAGTAATGGGACTTTCGGATTTGCTCCACGTCCCTAACTGCTTCGGATCTCTAATCTGAGTCCGGAATCTAACTGATCCAACAAAAGTCAAAGGTGACCAAAATATCTCATAAAAAAAGGTTGTCAAAATACATTTTACGCACTTTTTTTATGCATTATAGGTGACTAGGCTAACGGAAAACCCGCTATCCGAGCTTAAAGAATATTTAGTTTTTTTTTTAATAACGCAAGAAAAAGTTGCGTTATATATGGAAACCCAACATCTGTTTAGTGTCTAAGACACATGTTTGCACGAAATGGCAGCATAGTTTCAAATTCCTGAGTATTTCTTAAAAAGTATTTTCTTCATGTGAATCGGTTTTATTTAAACCTTATTTCGGAAGTCGGAACATATGGATCAGCAATAAACCTAACAACTCACTATAACATTTATAAAATATAAAATCGATCAATATTAATTATATAAACTAAGCCCTATAAATTTGACAAGTGGCTGACATTTTTTATGAAAACAGTTGACCTTTTTTAATGATTTTTTCATGAGTTGCCCTTTCTATATATTTAGACAAAATTCGGCTAGCTGCACATGAACTAGATGTTAATATTATTAGAATGACTGATTCAATTTTCAAGGAAAAAATATAGTAATATGAATTGAAAAATGAAATAATTTCAGAAACTGACTTCTCTTCGAGAAAACTTATTATTTCACAGCATGAATTTGGAAAAGTAGAATTTTCGAAATTGGAAATATTGTTGGTGTCCAAATGAAACAAAAATTCTTTCTTTTCGATGTTCTTTTAGTTGGTTTTCCATGCAAATTATATATATATATATATATATAATTAGTGTCATGAGATTAAAACACACTGATAATATAAAAATTACCCCATTAGTCTATATGAGTTTAACCCATAAACCTATCATGTTTACACCACTCAATGTAACGACTTGTTTGGTCGTTACGGACTTCCTTATTCATTTTCCAAAATACCCCTTGGTTGAGTTCGCACTGATAGTTGTAGCATGGGGGGTTCACGGGTAAGGATGGCTTAAAGCCGGGTTAGAAAGGTAATTAAATCAACTTAGGATTTTCGGGTTCAGCTGTTCCGCACCAGCGTTCGTCGAACTGCCGGCGGGCCCGCATCCGCGATACTTCATCCGCTTCAGTGGAAATTGGCAATTTAAGTAAGTTCGCATCAGCGGATCCTTTCTCCGTTGAAGTGAGGTCGCCTTAGCGAGCCTCCATCCGCCTCTGCGAAAATAGCTGAATCTGACCTAGTATATATTCCTCCATTTCGGGATTGGACCTCATTTTACACCAATACTCTTGTAGAACTAGTTAGGGTGAATTTCTAGAGCAAATCAATGGTCATTGGAGAGGGTAAGTCAGCTCTATCTCACTTCTTTTATTGATGTCCCTTATCTTCCATTGTTGTATCTTCCATGCTTAGGATTGAGGATTGTGGGAAAACTTTGTGACTTGTAAAACCCTAGATGGGTAGAAGGTAGTTAGAACTAATCTAGTGGTTGATTAAGGACAATAAGTTATGCTTTAGCTTGGGAAAAACATTTTCTTACTTTTATCTCTAATCTTATTTTGAATTTCTTAAATGGGTAAGTGTAGGGTTCTTCTTGAAATTGGGGTTTTTTTTTTAGAATAAAACGAATTTATAGCTTATGCGGGGTTAGGTGATCATGGAAATTAGGTTATTAATCATTGGAAGACTTAGTGAGCTAGTTTAAAGGGAAAGTTCCGATTTTAGCTCTAATGGGCCAGGGGCCGTTAGTCCTTGAGTTTCTTCAAACCTTTGTAGAGTCGTAGTAAACTGAATAATTCTCTACGTGTTACTTACATGATCTAATTATCTTGTCAGACCTCTTTCGTCTCGGTTTCCCTGAAGAAGGAAGGTGGAGTTCGAGTGGATGTCCGTGGTACATGTTCGGCTACGAGGTAGGTTACGGCTTACTTTAGTTAGACTTTGATTAGTGTAATATATGTATGCGTAGTATTGACAGGAGAAAGCATGATTAGGTCTTCAGACATGATGTTGGGATGGATATGCTCTTAGGTTGGTATGATTTCTGGATATGTGGTCATGTCGCCGTTATTTTACGCATTATGGCTTATGGTGTACTTGTTATGTTGGAAGTGAGGTGATAGAATAAATTCTCTATAGTGACTGTATATAGATTATTGATTCCATTTCCATGGTGTTGTGAGTCATGCAAATCTTGTTCTGGCTTATGATGGGTCTTCCACTTCCAGGATTAGAAAGTTCCTCTGTATGAGCCCTCCACTATTCAAAAGGTCTAGCAAGACTGAGGATCCACAAAACTTTATCGATGACGTTCAGAGGACTCTTTGTGTTATTCATACAACTGAGATAGAGGCAGTGGAGCACACTACTAACCAGCTGAAAAAAGTCGTTACGATTTGGTACGAGTTATGAAAAACGTCCGAGGGGAGTATGTATCTTCTGCGACTTGCGACGAATTTTTGAAGGAATTTATTAATCACTTCCTACCTATAGAGATCAAGGAAGGTAAGGCACTACAGTTCGAGCTGCTCAAGTTCGTCTCACTAGCCAAATATGCCCGGACATGGTCATCAATATGAGGGCCAGAGTTAGGTATTTTATGTTGGGTCTTGAACCCCATTTGCGTGTGAGGCTAACATTGCTACTCTAAATAAGGATTTGACCTTCACTAAGATGGTTGATTTTACTCAAGCTTTAGAGGACAGGAAAAAAAATGAGATGCTGCAGGAAAAGAAGGATAGAGATGTAAGCAAATAAGCTAAGTCTGCAGGTAAATTTAATTAGGGAGGTGGAGGCAAACAGTTCTTTAACAGGAGGTAATTAGGGCCTGCTCCATCTACCGCCAGTGCACCAACTCAAATGTTCAAGTATGATTAGAAGGGTCAGTTCAGCAAGAAATAGAGATCCGGAGCACCAAGCTCTTAGTCATAGGCTAGTGTGGGCCACAGGGTTTTTTAGAATCCTATGTGCAACAAGTGTGGTAAGAGACACCAAGGGGTGTGTCGTTCCAGCATGGATGATTATTTTGGGTGCGGCTAGCAGTGTTACTATATGAGAGAATGTCCATTAGTGAGACAAAATTCAACGTTCTCCTCGAAATTCTCAAGCCCATGCCGGGAGTAATGCAACAAAGTCTGGAAATGCAGGCGGATGTCAAACGTTGTATGTTTTAGCAGGTTGTTAGGATTCTGAGGCATCTCAGAATGTTTCACAAGTATGTTGATAGTTTTCACATTTGATTATTGTGCTCTTATGGATCCTGGATCCACTTTATCATATGTAATCCCATTTGTTACTAAGAAATTAGGGATAGAACTAGGACAATTTCATGAACCCTTTTATGCATCCACTCCCATGGGAGAGTCAGTTTTAGCTAGACAAGTTTATTGGAGTAGTCCAATTAAAGTGTATCATTGCAGTGCCATAGCTAAATTACTCGAGTTGGAGATGGTAATCATGGGCATAGATTGGTTGTCATCCTGTTATACCACTATAGGTTGTAGAACAAAAATTGTAAGTTTTCAGTTTCCCAACGAACTAGTACATATAATGTGCTAGAGTGGAAAGGCGATGATGTAGTACATATAGGTAGGTTTATTTCCTATCTAAAAGGCCAGAAAGATGATTACCAATGGGTTTATTTACCGCCTAGTTCGAGCTAGGGATTCAGATCTAAGGCCCCGACTCTCTAGTCTGTTACAGTCGTTAATAAGTTTCCAGAAGTTTTTCTCGAAGATCTTCCCGTAGTCACTCAGGGTAAGGAGATTGATTTTTGAATTAATCTACTTCCCCGTACAAAGCCTATATCTATTTCTCCATATAGAATTATCCCGACCCAAACAGGAGGGCCGCAACTGACACCCAAGACCCTACTCGGCTGAGTGCCATACTGCCATTCTATTCATAAGTCACACCTTTTTATGAACCTTTAAATTATGAAATGACGCTTCCGTCAAGTAAAACATGAAAGCTTTTCAATAGAACTCTTTTATCATGTCAGGGACTTCTCACTTATCGTTTAGTCAAAGAAAACCTTTAGTCACAATAAAATCTTTAAATCAATGCATATGAACACATCGACCTATGTGGTCCCCTTACACAACTGTCGACATCTCGACGCACTATCCACAGGACACTATCTGTAAAGTCTCTAACATGAACCAAGATACCATAACATAGGTCGGGACAGGGCCTCAACATACTCGTAATTCATCTAGCTCGAGGACATGCATAAGTACTCTGACTCGGCAACACTCTGAATAGAAATGGAGTTCACCAATCCAGCTGATAGCCCGGGAACACCCTATGGCAAGTGTCCTCTACTCAACTGTCTGCACGTGTGAGGCATGAAACACAGCGCCCCCAGGCAAAGGGACGTCAGTAGAAATGATGTACCGAGTATGTAAGGCAGAGCTGAAACAATATGTCTCAACTCGAATGATAAAGGAATAACAGACTCAATCTGTACCTGTAACCAACACTGCAAATCATGTACGTGCATATGAACTTTTAATGCATCATGAGTGTGTATGTGTGTGTGTATATATATATATATATATATATATATATATAATCCATGCCTTCGCCTTGCTCGCAGCTCCTTCGGGCATAATAGCATAATGGCCCCTTCGGGCATCATAATCATTGTGGACCAACTGATCAGGTGGTTTGCATATATAATGCCTTAGCCTTTTTCCACTTTCCCATGAAATGATGTCGTGCATGTATATAAGTATGCAAATGCATGATAATCTTTGTAAAACATCAAAAGACACCCTTCGGAGCAACTTTTAGTTCAAAATGGGAACTTCTTCCCCTTTTCATTTGTCTCCTTCGAGACTTAGAAATCAAATATGAAATGCATATGAATAAATAAGCATTATGAATGTCCCCTTCGGGATTTAGACATCGTTATAAAATCGTATAACTTATGGATGCCCCTTCAGGGCTTAAGGGATCAAGGATACGAACATCCCTACACTGTCTAAGAATAGACTCTTTAGAAATCGTTTGCTTGCTGTGTTCGTTCATATGATAAGGATCATGCCAAAATGAAAGAATGGAATAGCCTTAACATACCTGAAAGCTTATTTCTCGACTTTCCAACTTACTTCCCGTCTTGCAATCTACATAAGATCATTCGTGGTCTCGTAAGCTACATATAAAACTAGTCATACTATTATTAGGCTTATCGTCATATGCTTGTCTTAAGCCTTTAAATTAAATCCCCTTAAAATCTACCGAAACGGGGCAGCATCTCCCCTGTTTATATTTCTAGCTCGAAATCACAATACCAACAACCAACACAACAACAACACTAACACCAACAACATCATCATCAATACCAAAATATTTCATAAAACATCCCACACGATGTTTATCAACATATAATAACAATATACACTTCCTTTCTTCCTAATCAAGGAGCATAATATCATCAACACACTAACAATATTAGATACCATCCATATACATTTAAATTAGCCCAACAACACAGCCACAACATGCTCAAAATAGTCCATATACTCAATAACTACAACACAACACTTTATGACCTTTCCTCCATAACTATTTTCACTTTTAAGACTTTCTAAACCTTCAAATCAACTCAACATAAGAGATAGGATGAAGATTATAACTTATACTTGAAGAACTTTAGCCACACCAACTTTCTCCAATACCAAACTCACCACAACACCAAGTAGAAACAAGAACAATCACTTTTCATGAACTAGTTCGGTGTAATCTTGTTGGATTCTTGATTTAAGGGGTTATAAGTATTTAAGAGAAGTGTGTGGATGTTTCTAGAGCTCACAAAAAGTGTAAATGATGAAAAAATAGGAATAATAGGGTATTTATACCCGTTAAGAGTTAGTTCCACCGACTTTCCAAGTGGGGCCCGCGGGGAGCCATTTGACAGCTTGGAGGCTTATCTTGAAATACCCATAACTCCCTACTCTGATGTCGTTTTGATGAACAGTTTGTTGCGTTGGAAACTAGACTTCCTGAAATTTAATTTAGGCTTTTGTTTCACTTCAAAATTCCTGATATACTAGGAGATATACCCCTCTAAAGTTGACCCAAAATTTCTGTCCAAAATTCTGCCAACTTTTTCCAAATTTTCGACAAACTATTTTTTTCGATTTGTTTGGTCCCAGAATCTTTTGAAACTTTCCATACATGATATTTATCATTAATTATACTTGATAATGGTCCTTTCCTTTAGTTCCAAGGCTGTCCTTCCCGTGATGACTTACAAGATCGTAATTCATCCTTTACTTCATTGTTACGTACTTCCCATGACTTGTACCTTCCAAAACTTCATAGGACGTCTCCGATACTCCATTAATAGGGTGAAATACGTGGCGTGCTCATGCTCTGAAAGTGCGAGGTGTAACAAGAATGACTCCAGCAGAGTTGAAAGATTTAAATACCCTAGTTGAAAGATCTTCTTGGCAAATGATTCATTAGGCCAAGTGTCTTGCCTTGGGCCACACCGGTCTTGTTTGTCTAAAAGAAGCGAGGATCTTTGCATATGTGCATTGACTACCTCAGGTGAACAAGGTCACCATTAAAATTAAGTATCCTCTTCTAATAATCGATGACTTTTTCGATTAGCTTTAGTGTGTCCAATGTTATTCCAAGATTGACCTCAAATCAGGGTACTATCAGTTGAAAATTATGGAAGTTGGTATCCCAAAGACCGCTTTTAGGACTCATTACTGTCATTTTAAATTCCTCGTTATGTCCTATGGGTTGGCGAATGCACCAATAGCTTTCATAGATCTGAAGAGTCTTCATGCCTTATCTTGACTTATTCATCATTGTCTTTATTCATGACATCTTGGATTATTCTCGTAGTGAGACTAGCCATGCAGAGCATCTCAGAATAGTGTTGCAAATCCTTCAGGATCACAAACTTTGTGCTAAATTTTGAAGTGTGAATTTTGGCTGAAGTCATTAGCGTTTTTAGGCCATGTGATTTCTGGCGAAAGCATTAAGGTTGATTTTCAGAAAATTGATGCCGTGATGAATTTGCCCTGACCCACTTCAGCAACAGAGATAAGAAGTTTCTTAGGTCTATCCGATTATTGCAAACGTTTTGTGAAGGGGTTTTCCTCTATCTCATCTCCGTTGACTAGGTTGATGCAAAATAAGGCCAAGTTTCAGTGGTTAGATGCATGTGAGAAAAGTTTTCAGGAGTTGAACACAAAGTTGACTTCTTCCCCAGTGTTGACATTACCAGTGGGAATCGTTGGGTTTGTAGTGTATTATGATACTTCAGGAGTTGGTCTTGTGTGCATTTTGATGCAACATGGTAAGGTAGTGTCTTATGCATCCAGGCACCTTAAGGTTCATGAAAAGAACTATCCGACTCATGACTTTGAGTTGGCAGCAGTGGTGTTCAGTTAAACATCTGGTGTCACCATTTGTATGGAGTGCATGTGGATATTTTCACTGACTACAAAAGGTTTCAGTGTATTTTCAACCAGAGAGAGTTGAATCTCAGACAGAGAAAATAGCTCTAATTACTAAAAGATTATGATATGGATATTCTCTACCACCCAAGAAAGGCAAACGTTGTAGCTGATGGTGTGTGTTAGCTATCTATGGGATGTTTAACTCATTTTGAGGAAGTCAAGAGAGCTAATCTGGGAGTTCGACTTTTGAACTCTAAAGATGGTGAATCCTCCTTGGTAGAGGAAATAAAGGAGAAATAGTTTAATGATCCCTATATATTATAGTTAAAGGAAATGATTCACAAGTGTAAGATGATGGCTGTGAACAAGGAGGAGATGATGGTACCTTGAGGTACCAAGGCAGATTATGTGTTCCAGATGTAGATGGACTTAAAGAAAGAATCATAGCGGATGCGCATAACTCATGATCTTCTGTCCATCCATGCGCAACTAAAATATATCATGACATTAAGGAGGTTTATTGGTGAAATGAAATGAAGAAGAATGTGGCAGATTATGTGGCTAAATGTCCGAATTGTCAGTAAGTTAAAGTCTAGCACTAGAGGTCTGGTGGGTTAGCTCAGAACATAGATATTCCTGTTTGGAAATGGAGATGATACATATGGACTTCATAACTAATTTATCTCTCTCGTTTCGGAAGCATGATTTGATTTGGGTGATTATAGACCGACTTACTATGTCAGCTCACTTTTTGCCAGTGAAGACCACCGATTCAGTATAAGATTATGCCAAGTTGCATATGCAGGAAATTGAAAGATTGCATGGGACTCCAGTGTCCATTATATCAGATCATGGTGCCCTTTTCACAGCCAATTTTTGGAAGTATTTCATAAAGGTTTGAGTACTAAGGTGAATCCCAGTACCGCTTTTCATCCTTAGATAGATGGCCAGGCAGAGCACACTATTCATACCCTTGAGGATATGTTGAGAGCATGTGTGCTAAATTTTAAAGGAAATTGGGATGATCACTTGCTTCTCATGGAATTCGCTTATAATAATAGTTATCATGCTAGTATAAAGATGGCACTGTTTGAAGCCTTGTATGGGTGAAGGTGTCGATCACCTATTGGGTTGTTTGAAGATGGTGAAGTAGAGTTTTTAGGGAAAGATTTGGTCCATCGGGCTATGGAAAAGGTTAAGTTGACTTAGAAGCACTTGAAAATTGCTCAGAGTTGCCAAAAGTCCTATCCAAACGTGTTGCATAGAGACTTAGAGTTTCATGTTGATGATTGGGTGTTTTTGAAAGTGTCGACTTAGAAGGTGTTATGAGATTTGGGAAGAAAGGGAAGCTTAGTCCCTGATATATATTAGGCCCTACACGATCCTGCAAAGGATTGGTGTCACGACCCAAATTCTCAAGTCGTGATGGCACTAGCCCCACCGCGCTAGTAAGCCAACACAAGCCATTAACATACCTTATTGAACGTCAACCAATCGTGACCCATGAGGGGCTCATGAGACCCATATACAACCGTTCCGAAAAGTCCTCAGATCACAATTTCTACATATCATGTCCCAATAACCTGTCACTTAGCCGACCAAACCTATTTGTCAACGGAACATACTAAAGCATCATCACTTGTCCGAAACTAGATCCCTTCTCACAATCATATCCTCAAATAGTATGCATGAAATACGTATAAAGTATGAATATGGCATACATCAAGTCAAGAACAAGTATATAAGCATGAAATCCATCCTTAAGTTCTCAGTATCATAAAGGCTTCACCTTTTTACTTCTTTTTCATTCCAACGAGGATATAAGAGTGATATGCACACGAACAGATAATACATGAAATAATAATGAGAGACATAAAGAACGGGCATCGGCCCACGCTTGGCTAAAGTAACCGTCTTGGCATGACAATCCAAGATCGCGTGGTACGGGGATAACCAACTCATGCTTAAAATGACATCGAAGTCTATCATATCTTAAATCATCAGGTCAACCCAAGTCTCATAACCCATCAAAGTAACTACACAAGATCGGTACACCTGATCCACCACTACAGACTCTCCCATTGGAGTAGAAACATAAACAGGAACATTAAGAGACTCTCACAGCATGTCTAAACCCAACGCAAAGTAAGTGGACACATACGAATAAGTAGAACCCAAATCGACCGGTGACAAGTGGAAATAGTACCTGTGATCATAGCATCTGAGGCCTCTGCCTTGGGTCTACCCGAAAATGCATAACACTGAGCTCTACCACCATCAGACTGTGAACCCCAACAAACACCTCCACAGCCGCCCTGAGTGCCACCCCTACTCGAATGAGAACTCCCTCTGCCTCAGACCACCATGACTCAAAGAACCACCATGAGAAGGCTGAATAGCTTCCTGAACTGAGGACGGTATCCCCTACTCTGATAATCATGACCTCTAGGAAAGGAACCTCTATAAACTCCCAGAAATGGGGCTTCTTTCGAGACCTATCCCTAAAATCCTGGCGCCTCCATACGCCATGCAACATCAACAACACCTATAAAGCTCTTGGCCGAAGTGGCAGCGAAAGTAGCAGCAACCTTAAGATAATAAGATAAGCCTCAAATGAACCTGTGGATCCTCTCTGCCTCGTCAGGTAAAATAGTCAGAGCATGACGGGATAAGGCATGAAACTCCATATCATACTCTGTGACACTCATAGGTCCCAGCTCAAGAAGGTCAAACTTATCACGCCTCTCCTCATGCAAACTAAATGGGACCTACTTCTCTAAGAAGACTCTCGAGAACTCCTCCCAGGTGAGCGGAGGTAATCCAATGGGCCTCATCTCCATCAGCACTCTCCACCACTTCTTAGCACTCGATACCATTGGAATCCACTAGTCCAAGGTTTTCTAACCTCTCGTGGTAACTAACTAAGAACTCATAAGCATCTGCATCTGGATGTCCATCATAAGTAGGCGGTTTCATCTTGTCAAACTTGTCCCACCTCTGTTTCTCAACAGTCATAGAAGGCTGAATCACTGTGCGTACAATAATGCCTAGAAGAGCTATACCTGGAGAAACAACACTTGGACCAACAACACCTATAGCAACACCCAAAGCAGGGACTCAATGAACCTGAGGAGTCATAGCGGCAGCTGGCGGCGCTACTGGAGTCCTGAAACCTGCGGCTACCTACTCAGGAGTCTGTGCTCCTACCCGAGTCTGAGATCCCTCAGAAGAATTCGGTATCATGCCTACCTGGGCTATCCCCTTAAAGTAACTGAGAAGGCGGAACATAGCATCCTACGTTACATCTACAGCGGTGAGAACTGGGGGAGCCTAACCCGATACATCTATGGGCTTCTCAACCTCGACCTGGCCACCCTCTGGCTCGAGAGATGCCTCACGAACAGGACCATGCGCGGCTGTCGGCGCTCTAGAAACATGGGTTCTAGCCCTGCCTCGACCTCTACCTCATGTCGTTCCTCTCCTAACAGCTCCGGGAGCAAGAACGAGAACTGGCGGTGGACCCTGACCACCTTCTATGGCTTACAGTGTTCTCACCATCTGTGAGATAATGAAACAAAATGTCTTAGAACATATTAGAAGTAAATATGCACGATAAGTAATAAAAGACAATAGTTTTCCTAAATGTCCCATAGCCTACCGATGATAAGTATGGAGCTTTTCACACTCATCTGTGAGACTCTAATAGAAAGTGTCCTTGTATCGGTGCGATCGACACCAAATTTTGATACCAAATTCTCAAGTCATGATGGCACTAGCCCCATCGTGCTAGTATGCCGACACAAGCCGTTAGCATACCTTATTAAGAGGAAAAATAAAAGCAGAAATAAATCATACAAGCCAATTTTCAAGTCTTAAACAATCATAAATAACATACTTAGAAGTTATTACACTTATCCCCAAAATCTGATGTCACTCGCATACAAGGACTTCTAAGGAGTACACATAGTCTGAAATACATAAATAGAACCCTCTGGAATGAGGAAAGACAGAAAGTAAATGATAGAGGAAAGTACAGAGCTGTCAAGAACCATGGTGCCCATCCCGTCTCTCAATAAAGGCTCTAACGGGCAGCTTGATAGTCACGCCCTCCACTGGTATCGAGAACTGAGTCTGCACATAAAAAGGTGCAGCAAGTGCAGCGTTAGTGCAATAATAAATGGGTACTCAACAGCATCATCGATGGACCCAGTCCAGAATGGAGATGAGGGGTTGTTTATGATACCATAACTACACTAGTCTACCATTAGCCTAAGATACAGGATAATCATACTTTGACAGTTAAACTAATGTAACAGATAGAAATTAAGATAAGACAAGTCAGGTACGAATATTCGTAACAACAATATAAAGAATGAATGAATGTGATGTAAATGCAATACAAGGCCTTTATTCCACTTCTCGATATACAGACGTTCGATTGTCAGTGAATCGTGACCCATGGGGGGCTCATGAAGCCCATATACCACTGTTCCTGTAACGACCTGTTTGGTCGTTATAGTCTTTTTGGCTTTTCCGCCCCTTTTCCGAGCTTGGTTAGCTCATTTTAACCCGAGGGGACTGTTGACATGCTTCCCGAGGTGTCTATACTTGATTCAGGTGACTTTTTGTGAAATATGGTCTTTAAGCGAAAAATAGTTAACTTAAAGTTGACTTTTGGATAAACGGACTATTTTTGGAAATCCGTCAATTTCGAGAGGTCTAGATGGTCGTTTAGAACTTATATGTATATCTGGTTCGATTCTCAATGCACTCGGATGCATTTTGGGACTTGGGTTGGGAAATTGAAAATGAGGTATCAGGGGGTTGACTCGGTTAACGAGACCATCATTTGAAATTCTGAGGCCACGAGTGCGTTCATAATGTGTTTTATGTGGGTTTGTGTATGCGGTTTATGAGCAGATGGCCTCGGGAGTGGTTCGTGATTTCGATTGAGACTTAGAAATTAATTGGGTTTTTGGTACCTGGTGTCCGCCAATGCGGCTTCCGCCGTCCCGCCCGTACACCTTTGTTGCCGGGGGCGGATGACGTCGCGGCGGCCAAGTGTGTTTGGCGAGCGACCGTCCCCGGCGGTGAGCGAGAGCATCGGGGCGGCGACGCTGTTGCGGCTTTGATACCGCCGTGGCGGTATTGGGCCTGTTATTTCATTAAGAATGTATTAAATAAGCCCTTAGTCTATCATTTATTCCTATTACGAAAATAGAGCTCTTAGGGACTACTTTTAGAGATAAATGATGAAGGTTCTTGGTGGTAAGTTCTTCTTATCCACTTTACTAATTCCTTGTTCCTAATCATCATAGATTCCTCTTTCCCTAGTAATGGAAGATAAAAGTGGAGTTAATGAATGTTCTATCTAGGCCTATTAATGATGAAATTGATGGATTTTATGCTAGATTTTGATGAATCTAAGGTTGTTAATCATAGATGTTCCATTATTAACGTTGAATTCTTGAATTAAGGAGTTAGGGTTTATACCAAAATTGAGAGTTTTGCTTGTATTTCGAAATTAGGGGAATCCATGAGTTAAATTAGCAATTAGTTGTTGGATTATGATCACCTATTGCTTAATTTGATATTTTACTCCTTAATTTTTCGTTTTGACCTTGTGGGCCCCGTTTCCCTAAATTCTAGGGTTGAATTTGACCTAAATTGAATGATAACAATATTAGTATCAATCTTGATGTTTTCTAATCCAAATTGCAAATATGCCTAGACTTCTTTGATCTTGAGGCTTAGTGGAAAGGCAAGGCAAAAGAGTGATTGCCGGTGTTTCTTTGTTCAGCCATTTAGGTAGATTATGGATTACCATTGGTGAGACTTCATGTAGCGAAACATATATTTAGATGATATTTTCGGAGAAAGCATCTAAACCTTCGGTATGAAGTTGGGTTGGATATTGTCTTAGGTTGGGCCTTGTTGCGTGATTGGGCCTAGCCACCTCGTTGTGTTGTGACTTGATTGTTCTATTGTGTTGGTTTGATGCCACGTCTTTGTTAGTAGATATTGAAATCTATTATTCATTCTTGATTGTGATATTGTAGTATCTTACGGTTTGACGTTGATATGAGGATAGAGTTCTATATGACTTGTGTAGTCTTTCATGATATTGTAGCGTACCTTTGTTGGTACTTGCGACACAGATATACTGTTGGAATACCCATTATTGGTACTTGTGATATTGATCTAATTATTGATGTTGATACATGCATTGCACGCACTCTTATGATATACTGTTGATACATTGTTGGTACTTGATGAAACACTGTGATGAGCTGGGCTCGATTTTTAAATGAGAGTGACGTGAGAGTCCGATATCCGATGTTAGTTCCAGAATTGTAGATTGAGTGAGTGCATGGACTACACGAGTCCCCCAAGGTTGTGCTGGTGAGAATCCTCGTGGGCAAAGATCCGAGTCTCGTCTGTCTGTTGGGCAAAGATCCAGGACGAGTGGCACTGAGACTTCGCGAGTCACCTTGGGTTGTGCTACCGAGATGTCGATATTTTTGTTCGGTGTACATGTGTACACAACATTTGCATGGCATTGCATTGCATTCATACATTATTGCATTGCATTGCATCACAGCTTGCCTTGAGATGATTTGGTGTTTGCTTGTGATGTTGGATTTGGGTTTAACAAATTGAAACTTGGTACATTTGGGATTAGATGCTCTACTTAGGCGATGACGTATACTTGGATTCGATTATGTTTGACTTATACTTGTTGGTTTATCTACCTATTTGCTTTATTGTCTGAATTATTGTAACACCCCGTAAATTTGAGGTAGGTGTGAATGTGTAAAAACTAGTATTGAGATAATATTTTAGCTATATGAATCTATTCGGGATGAATTCGGGTGATAAACTGTCATTTTGAAGTCAAACAAAAAAGTGGAGTTCTTAAGGGCTTCTAAATTCGTCTAAAATCTGAGATAGTCTACACTTATATCCATTTTTAGGGTACTTGCGTTAGGAATTTGAGAAAACTTTAAACAAGAAAGATGTATCCCTTTGAAATATCTTTCCAACGGTATATTGTGGAGCCCGAATAGAGCTCTGTGCTAGAAGTTATGTCCATTTTACTGAACGATGTCGACTGAGTGTACAAGTGACAGGGGAGCTCGCCGAGCTCGCCCCAAAGGGAGGCAAGGGCTTGCCTTGGACCTCGCTCAGCGAGGTAGGGGTCAAAAAGTGGGAAAATTCATGAAAATCGTCTAAGTGTAAAATGGACGAGGGAGCTCGCCCCAAAGCGAGGCAAGGGCAAGGCAGAGACCGCGCACGGCAAGCCAGGGGGTCCAAAATGCCCATGCTATAAATTCAACACTGACTCAAAATTTTAGTTATTAGACATTACAACTTCATTCTAAAGCCCTAAGCGTACCGTTTTCCTCCTCTCCCCATCCTCCCACATCAATGTAAGATCGCTCTAACAATTCCTAAGTAATTCTAACAATTATTCATGATTAATAACATGATTCTTGGACCAAAACATAGGATTTCCAAGGTAAATCCTTCCCAAGTGATTCAAAGCAAGGGTTTTAGGTGTTAATCGCTAAGAAGGTGAATTGTTAAGATACGTAAAGCATAATTAAGGTAAGGTGAATTGTTAAGATACGTAAAGCATAATTAAGGTATGTCTCTCTTTTGAAAGATGGTTTTGGATATATGTCTCCTTTTGAAACTAATCTTGGAAGTATAAATTTCATTCAAGGGCTCTTTATGGAATAAAAAAGGTGAAGTTTGCATGATTTGAAACTCTATTTCCTGCTTTGATTGTGGTTAATGTGCGTGACGGGATAAGCCCACATTAAACCTAGTTTGTATCATGCTTTACATACGTATCTAAGTTTATAAATATTTTTCCTCTATAAGGGATGATCAATAATGATGGCGAAGGGTTGGTAATGATGTTTTTATGTTGAATCATGACATTGAAATCTTGGTTAAAGAAGTGTAAATGTTTTCAAGACATTCTTTTAAATGATTTATCTTTACGTTATGGCATAATGAACCTTACTGACCATTGATGATGTGATTACCTTAAAACGAATAAAGAATTGGCTTCTATGCTATGAAAGTGGTTGTTGTGTTGGCCTAGCTACTCGAGAGGAAGGGTAGTTACTATGGATCCTAATGTGGTAATGCCTAGACATTCGGGAGGAAAAGTGCCCACTGCTGGGTTTGCCACCCGGGGTGCGGTTTATGCCTAGCTATTCGGGAGGAAGGATAACTATCAAGAATTACATATTTCGGTATGGTGCGTTGTGTTCAGGGAACCTCTAAGGTCATCCCTTCGATGTTATTTATTCTGGGGCCTGTATTGGCAAGTGTGATATCCTTATCCTTTTAATGGAACTGTTGTTGATAATCATGATCAATTTAAAAAGCATATTGGAAAGTTGTAACTTGACAAAAGGCTCTATAATCAGTTTTGATAATTCTTATTGAGATACACTAGCTGAATAACTGATTTCACATTGTTTCATACTATCCTTAGAACTGATTTCTTTAAGTATTATTGTACTTTATTTTCATATTACTTGTTGTCCCCGAGGCACTTACTGAGTACAAAGTACTCAGGCATACCATTGTTGTTTTTGATGGTATGTTAGGTAACGGAGAAGAGCAGGTTCTTGATACTCAAAATGCTTAGGAAGGACTTGCTGTTACTGTTGACTTAGTGAGCCCACATGTTCATTCATGGGACAGCCCTTATCGTATTTATTTACTATTCTAGTTTTTTTTCGGGCTGCATCCCAATGTGTCAGACAATCACTATTTTATCTTAGAAGCTCCATAGTACACATTCTTGTGGGTAGTTGTTGAGTTTTGTTTAACTCTTGGGAGTTCGTCATGTTTTGATTAAGTTTTATAATATTAAAGACTTCCGCTGATTTAATTCATATATCATGATTTGATTGTATTTATTCTACTGGCCCATTGGAGGTGAATATGAACACAGCGGGCTCGAAGTGTTGTTATTGCACCTTTTAGGTTCTTTCGATGTTGTTCATGACGTCGGATGTCGGTCACGTCTGGGGTCGATTTTAGGGTGTGACAATTATGTTAGATATACTTAGTTGGCCTATGATACTTACCAGTACTGTGATTTTGTACTAATTTGCACTTGCTGCATTCTTTTATGAATGCAGAGTACCAGTTTGGGTCTTCCTCTGTCTCCCGTGGCTGACAGTCGCCTTCAGCTTAGCATCGAGTTTCCAGGGTGAGCACGAGTCGTTCGCCGCCTTGAAGACTCCTCTTATCATTATATCTTACTTTTTTACTCTGAGACATAGACAGATTGATGTATTATTATATTATTCCTGACTTGTATTTATTTCCTTTAGTTGCTCTTGTATGACTTAGATCAGACTCTGGAGGTGTTTCCTTATTTTTGCACTATTTCTATTATTTATTATTGTGAGACTTACATAATTATTCTTTTCTGCTTGCTTGATTTATTTATTTATTCATGTCCTTACTTATCGTTAGGTTGAGGGTTCACTTACCGTGGTGGCAAAGGTAAGTGCTCGCACGACTAAGTCCAAATGGGTCGTGACAAGTTGGTATTAGAGCCCTTGGTTACCCGATCTATAACACAAGAACGTGTCTAGTAGAGTCTCGTGGATCGGTACGATGAGCTCCGTACTTATCTGCGAGAGGCTATAGGACATTTAAGAAATCTCACTTTCTTTCATTCTTTCATGCTACCTTATTCTAATTGGTATATGGAAAGATCAAATTGGTATCTGACTCTTCTCTCTTCTTTCACAGATTTTGAGGACTAGCTACTATGGCCCAAGGTAAGGTACCGGGGCTCGCAGCTACGGCTGGCACCCGAAAGCGAGCAACGGCTAGAGGGAACGGCAGAAATAGAGGCCGCGGGGCTGCCCCAGCCAGGGGCAGGGCTCCTTCGGTAGGATAACAGCGTGAGATATTTCGTCTCTCGAGCACGAGTATCGGCCGCACCAAGGCCAGGCCGCAGAGAATGGTGTGGCCCCAGCACGGACACAACCCTTGGTTACTTCTGATTAGGCTTTACATGATACAATGGACAGAGTATTGCTTTATCTATGATGCAATCCTAGTTGCCCCAAGATCACCTATGTGTTATCAAGTCAAGGAACCCCAAATATCACAAGGGTTACACATGTAGATAGGCGCTCGTGAGCATGCATTAGCGCCATACCAAGGATCCCAAGTGTGCACGATTGATTGGAAGGACAGAATGGAGAAGAGTGACGAAGAGGGCTATGCATGTAAAGAGGATAATACTAAAATTCAAGCCTTTTTTTCGAGTTTCATTTCCAAGGAAGACCAAACAAACAAGGCCCTTGCTTCTGAAGAGTGATGAAGAGGGCTATGCATGTAAAGAGGCTAATACTTAAATGCAAGCCTTTTTTTCGAGTTTCATTTCCAAGGAAGACCAACCAAACAAGACCCTTGCTTCATTAAGGGTATATTTATAATAGTTAGCTTGTCTTCCTTATTATCCTAGTATAAGTAGTAGACTTAAACATTTCCCTAGGGTTAGACTATTTTTTTTAATTATTATTACTTGATATTTGGATATTGTAACTCTTGAGAGTTGAGTGATTGCTTAGCCTTGGATTGGGTGATTGTTGAGAGGATAGGTTATTAGGGATTCTAATCCCTCTTGGTCTTCCTAAGAATTTGGTTGCTTCTTGTTCTTAAATTTAGAGGTCTTAGTTTTCTATAACTTTGATTGCTAAGTTGTGTCAAATTATCTATCTCTTTTATTTCTTGCATTTTATTATTGTTTTCGTTTCCGTTCTTGCATCAATTGGTATTAGAGCTTGAATTAAATTTGTTCTATCAAATCTAGCCTAGGGTTTATTACTGTATAAAAAAAATAAAAAATCCTAGAAAACTCTAAAAATTTTATGTTTGTTTTGTTGTTTTGTTATTAGATTCTTGTTCCTTAGTATGTTAGGGTTTAAAATCTTCAAATTTAGTGTCAATCGGGTCAATATTGAATAATCCACCATTTTTGAGTTGAAGCTTTTGAAAAAGTTGAAGAACATTTGGTTGGTGTTGAAATTTGGTGAAATTGAAGGTTGATAACTATTGGGCTTTTTTCTATTTGATATACGGAGTCTAAATCCAAAATTTGGGGGTATTTGGAGTTGATTTGAAGGTAGCTAAATTTTTGAATGTTCATGTGTTCTTGAGCATTCTTCAAACATTCAAGTGAAGAAGAAGATTCAAAAGGGAAAGTTAGATCCAAATTGTACCTCAAGGTTTTGTAAAAGGTGTTTCTAGGCCAAAAATGGAAAGATCCTGGGTTTAGTGGGCCCATCAAGTCATACAAGTTCAGAAAATTAGCCCAAGTCCCAAGAAATTCGAGGTTCAAGACGAATCACTGTAGCAGAAGAAGGGTACACTTATATGGACTATATAAGTTGGTCGTATTTTAGGGTCCAAGAAAGGACACTTACTGTTTTGTGACATCGTAAAATACGGTCACAAAATACGGACCGTATCTTTTTATACGGACCGTATAAGTAAGGTCGTATAAGGCGAGGGACAAAGTGAACTTTCTGCTTCAAAGTGACATCATTTTATACGGACCGTATAAGTGAGGTCATATAAGGCAAGGGACAAAGTGAACTTTCTACCTCAAAGTGACATCCTCTTATACGAACACTTACACGGACCGTCTCCTTTTATACGGACCATATAAGTAAGGTCGTATTTCTCAAGGTAATCTACATTGATCCAAGTTTCATTTTTTTCAAAAAAAAATTCTTGACTCTCATTGTTGATTTTATGTCCCTATTCCTTTGGTAGGGAGCAAAAAAAAAAAAAAAAAGTATGGAAATTTTAAAATTTTCGTTACGTCAAATTGATACCTTGGATCAATTGGGGCTTCAAGACCGCGTTTTCAAGTTATCACCTACCCGGACCCAAATTTGATTTATTTCCCAATTTTAGCACTCCATTTTCTTTGTCTCTCAACTAGTAGCCATCTAGTAGTTGTTCCTACTTGTGTTTACTAGTTCTTGTGTCCACATTTCTTTCGTGCTAATTCTTTTTGTGCTTTTTTTTTTCGTTTTTGCTTCGTTGTTAATTTCTTGGTTCAAGTCCGTTAGATTGAAATTGAGTCGTCCGTCTTTCTTAGTCTAACAAGAATCCATTCCGACCAAGAGTAGCGTTTGAACCCGTGTGACTAATCGACTTCGATAAGCACACAATCTTTGGCCGGAGCAAGGCGAGGCAAGTAAAGGTGAGCATACTTGAGCGATTGAGAGTTAATTTTACTAACCTAACGTGCTTTCTTGTTTTGTTGAGTGTCTTGAATAGGTACCATGGCTACGGAGAATGAAACACAAGTTCCCACTGGGGCACTCACATTAGTTGATGTAATGAGGGCCTTGCAAGCCTTGAACGACAAGGTGGGAAGTATAGATGGTCGAGTGGAAACCTTGGAAAGTAGGGTGGAAGCCATTGATGGAGGTAGTAGGGAGGTCTCGTATTCGCCCCGAGTGCAACACCAAGGAGGCACAAGTGGAGCTACTCCAAGCACTTCACTTACATTGTCACCCGACACCTTCCATCACCTATATAACCCACTCCCCAAAACACTCCTCAAAACACAACTCTCACCCCACCAAACAACATTCCCATAGGCCAACGGAACAACCCACCCCCACAAAATCAAACTCCAAATGACCCACATCCAAATAATCCACCCCCAAATGATCTATACCTAAATGCACCGATGCCACCTTAAAACCGTCCAAACATCCAATAACCAAATGAGGATGAGATAGAAGAAGCTATACTTGAGCACGAATGTTATGGTGACCAAGTTTGGAGGCAACGAGGGAAAGCACAAGGAAGTTATCAAGGAAGGAGTGGGAGGCATGGTCCTAATCCTTACATGGGTAGGCAAGGAGGGTTTCAGGCTTGTGAAGGGTACCAAGTTTGTGACCATCGAGGTTATGATGACGATGAAGATTTCAATGGAAACCACGGTTATGGACGAGGGCAAGACACGAGTCTCAATTCCATTAAGATTACTCTCCCAAACTTCAAAGAGGGAAGTGATCCCGATGCGTTTCTTGATTGAGTGATGCATTATGATAGAATCTTTTTGACGAATGACATGTTTGAGGTGAAAAAAGGCGTCTTTTGCCATTGCTCAATTCGAAGGGTACACCTCCACATGGTGGGGAACTCAAGTGAAGGCAAGGAGAATTATTGGGCTTTCTCCCACACCAACTTGGGATGAATTGAAGGATACCATGCGGCGTAAGTATGTCACCGAACGCTACAAGAAAGAACAACTCAAGAAAGTGTATACCTTGAGGCAAAACAAAAAGAGTGTGGAAGAATACTATGATGAGTTCCAACTCGTAAAGATGAGAATCAACGAGGATGATTTGAATGCTATGACTCGGTTTCGAGCCGGATTAAATGGTAACATTGTCTCTCAAATGAGACTCTACAACTATTGGAGCATTGAAGAAACCCTTCAAGTGGCTATTGAGATAGAGAAGGGTCTCAAGGAAGACAAAACCAATAAGTCGAGGAGCTATGTGAGTTCATGGAACAATAACAAAGAAGGAGGAACTTCTTTCTCAAATTGGCAAAAGGGTAAGGGCACCATGCAAGAAACCAAGAACCCCTTTGAAAAGAAAACTCAAAATGAGAAGCAAGTTGATAAACAGCCTCCAAAGTTTGTCCCAAAGGAAGGAGGTATGAAGGCTCCCATCGAATGTTTTAAATGTCATGGATTTAGTCATAAAGCAAGTGAGTGCCCTAATCGAAGAGCCTTTATTTTGAGAGACACTTGTGGTGATAAGGGGGAATGTGAGGAAAGAGATGATGAGGGTAATCATGAGAATGATGAACTTGGGAGTAATGAAGAACAAGATAATAGTGATATCACTATCCCACTTTGATAGCAAGAAGGGTGTTAACATGTGTGACCGTGCCTCAAGAAGGGGAGCTTCCTATACCACATTGTGTCGACTCTTTTGTAGGTTCCCAAAGAAATGACTTGCCAAAGGAGTCCTCATGTGAAGAACTTCCACACTTGGAGGAAAGAAGTGAGTCCTTGGAAGAAAACCTTTGTCTTGAACATCAAGGTAAGGTAGCTATCCCTAATACTTCGAGTGTTCATGATGTTATTAATGAAAGTGATCATACACTAGTTGATCCTTTTGATGACCGAATTTAATCTTCTTGCAAGATTAATTTGTGTCCATTTAGTGTTGACACTTGTGAAAAGAATGGTAATATGGTTGACACCGTGAATGTGAATGGTGGCTTGTTTTTGTGTAATCTTGATAATTCGTCTTCTTGCAATTTTAACCAAAGTGAATGTAATTGTCTTGACCCCTTTTCTTGTAAAGGCATGAACTCTAGTTGTACAAGTAACTTTGAGTAAAGTTTGAAGAATGCAAGTGCAATGTCATGTGTTGGCAAGAGTAGAAAGAGTAGTTTGCTTGAAAGGAAAGATAGCATGATAAAAATTTATTCTTTGTTCTATTTCATGAATGCCATTAAGAACATAGGTTTGGATGAAGGTTGTGCTAAGTATTCCCTTGTTGATGTGGACCTTTCTCTCTTGAAAATGGATGATCCTTTGATTGAGGAAGAATTTGATTTGCTCAATTATTTGCGAAACCTAACTAAAGATTATTCTTGCAATGTTGGCATTGATAGTGAGTCCTTGTACGATTCCCCTCCCTTTTATGATGATGATATTCATGCTTGGCTTTATTCAAGTGATCTATTTCCCGATGAGAATGCTAGTGAGGAAAATTATCTTCATGCTAAGAGTAAAGTATCATCCTTGAGTAGCCTTACGTCAATCGATAAGCTTGACTTTGATGTTGTGAGCTATCTCGATGATAACTATGTTGATGGTATTGTTTTGGTAGATACTTTTCTTGCTAAATTGTTTTCATGTGAAGTCTCTTATGATGGTCAAAAGGCATATGTGTCCAATGGGGGATTTACAATTGAGTTTGAGTTAAGAGACACTTTCCTCTACTACTTGTTTGCTTATGATGATTGTCATTGCGGGATGATCCTTGGCGATCTCTCTCGTACTAATGAATTTTGTAGTGGAGGCATGTTGTCTTCTTGTTGGATGTGTGTAGGTGACCCCTTAAATTTGAGGACAAATTCCTTTCAAGATGGGGAGAATGATGCAATCCTAGTTGCCCCAAGATCACCTATGTGGAATCAAGTCAAGGAACCCCAAACATCACAAGGGTTGCACATGAAGATAGCTCGTGAGCATGCCTTAGCGCCATACTAAGGATCCCAAGTGTGGAAGATTTCTTGGAAGGACACGAAGATGGCTATGCATGTAAAGAGGCTAATACTTAAATGCAAGCCTTTTTTTCGAGTTTCATTTCCAAGGAAGACCAACCAAACAAGGCCCTTGCTTCATTAAGGGTATATTTGTAATAGCTAGCTTGTCTTCTTTATTATCCTAGTATAAGTAGTAGACTTAAACATTTCCCTAGGGTTAGACTATTTTTTGATTATTATTACTTGATATTTGGATATTGTAACTCTTGAGAGTTGAGTGATTGCTTAGCCTTGGATTGGGTGATTGTTGGGACGGTAGGTTAGTAGCGATTCTAATCCCTCTTGGTCTTCCTAAGAATTTGGTTGCTTCTTGTTCTTAAATTTAGAGGTCTTAGTTTTCTATAACTTTGGTTGCTAAATTGAATCTAAGTTGTGTTAAATTATCTCTCTCTTTTATTTCTTGAATTTTATTATTGTTTTTGTTTCTGTTCTTGCATCAATCTAGATGCCCAGGAGGCTGTCGCTGGTGTTACTACTCCTGGTGAAGGTTCACAGACAAGAGTTGGGGCGCAGACCCCTGAGCAGGGACCTACTCGGGTAGCACACCTCGCTGGAGCTATGGCTCCCCGTATTGATGCAATACCCACTCCTGGTGATAATCTTAGGCCCATGGAGGGTGCTGTTATGACCGTGTCGGATCAGGATCTTGTTGGGAGGTTCAGGAAGTTAGAGCCGCCGAGGTTTTCGGGTACTTCTTCTAAGGACGCTTATGAGTTCATTCTAGATATGCATGAGCTACTACATCAGATGGGGATCGTGGAGACCCATGGGGTTAACTATGTGTCCTACCAGTTTTGCTACGACGCGAAGACTTAGTGGAGGTATTTCTTGGCTTGTAGACCTGAGGGTTCCCTCCCCTGACTTGGACTCAGTTCTATCGGGCCTTCCTTGAGAAGTATGTGCCCCGGTCTTTGAGAGAGGCGCGAAGAGAAGAGTTTCTACATCTTAAGCAGAGGGGTATGTCATCGGAGACCTATGTGACTCGTTTGCTATATCTGGCCCGTTATTCTACTCCTTTGATCCCTACTGGGGCCGACAGGATCAGGCATTTTGTTGGTGGGCTATTTGGCTCTCTATAGGTTCCTTGCCTTCAGATGGAGGCTATGTGTCACGACCCAACCCCGTAGGCCGTGACTAGTGCCCGATCTGGGCACCCAAACACTTACTCTGATAATATCAAACACGTCCAGGTATATAACAGAAGCCGACAAGGCTGTGTTTCAAATTTATATAATTTCCAGAAAAATTTTGGCAGAGTTTCCTTTATTTTACGGACTATCCAAAATAACCCTGCACGCAAAAAATACCAACAAAGGCCACACAGGGCCAACAAAACAACATATATACATATGCGGGCCGATAAAGGCCGCGCGGGAATGGAATCGCCCAAACACAACATATACAAACACAACTGTACGGAAGTAGGCACAACCCACAAACATGTCCACAGACCTCTAAACAGACAAACGGAATCATAAGACGGGACAGGGCCCCGCCGTACCCATGAACAAATATATACAATGCAACGAACGAATATATATACCAAAAGTAGGCTCCGGAATAAAGGGGAGCACTCCAAATAGCAGAAGAAGGTGTCCTAAACCGGTGGATCACCAAACTGTGCGTACGTACTGCGTGAGCATGAAACGCGGCCCCAGAAGAAAGGGGTCGAAGCACGAAATATGTACCGAGTATGCAAAGCAGAAAATGTAGTATACAAATCGAGTCACAATCGAAATAGAGTACGAAAGTAAATGCATTTCCAAAATATCAAAATGTTACTTCAAAATATAAATCATGCATTGGGCACAGGAAATATGGTCGCCTGCCCGTTGATGGCGCCATAACACAAGATAACACCGAAAAGTTTCAAATCTCGAATCTCCGTCACATATCATACACGAGTATATCACCATACACAAGATCACACCAAATATAAGTGGAACCCGGCCCTCGAGCGAGAAACTCGGTGAACCATAAGCACAGCATAACACCGGAGTATATCATAATGCGCACGACAACAGAACCGGCCCGGGACCCGGCAAAAGATATAACAGAACGCACGAGCGGAGTCGTGAGGAATCATATGCATAAAATCATTGTCATAATCCAAAAGATAAGTAAAATCGTCATATTTGAAATCGGAATAATAATTACCACATTCTCTTTCAAAAGTTGTCAAAATTACATAAAGGAACGTCGCGGGACCCACAGACGGGTGTGACCCGGCCCAGGCCCGCCTATGAAAAACATACTCATTCTATATCATACAAGCGTCTACGAAAATTTCAAAG
>NC_081347.1:47892559-47983581 GCF_029784015.1 Lycium ferocissimum | reverse complement strand
ATTCACACGTTTTCAACATAAGTCATTTAACTTTCATTCACACCATATAATTCAACAACCATAGCCAAGGATACTAAATAAAACTTGTCCATTCCTTGTCATGCCAAATCAGTCCATACGGCCACAACATCAACATATATAACCTCATGAGTTTCATTCATTTTCTACACACTACAACAACCAACCTACTACATAAAATTAGTTTATCATCCTTTCATGCAACAATACACACACACGGCCAACCTTGCAATTATACGGCCACACACAAACATCCATTTTCTTCATTCTACCATACTCAACAACATGCATAAACATCCATAACATCAAGAGGAAATGAATTCTTACCTTTCTTCCTTGATTCTTCACTTGGCTAGAACTTGTCACTTGTATGAATATGGATTTTTCTTGCTCCAATAAACACTCCATGTTGTAGAGAACCTTCCATTTAGTAGAAATACAAGGAGAGAATAATTTTCCTTACTCAAACTTGGGAGGTGCCATTCTCGGCCAACCCTTGGCCGAGCCTCCCTTCTCTCTTTTCTTTTTCTTTCTTTCTTTCTTTCTTATTTCTTTCTCTCTTCTTAAAATATGAACACCCCTCTTATATATATAAACTTATATTGCATGCATGTGAGGGGCACATGCCCCCTCTCTAGATTTTTCTTCCTTTTTTTCTTGAATTTTCCTAACTTTTCTTGAAAATTAATTAAGAAGACCAATTGTCTTCTCTTGCAAGCCTCATCCATGCACATGCACAATTACCCTTATTAATTAAAATGTGGCACACACCACACATACTACACGGCCACATGGCCTTTTCTTGAATTTTCTTGAACTTTGCAAAACTCCCATTTTACCCTTAGTCCTCCGCAATATTTTCCATGAACCCTCTTCCGAATTTTCCTTTTTACCCTTAACCTTTCTCATTATTTCCATACTACCAACGTTCATAAATAATTCTCATAACCTACTAATGCATTAAGATAATTTTAGAACATAGTCTTGTCCTTAGCTTCTCGTCAGTAACTCGGGATATTCAAATGTACAAAACGCGAGGTATAACAACTTGCCTTTATCCTAATGCTTCTTTCCACAACCTCATTAAGACCCAAAGATAGTCTTACGTATTAGTCATTTTCATCGATATAGCTCGTAACCAATCTATGTTTCCTGTACTGCATCGTCCACAAGGTCGCCATCTCTTGGCTTACCTTTTCTCAATAACCTTTCCTTGGGACAATGCCACATAACTCACTGGGGATGAGATTCCATTTGTTTCTATCTTGACATACATGCAAAGCCAGCCTACCGATCATTTACGGTCAGACCTTGTTTCTTCTTTTGTCTCGCTTCTCATCCTTTCGCTCAAATGATTTCGTTCATATTACATTAGCCATAAGTATATTCAAGAATACCATTTAGTAAAGCTATAGTTTAAGGCTCAACGTCAATCATTCCATACTCTTCTCCGATCAGTTCACACTGACATAGGTGCATTGTCCTCTACTATCTCAATATATTAGTAACAGGGTAGTATGTGGTCCTTTTGGAATCCTTTGGAGAGATGTTGTGCGTAAAGTCACTCTTTACGCATAAGATAATTTACTTAACAAATAATCCCATATCCCTCATCATAATCTAATTAGTCACACATTACTTATAATACGATTCAAAACCCTAATCATTTCATAACATCTATTAACATTCTCACCTACTACTGGGATATCCACAAAGTTTAATTCTCTCTCATACTCCATTCATCGAGTTACGGCTCTAGTAAACATTCTTTTTATTTGCCTCACTTCTAGCTTTCCTTATCTGCCTCCAACATGTTTTTCTTTTTCTTATCACACACATCACACATACTGGACATTTGTCACTTATCGTTATTTTGTTTCGTTGATCAACCTTATCTGGTGGGTTACTAAATAATGTATTTGGTTACTGGACATAATGTATTTGGTTACTAAAGACTAGGAGATTATTGTGCTAGGTTGATGTAAGAGGTTGTGAGAGTTGTTGCTTTTAGAAATGTTACGGGCTTGTCGAGGCATTACAATAGGAGGTTCGATGGTTAAAGGGTTATATTAAGAGACTGCAGGTTTTGGTGTCAAAAAGTTCGGGTGGTATCAGATGTGCGTATCAGGTAAGGGTTGAAAAACTCGAAGGTTGCATTAACAAGATCTAGTTATGTGGTGCTCAGTGGACAACTTGTATATGTTTCAGCTTTTAGAGATGATGGTCACAAGCATGATTTCTTATGCATGGTAAGACCGTAATTAGTTTCAAAAATTAGAGTCAGATCGAGTGGTTATTGATGAGATTTAGGGGTGGTGCATTATTTTCGGGTCAGTCTAGTTGATTACAACTCAATGAATTGTGTTCATAATTCCAAAAGAACTTATGGGTTCCTAGTAAATCACCTTTGAGGATTCGACGAGTTCAGTTTAGATTTGAGGTATGACAGGTTGCCGAATTAATCAGGGTTTGCAAGTGGACTTGAAGATATTTTACCGGGGCTAGCTTTTCGGTTAGTATAATGGGTTGCAATAGGCGTGGTAATGATTCAAGAAGGTACTCTGATTATGATAGATCTTCGTAGTGATTAGATGAGTTTCGACGGATTTCGCTCGGTGAGGTATTCAGTGGTAGGTTCTTTTATAGTGATTTGAGGTGTAACGACCCGGTCGGTTGTTTTGAAAACCGGTGCTCTAGTTTGAGTATCGTCTATTCCAAAAGCTCCATTATAATTATTTTGATTTGCTAGCCAAATTTGAAGTCAAATGAATATGATTTGGTTCACTTCGAGAGAAGGTTTCGCTTTGGAAATTTTGGCATTCAATTATTTTGATAAATTGTTTACTTTGGAAAAATGTGCTCTGATAGTCAATTTGAAGATTCCGAGTAACGACCCTCCTGGTCGTTATGGAAAATCTAGGATTGCCCTATCAAATAAAAGCTTTCCAACGGTAGAATGAGCGAAAAGAAACTCAAGGGTAGAAGTCTAAGAACTAAAAAATTGGTTTGTTTATGGTTATTGTTTGGTTTTGTCGAGTCCGTTGGGGGGAGTGACATAGGAAATTAGATCTTCGTTGGGAAGTTCTACACCACGGGTGAGTCCGTATGGTATTTTTACATTTAAGTGCATGTTTTGTTTATGTTTGTGAGGCCTCGGATGAAGTGTTGTATGGTAGGATAAAAAACTGTGAAATTAGCGAGCTTACTGGCTCAGAGGTACCGTTGCGGCGAGGCCGCTATAGCGGCAGGTCTCTCACCACTGCGATTAGTCGAAAATGTGGGTGTCCACTATGGCGGCCACTAGACCGCTGTAGCGCTTGCGCAATAGCGGGACCGGGTGATGAAAGATGAAGAATATAAGAAAATTCAACAAAATCAAGAAACACAAGACTGAGATTCAAGAAAAAAAAAGTCCAAGGAGCTCAAGTTTGAAGATTATTTCCCATTCTTGTTTCTTGAATCCTTTTCTAAATAGGTTTCTTGTTTCTTGATTTATATTATAGTAGGATTTAATTTCCTATCATTAGTAGGATCTTTATCTTAGTTGTAGTATGATTCTAGTTTTCTTTATTCTTTTCCTTATAAAATAGGGATTTTACTTTCCTTGTTTTTAGCTATTTCCTTTCTAGAGTAGAATAGGGATTTGTATTCATAAAGAAGAGACCACTAGGCCTATATAAAGGGTTCTCATGACTTGTAAATATAGAATTCACGTTTTTAGCATAAACCTAAATTTTGCAATAGAGTTATTCTCTCTATTTCTTGTTCTTTATCCTTGTTTTTTGTTCCAAGTAAGATGGTGATAGTCTTTACCTTGTTTTCAGTTGCGTGTGGTGTTTCTTTATCACGTAAGTTGATTTCAAGTGGTGACTTAGGAACTTTATTTGTTCTTGATCATTCAAGAACGCGTTTCTTGATTAAAATTCGTTCTAGTTCATACCCAAAACCCTAATTTTCTTTCCATCATTCCGCCTTCAATACTTACTTGATTTAAATGATTCAATAGTTATTTTTATAGTTCAAATTGTCATCTTTCACATAGCTTTTGAATCACTTTAATCCTACGCTTACAACTTGAGATACATCCGTTTCTTGAATTCTGCCCATCAATCGCTTCAAGAACAAGATCCTGGTCGATTGGTTCTTTGTTAACTCGAAGAATCACATCAATTGGGTATCAGAGCACAGTTGAGGAGTAGGATGAATATGCAACCAAGAGGAGGGCGTTTGGTTCAAGAAGATGAAAAATTATGGCAACAGGAACCTCTTTTCCGCACTACATGTACCTCCCATGGAAAGGTATGTTCGGTACTTATTGATAAAGGAAGTCATGTTAATGTTGTTTTAGAAGAGATGGTTTCTAAACTTGGCTTGTCAACGAAACCTCATCCATATCCTTATAGCATCAAATTTGAGATAGAGGTAACTCGTCAATTCCTAATTTCTTTTTCTATTGGCAAAATATATAATGATCTTGTTTGGTGTGATGTAACAAAGATGGATTCTTGCCACTTATTACTTGGAAGACCATGGGTGTATGATAAGGGTGCTAAACATGATGTATACCGTAATACCTATTCTTTTACAAAGGATGGGCGAAAAATCAATTTGGTTCCCTTGAATCCAGAAGATATTGCTAAAAACTCCAAGTATGTTGATGATTCTTTTGTGACCAAATGACAAATCATTGGTCCCATCAATGTGGAACAACAAACGGAGGAGAAGAATGAATTAGATCCACAAGTTGAGGATTTACCTCCAAAGTTTGAAGAGGGTCCATTGGAGCATCCAACTATTTGTGAGATTGACTTTCCATCTTTAAGTGATTTCAAAAAGAATCTTTTGTTTCTTACTCCACACCAAACAATGCAGTGTATTGCATAGGACCAATAGTGTATGAAGATTTGAAAGAGAAAGAGAATGAGTTGTTGAAAAAGGAGTCTATGAATGAGAGTTTAATTTATGATCTAGTTCGAGCAAGAATTATTCATCAAAAGGTTGAATCTTTGCAAGAAAGTGTAGATTTAATATCTCTCAATTTCATTGAGGTTAATGGCTATAATCATGTCAAATATGAGAGCAGCAAAACCATCGAGGAGCTCTTAAGAAGACATGATTTGATCTCATACCTTGATCCAAAGGTACTTGAATTTGATTTATTTCATGGTTTTCATGGAAGTAACTTAGTTTTTTCCAGAAAACACCACATAGACAAGGGAATATTCAAGATTCTTGAAGATCAAAAGGATGTAAGTGTTGATTATGGCTTAAATATTGAAGATCAATTGAAGATGATATGTTTGAGAAATCATGGTATAAAGTTACTGCTGAGAAAGTGGGATGTAGTTCGGCCACATGCAAAGCTTTCTTACATCACGATGAAGCCCTATGACAAGCTAGAAAAATGCAACTTAGAGCCTAGTGAGTATAGGTTGTGCCCAATTTTTTTTGGTGCTAATCTTACGTCATTTATGGAGCCTTCAGACTCGAGGACAAGTCTTTCTCAACAAGGGGAGAATGATGAAAGATGAAGAATATAAGGAAATTCAAGAAAATCAAGAAACACAAGACTGAAATTCAAGAAAAAGAAAAGTCCAAGATGCTCAAGTTTGAAGATTATTTCCCATTCTTGTTTCTTGAATCCTTTTCTAAATAGGTTTCTTGTTTCTTGATTTATATTATAGTAGGATTTAATTTCCTATCATTAGTAGGATCTTTATCTTAGTTGTAGTATGATTCTAGTTTTCTTTATTCTTTTCCTTATAAAATAAGGATTTTACTTTCCTTGTTTTTAGCTATTTCCTTTCTAGAGTAGAATAGGAATTTGTATTCATAAAAGAAGAGACCCTAGGCCTATATAAAGAGTTCTAATGACTTGTAAATATAGAATTCACGTTTTTAGCATAAACCTAAATTTTACAATAGAGTTATTCTCTCTATTTCTTGTTCTTTATCCTTGTTTTTAGTTCCAAGCAAGGTGGTGATAGTCTTTACCTTGTTTTTAGTTGCGTGTGGTGTTTCTTTATCACGTAAGTTGATTTCAAGTGGTGACATAGGAACTTTATTTGCTCTTGATCATTCAAGAATGCGTTTCTTGATTAAAATTCGTTCTAGTTCATACCCAAACCCTAATTCTCTTTCCATCATTCCGCCTTCAATACTTACTTGATTTAAATGATTCAATAGTTATTTTTATAGTTCAAATCGTCATCTTTCTCCAAGTCTTGAAATCACATAATTCTGAGAAGTATAGCCCGATTTACGTCCGTTTCTTGAATTCTGTCCATCAATCGCTTCAAGAACAAGATCCTAATCGATTGGTTCTTTGTTAACTCGAAGAATCACATCACCGGGCTTGCCACAGTGGAGGGAAGGTTTTAATGTGGTCCACTACGGCGGGCACTTGCTTACCATAGCGGGACCACTGCAGCGATAGTTTGACAGTCGCAGCAGTCGACAAGGACAGAATCCCGGGTTTTAAACACTTAGTTCCGAATTCTTTATTCATAAAACTCCAAAACAGTTTTCAAGGAGCACCTAGGTCAAAATTCTAAGCTAGGGAAAGAATATTCTCGAGAGGTAAGTCTCAACCATTCCTTCCTTTATTACGCGTTCATCTCTAAGATTATCATCCTTCTAATGGGTCTACAATGGTGCATTGGGAATAGTAATCCTAGAACATAATAGACTTTCAATAGTTGGTGGGTTATGATTCTTGTTGTGATATTATCATCTAAAGGCTTGGGTTATCACTTTCTAATCACGAATTAAACCATTAGAGACATGAACTAAGTGAATTGAGATTTACGGTTTCATAAAAATGGTAGCTTGACCATAGAAACTGCTTGTATGAGATAACTTGATTAAATAACTTTATGAATTGACAGTTTATGACCGCTAAGTCCAATGTTAGGATGATTTACACCTAGTAATCACTCACCCATTAAAAAGGGTAAGGTGGAAGAGCATTTATTTTTTTTGATATTATTGACTAGAGTGTTTGGAACTTATTAAGCAGAGCATTCCGAGGCTTTACGGAAGGGAAAGGCTATAGCGGAGTGATTCGCATTGTTCTGGCTCTGCAGTTGAGGTAGGTTACGGTCTACTTGAGTTAGACTTTGATTAGTTAAATGTATGTGTTGTGAAATTGATAGGAGAAAGCATGTATAGTCTTCAGGCATTATGTATGTGGTTAAAATTCCTATATGCTATTGATTGAGGGATTGTGTGGGCTTAGTGTGCCACTATTCGATATATTGTGACCTACAGGTTAATGATATTTGTGGTGAGAAGTTAATATGATCTTCTTGGTGAAATTGAGATACAAATTGATAAATCGATTGTTGGTAGCGATGTGACAATAAATATGTATAAATATGAAACGGCACATTTGACCGGGGGTGAGGATGTGACCTATATGTATGAACATGCAAATTTGACCGGGGGTGAGGATGTGGCCTAGTCATGAGCTCGTGGTCCGAGGTTTGTTCCGGAATGAGTGGTACATGGACACTATGGGTCGTTTGCAGGTCATGATTATTGGGCAATGACACCAATTAGCATGCATGTACACGAGTGATCAGTGACTGAGTAGTGAGAATGTTGTGGGGAGACTATTTCCGTAGTTTGCTTCCGTTGACTTGATTTTGATAGCATTGGGTGACTTGATTGTTAATATCATTGGTAGACTTGTTGTTGGGCTATTTCACTATGTGCTGTTGACTGGTCTGTCTATTTTATTGATTTTATAATTCATGCATGAGACTAATCTTAGCCGACCTATGATACCTACCGGTACATAGTGTTTGTACTGATACTACCTTGCTGCATTCTTTTGAGTGCAGATTGTGATCCAGAGACTGCTACACGACCTCATATTTAGCGTTGAGGCCATTTGCTGACAGATTGAGAGTGAGCTTCTATCCATGCCAGGCCGCCCGAAGATCTTCTTTTTCTAATGTCTATTTCCATTTCAGACATTGATGGTTATTTATTTCAGGCAGTATATATTCCTTAGACATGTTTTGGATTAGAGTCCTTATATGCTGACTTTGGAATTTTTGGGTTGTAATAGTTAGGACTTCCGCACTTTCGTTATTATTTTTTGGCATGAAAATTTATTGATTTATCTTGTGTTTAACTGTTATGAATTGGTTAAATAAAAATGGACTTGAATGAATATATGGTTAGGCGTATAGGTTCGCCCACTAGGAGTTAGTGTGGGTGCCAGTCATGGCGGGTTGGGTCGTGAAGGAGTTGGTATTCATCGATCTTGTCGTACAAGGACATGTTTAGTAGAGTCTTGCGGATCGGTACGGAGACGCATGTACTTATTTTCGAGAGGCTACGGACACTAGGAAAATTCCCTTTTCTTCTTTTCTTTCGTGCTACTTGATTCCCATTGATATCTGGATAATTTAAATTGGTATCTGACTATCTTTCGTTCTCTCACAGATGGAGAGAACACGCGCGGCAGCGGCTTGAGGTAGAGGTGGAGATAGAGGAGTATGTCGAGGGGCAACACCGGTTGGGAGCGGAGTCCCAGCAGTTGATCCCGTGCCTCTAGTGGCTCCTAATAAGGATGCGGGAGATGCATCCACACTAGCTCAGCTAGCGACAGTGCCAGTTCAGCTAGGGGATACAGCTGTTTTAGGTATACCACATGCAATGGCTCAGGCACTGAAGGCGGTTACATGGGTTGGCACAGACCGGAGCGATACCGGCCGCTCTAACTGGTAGAGGTGCAGGGATAGCAACCTCAGTTTCGGACAGAGTTCAGGCTCCGGGAGTTCAGCATGCCCCTCCAGTGTCTCCTCGCTTGGATTAAGTTCAGGGTTTTGAGGCGTTTTCGATGCCAGTTGCAGGGCCGGTGATGACCGGTGAGGAGCATGATTTATTTTGGAGGTTCATTAAAATGAAGCCTCCGATTTTCTATGGCACTGAGTCAAAGGATGCGTACGAGTTCATCATAGATTGTCATGAGAGGCTCCATAAGATAGGGGTGGTGGACACGTATGGTGTTGAATTTGTGACTTTTCAGTTCTCGGGCGATGCCAAGTTGTGGTGGAGTGCAAGCCAGCTGGGTCACCTCAGTTGACTGGGGTTCAATTCTATTCAATTTCTCTAGGTAAGTATGTTCCGCGTACTCTGAGGGACAGGAAGAAGGATGAGTTTGCTAATATTGATCAAGGGAACTCATTTGTTGCTATTTATGAGTCTCGTTTTCATTTCTTATCCCGATATGCTCATCAGTTGCTGCCTACTAGGGAGGAGAGGATCAGGCGTTGCGTTAAAGGAGTGAACACTGGACTTCAGTTATCAGCTCTTCAGCTTGTAGCCACTAAAGGTTCATTCAAGGAGGTAGTGGAGCATGCCCGTATTGTAAACGGAATTGGACAGGAGACTCATGCAAAGCAGATAGAGAAGAAGGCCTGAAGGTGTGGGAATTTCAGCAACTCCTTCTCTAGAGGTCAGAGTTATCAGGTGTGTATTCAGGGCGTCCGATTTAGTCCGCTATATAGGTGTCTGCTAGGGGCCCATCAGGGGCCAATTATCAGTCTTCGGGTCAGCATGGGGGTTATACCGCTTCATCAGCTTCTGTTCACCGACCTACACTGGACCGTTCTTGTTACGAGTGTGGTGAGCCAGGGCATATTAGGAGGTTTTTCCCCAGACTCAGACAGGGTGGTCAGGGGACTCAGTATCAAGCTCCCTGAGCTCCATTTGCACCAGATAGAAGAGGCAAGGACCGTACACCGACAGGGCGGGGCGGCCACATCGCTGGTAGAGAGTGGCGCTTAGCTGGCAGACGGTCCTCAGGCAGGCACAGGTGGAATGCAGCCCGGTAGGGTGAGGCTCAGACTGGACAGGGTAATCACAATGTATCACAGGCTACAGGAGGGCGCGGTCACTTATACGCTTTCCCAAGTAGCCCCTCCGGTGTCGTCATCACAGGTACTATCTCAGTTTATGACCGGATGGCTTCTGTTTTATTTGATCCGGATTCTACTTTTTCATATGTGTCTTCATATTTTGCTATGGGTTTGCATATGATTTGTGATCCTCTTGATGCCCCTATCCATGTATCTACTCCGGTCGAGGATTCTATGATGGTAGATAGAGTCTACCCCTCTTGCGCGATTACATTTATGGGATATAGTACTTGGGCTTAATGATCCTAGACATGGTAGATTTTTATGTCATCTTGGGCATGAGTTGGTTGTTCCCGCATTATGCAATTCTAGACTATCACTCTAAAACAGTTACCTTAACTTTGTTCGGGGCACCTAGGCTTGAGTGGAAAGGTAACCTTAGTCCCCTCCCTAAGAAAGTCATATCCTTCATTCGTACTAAGAATCTAGTGGAGAAGGGTTGTTTAGCTTATTTGGCACATATCCGTAATTCCAGCGCAGATACTCCATCTATTGATTCAGTTCCAGTTGTACGCGAGTTTACGGATGTGTTCCTCGCGGACTTGCCAGGTATGCCACATGACTGTGTCATTGTCTTCCGGATTGATTTAGACCAAGAGATTCGTCCTATTTCTATTCCACCTTATAGGATGGCACTAGCAGAATTAAGGGAATTGAAAGAGCAGTTACAAGATCTCTTGAGTAAGGGGTTGATTCACCCGAGGGCCTCTCCTTGGGGTGCTCCCATGTTATTTGTTAAAAAGAAGGATGATTCTATGCGTATGTGTATTGATTATCGTCAGCTAAATAAGGTCACTATTCGAATAAAGTATCCTATCCCTCGTATTGATGATTTGTTTGATCAGCTGCAGGGAGCTTCTGTGTTCTCTAAAATTAACTTAAGGTTGGGGTATCACCAGTTAAAGACTCGGGCAGAAAATGTTCCTAAGACAGCCTTCAGGACCAGGTATGGGCACTATGAGTTCTTGGTTATGTCTTTTGGGATTACTAAAGCCCCAGCTGCATTCATGGATTTGATGAACAGTATGTTTAAGCCCTATTTAGATTCTTTCATGATAGTGTTCATTGATGATATTTTAGTTTTAGTTTGTTCCGCTACAACACTTGCCCGCTATAGCAGGGCCACTACAGCGACGGTTTGATCGTCGCAGTAGTCGACGGGGACAGAATCTCGGGTTTTAAACACTTAGTTCAAAATTCTTTATTCATAAAACTCCAAAACAGTTTCCAAGGAGCACCTAGGGCGAAATTCTAAGCTATGGTAAGAATATTCTCAAGAAGTAAGTCTCAATCATTCCTTCCTTCATTACGCATTCATCTCTAAGATTATCATCATTCTAATGGGTCTACAATAGTGAATTGGGAATAATAACCCTAGAACTTAATAGACTTTCAATAGTTGTTGGGTTATGATTCTTTTTGTGTGATTATTATCTAAAGGCTTGGGTTTTCACTTTCTAATCATGAATTGAACCATTAGAGACATGAACTAAGTGAATTGAGATTTAAGGTTTCATAAAAATGGTAGCTTGACCATAGAAACTGCTTGTATGAGATAACATGATTTAATAACCTTATGAATTGACAGTTTGTGACCACTAAGGCCAACGTTAGGATGATTTACGCCTAGTAATCATTCACCCATTAGAAATGGGTAAGGTAGAAGGGTGTTCATTGTTTTGATATTGTTGACTAGAGTGTTTGGAACTTATTAAACATCTTAATTGCTAGAGTTTGAGCATTTCGAGGTTTTACGGAAGGGAAAGGCTATAGCGGAGTGATTCTCATTGTTCCGGATCTGCAGTTGACGTAGGTTATGGTCTACTTTAGTTAGACTTTTATTAGTTGATTGTATGCGTTGTGAAATTGATAGGAGAAAGCATGTCTAGTCTTCAGGCATAATGTGTGTGGTTGAAATCCCTATATACTATTGATTGAGTGATTGTGTGGGCTTAGTGCCACTATTCGATATATTGTGACATACAGGTTGATGATATTTTTGGTGAGAAGTTAATAAGATCTTCTTGGTAAAATTGAGGTACAAATTGATAAATCGATTGTTGGCAGCGATGTGACAATAAATATGTATAAATATGAAAAGGCACATTTGACCGAGGGTGAGGGTGTGACTTATATGCATGAACATGCACATTTGACCGGGGATGAAGATGTGGCCTAGTTGTGAGCTCATGGTCTGAGGTTGGTTCAGAACGAGTTGTACATGGACACCATGGGTTCCCTACATGTCATGACTATTGGACAATGACACCAATTAGCGTGGATGTACACGAGTGATCAGTGACTGAGTAATGAGAATGTTTTCGGGAGACTATTTTCGTTGTTTACTTCCATTGACTTGATTTTCATATCATTGGGTGACTTGATTGTTAATATCATTGGTAGACTTCTTGTTGGTTTATTTGACTATGTGTTGTTCACTGGTCTGTCTATTTTATTGATTTTATAATTCATGCATGATACTAATATTAGTCGGCCTATGATATCTACGGGTATATAGTATTTGTACTGATACTACCTTGCTACATTCTTTTGAGTGCAAATTGTGATCCAGAAACTGCTACACGACCTCATATTTAGCGTCGAGGCCATTATCTAACAGATTGAGGGTGAGCTTTTATCCATTCCAGGATGCCGAAGATCTTCTTTTTCTAATGTCTATTTCCATTCCAGACATTGATGGTTATTTATTTCAAGCAGTATGCATTCCTTAGAATTTTTGGGTTGTAATAGTTTGGGTTGTAATAGTTAGGACTTCCGCACTTACGTTATTATTTTATGGCATGACAATTTATTGATTTATTTTGTGTTTAACTGTTATGAATTTGTTAAATAAAAATGGACTTAAATGAATAGATGGTTAGGCGTACAGGTTCGCCCACCAGGAGTTAGTGTGGGTGCCAGTCATGGCGGGTTGGGTCATGGCAGAGTTGGTATCAGAGATTTAGGTTCATCGATCTTGTTGTTCAAGGACATATTTAGTAGAGTCTTGTAGATCGGTACGGAGACGTCTGTACTTATCTTCGAGAGGCTACCGGACACTAGGAAAATTCCCTTTTCTTCCTTTCTTTCGTGCTAGTTGATTCTAATTGATATCTGGATAATTCAAATTGGTATCTGACTATCCCTCATTCTCTCCCAGATTGCGAGAACATGTGCGGCAGTGGCCTGAGGTAAAGGTGGAGGTAGAGGAGTAGGTAGAGGAACAACACCGGTTGGGAACGGAGTCCTAACAGTTGATCCCGTGCCTCCAGTGGCACCTAATAAGGATGCGGGATGCGGCGACGCACCAACGGCCCGGACAAAGGCGGTGCCGGTTCGGCTCGTAGCGCGGCCTGTGTATACCGTATGCTATGGCTCAGGTGCTGAACTGGTTACATGGGTTGGCACAGACCGGAGCAATACCGGCCGCTCTAACTGGTAGAGATGCAGGGATAGTAGCCCCAGTTCCGGACAGAGTTCAGGCTCCGGGAGTTCAACATGCCCCTTCACTGTTCCTCGCTTGGATTAAGTTCGGGGTTTTGAGGCATTTTACGAGGCCAGTTACAGGGCTGGTCATGATCGGTGAGGAGCATGATTTATTTTGGAGGTTCACTAAAATGAAGCCTCCGATTTTCTATGGCACTGAGTCAGAGGATGCGTACGAGTTCATCATATATTGTCATGAGAGGCTCCATAAGATGGGGGCGGTGGACAAGTATGGTGTTGAATTAATGACTTTTCAGTTCTTGGGCGATGCCAACTTGTGGTGAAGGGCATATGTGGAGTGTAGGCCAGCTGGGTCACCTCAGCTGACTTGGGTTTAGTTCTATTAATTTTTTCTAGGTATGTATGTTCCGCGTACTCTGAGGGACAGGAAGAAGGATGAGTTTGCTAATATTGATCCAAGGAACTCATTTGTTGTTGTTTATGAGTCTTGTTTCCATTCTTTGTCTCGATATGCTCATCAGTTGCTGCCTACTGAGGAGGAGAGGATCAGGCGTTTCATGAAAGAATTGAACACTGGACTTCAGTTATCGACTCTTCAGCTTGTAGCCACTAGGGCTTTATTCCAAGAGGTAGTGGAGCATGCCCGTGTTGTAGAGGGAATTGGACAGGAGAGTCATGCAAAGCAGGTAGAGAAGAAAGCCCAAAGGTGTGGAAATTTCAGCAACTCCTTCTCTAGGGGTCAGAGTTCTTAGGTTTATTCAGGGCGTCCGGTTCAGTCCGATATGCAGATGTCAGCTAGGGGCCCATTAGGGGCCAATTATCAGTCTTCGGGTCAGCAAAGGGGTTATACCGCGTCATCAGCTTCTATTCAGTGACTTACGCTGGACCGTTCTATTTATGAGTATGGTGAGTCAGGGCATATTAAGAGGTTTTCCCCCAGACTCAGACAGGTTGGTCAGAGGACTCAGTATCAAGCTCCCCGAGCTCCATTTGCACCAGATAGGGGAGGCAAGGACCATGCACCGGCAAGGCGGGACTGCCACACTACTGGTAGAGAATGGCGCTCAGCCTAACCGAGACGGTCCTCAGGCAGGCAAAGGTGGAATGCAGCCCGGTAGGGTGGGGCTCAGACTGGATGGGGTAATCGCAATGTATCACGCGCGGGTGAGGGCGCAAACACTTGCTACGCTTTCCCCCGGTGGACGAAGGCTGAGGCCTCCGATGTCGTTATCACAGGTACTATCTCAGTTTATGACCGGATAGCTTCTATTTTATTTGATCCGGATTCTACTTTTTCATACGTGTCTTCATATTTTGCTGTGGGTTCGGATATGATTTGTGATCCTCTTGATGCCTCTATCCATGTATCTACTCCGGTCGAGGATTCTGTGGTGGTAGATAGAGTCTACCCCTCTTGCGCGATTATATTTATGGGATATAGTACTTGGGCTTAATGATCCTAGACATGGTAGAATTTTATGTCATCTTGGGCATGAGTTGGTTGTTCCCACATTATGCAATTATAGACTATCACTCTAAAACAGTTACCTTAACTATGTCCAGGGCACCTAGATTTGAGTGGAAAGGTAACCTTAGTCCCCTCTCTAAGAAATTCATATGCTTCAATCGTACTAAAAAGCTAGTGGAGAAGGGTTGTATAGCTTATTTGGCACATATCCGTAATACCAGCGCAAATACTCCATCTATTGATTTAGTTTCAGTGGTACGCGAGTTTATGATGTGTTCCCCGCGGACTTGCTAGGTATGACACCTGACCGTGACATTGTCTTCCAGATTGATTTAGACCCAGAGACTCGTCCTATTTCTATTCCATCTTATAGGATGGCGCCCGCAGAATTAAGGGAATTAAAAGAGCAGTTGCAAGATCTCTTGAGTAAGGGGTTTATTATCCCGAGTGCCTCACCGTGGGGTGCTCCCGTGTTATTTGTTAAAAAGAAGGACGAGTCTATACATATGTGTATTGATTATCGTCAGCTAAATAAGGTTGTTGTTCTAAACAAGTATCCCTTCCCTCATATTGATGATTTGTTTGATCAGCTACAGGGAGCTTCTGTGTTCTCTAAAATTAACTTAAGGTTGGGGTATCACCAGTTAAAGATTCGGGTAGCAAATGTTCCTAAGACAGCCTTCAGGACCAGGTATGGGCACTATGAGTTCTTGGTTATGTTTTTTGGGCTTACTAAAGCCCCAGTTGCATTCATGGATTTGATAAACAGTGTGTTTTAGCCCTATTTAGATTCTTTCATGATAGTGTTCATTGATGATATCCTGGTTTTAGTGTGGTCCGCTACAGCACTTGCCCGCTATAGCGGGACTGCTGCAATGACGGTTTGATCGCCGCAGTAGTCGACGGGGATAAAATCCCAGGTTTTAAACACTTAGCTCCAAATTCTTTATTCATAAAACTCTAAAACAGTTTTCAAGGAGCACCTAGGGTGAAATTCTAATCTAGGGTAAGAATATTCTCGAGAGGTAAGTCTCAACCATTCCTTCATTCATTACGCGTTCATCTCTAAGATTATCATCCTTCTAATGGGTCTGCAATAGTGAATTGGGAATAGTAACCCTAGAACTTAATAGACTTTCAATAGTTGGTGGGTTATGATTCTTGTTGTGGGATTATTATCTAAAGGCTTGGGTTATTACTTTCTAATCACGAATTGAACCATTAGAGACATAAACTAAGTGAATTAAGACTAAGGGTTTCTTAAAAATGGTAGCTTGACCATAGAAACTGCTTGTATGAGATAACTTGATTAAATAACCTTATGAATTGATAGTTTGTGACCACTAAGGCCAATGTTAGGATGATTTACGCCTAGTAATCATTCACCCATTAGAAAGGGGTAAGGTAGAAGGGTGTTCATTGTTTTGATATTGTTGACTAGAGTTGGAGGCTTCCGTGTTGTTATGATAATGATTCCTTAGTTATCATCAGCCTTCATACTCTCTTTCTTTGCTCGAGTATGAGCGATTGTTTAATTGATATCTGATGTAACGAGCCGTTCGGTCGTTATTGCGTTTTGACCATTTTGTCCTTGTTGACCCATCACCGAGCTTTATTAGTACAATTTTGACCCGCGGGGACAAGTGGTACGGTTCCCTAGGCATAGGAGTGAGTTGTGATGTGACTTTTGAAAAAATTGGCTTTTAAGTGAAAACTATTTGACTCATAGTTGGCTTTTGGGTAAATGGATCTTTTTCGAAAATCCATCGATTTCGAGAGGTCTGGATGATCATTTATTACTGATTGGTGGGCTTGGTTCGGGTCCCAATGCACTCGGTTGTATTTTGGGACTTGGGTTGGAAAGTTGCTTAGGCTTTTGGGGGTTGACTTGTTCAACGAGGCTTCTTTTGAAAATTCCGAGTGCGCGAGTGAGTTTGTAGCGTGATTTTACATATGTATGTGGTTTGTGTCCGGGAGGTTCTGAGGTGGTTCCGAATGTCGATTCCAAGTTTGGAAGACACCAGAAAATTCTGGTGTCAGGTAGCCGCAAAAGCAGTGGTGGAACCGCAATAGCGATGCCACGAAGGTGGCCTGTTGACTGCAAAAGCGGCCGACGGGGCAGTTTCTTATTTAAATGACCTTTTGAAACGCTTATTCCTCCCATTCTTAATATAACAATTCCTTAGCATGTTGGAGGCGATTTGAGGAGAGTTGGGTCAGATTTCTCTTGAGGATAAGTTCCCTAATCTATATTCCTTTCATTTAACTTCCCTAAGTATGAATCCATAGTAGTAAATTCATAGAACATGATGAATAAAATGGGGTTTTTATTGTTTCTTCTTTAAAGGGTTTTAGCCTTCCTAATGGGAATTGATGATGAAAATGGTTAGTTTAACCGTAGGAAATTGATGAATTCATTGTTGATAAGCTTATACCTTCCATAATTGGTGATTAGCTTGAAGATTAAAGAGGGTTTTTGGGTTTCTTCCTCTAACGAGTTCTTGATTATAAAACCTTGAATTGTTGGTGGATTCGGCTTGATTTAGAATGAAATTGTTGATTAGTAACTACATAAGCATGATTTCTTCATTACTAGTGACCAATTTGTGGGATTTTAAGTTAGGGTTGATACCAAATTTGGGGGTTTCATCTAGAATCTGAATATCCCTAATCTATGAGTTAATCTACCTAATGTTTGGTGAGAATTGATCACCTAGAGTATGAATTTCATATTTAGCCTTCGAATTTCCTATTTAACCCTTGAAAGGCTCGTTTTTCCATTCCATGAGTAAGGATTTAGGACTTGAATAGAAATCAGGTTGTGAGTATTCATTCTTCTTGATTCTAATTTCCTATTCGAATCTGATTAGACTTTCAATATCACGAGGCACAAAAGAAGGGGAAGACTAAGGTTTGATCGTTCGAGTTTATTGCTCGGCTTTCCAGGTAGGTTACGGTTTACCTTATGGTAAGACTTCGATTAGCGAAGCGTATGTTTAGATGATACTGTCGGAGAATGCATGTGAACCTTCGGGTATGAAGTTTGGGATGGATATTGCCTTAGGTTGGGCCTTGTTGTATGATTTGGGGGCTAGCTACCCCGTTGTGTTGTTAATTTATCTATTCTATGTACTTGCTGGCTCGTTGCCACGTTAAGATATAGGATATTGGTGGTTATTTATATATCATGATTATGATACTGTGGTACCTTACTTTGTTGATATTGAGATAAGCACTGTGAATCTGTTGTGGCTTATTGTGTAGCCTTATTGATAATATTGCTTGTATGCTCATGTGTGGTACTGTTTGGGATTGATTTAATTTATTGATATTACACTTGCATTGTTTTCATACTTATTTTCATGATATATTGATATTGCCTTGATATGGTACTGATGATGGAAATGAGAAGGAAATGAGACATATTGATGCGAGTCATCTCTAGGCTGTGTACAGAGTGACTGCTATGGAAACACTTATCTATCTGACTCATATTGGATATTGATTCATCTCTGGGATGTGCGGAGTGACTAATACGGAAACACTTATCTGACCCATATTGGATATTGAGCCATCTCTGGGCTGTGTGAGGAGTGGCTGGTATTGGATGTTGATTCATCTCTGGGCTGTGTGCAGAGTGACTGGTATTGCACGTTGAGTCATCTCTGGGCTATGTGCGGAGTGACTGGTATTCCACGTTGAGTCATCTCTGGGTTGTGTGCGGAGTGACCAGTACATGAACTTCGCGGGTCCACCATAGGTTGTGCTGCCGAGACGTGATATTCCGTCATCGGAGTACATGTGTATGAGTATATGCATTGCATACATATCATATGCATCTTGCATTGCATCTTATCATCTCTCTTGGTTGATTATGATATGGACTTGTGATTGAAATCTCTTAGACTTGGCACAATTGGGTTTAGATGTGTGATATAGTTGTGATTGATGGATTCAGAGTTAATATACTGAGACTTGGCATATATTTCTATTGCATTTTGTTGTCTCTCTTGTGTGTTGAGCGTGATTTGGATTGTTGTTGGATTTGATATGGATTAAATTGGGATCCTTGTATGTGACTAAATGGGGATGAGATACTGTAGTCATAGTTTAGTCTTGGGTGATTATTCGAAAGCTTGGAACATTTGGGCTTAGATGCTAGGTTGTGATTGGTATTGTGGATGCTTGTCTAGTAATGACTTGTACTCTACTGTTTACGTGTTATTTTTACTTTATTGTCTTCATATACGTTAGCTAGTCTTAGTCAGCCTATTATACCTACCAGTACTTGTTGTTTGTACTGACCTACATTTGCTGCATTCTTTTATGGATGCAGAGTACTTGCCAGGTTTCACTTCATCTCCTTATGGTTGATTTCCGAGTTTGCTGTTGAGTCTATTCAGGGTGAGCATGATGACGTTCACTGCCCAAAGACTCCTCTTTATTGCTTTGTCTTACTTCCTATTCCGGGACATGAATTGAGACTTTTATATATTATTCAGACTTATAGTTTAGCAGAGCTCTTGTATGACTAGGCCACTATACCGGGATTGTATTTCACTACTTTCCGCACTTTATATTATTATTATGAGACTTACATTATTTCTATTGTCTTCTGCTTTTCTTATGTTTATGATTGTTGGGATGAGGGTTCGCCTATCGAGGTGGGAAAGGTAGGTGCCCGCACGACTTAGAGAAATTGGGTCATGACATGGCTTTACAAGTACTTCCTGGGATTATTATTTGGCAAGTTTGGAAAGATAGATGCAAAGTAAGATTTGAGGACATGAAAATGTCAATTTAAAGAATTACGAATCTATCAACAGCTGGTTATGGTTATCCATAAACAGTTCCCCATGGTAGGTCCTTTTATGTATTGATCTAATTTATACAGATCATGGAGCAAACCAAGTATTTTTCCAGAGCCTTTCCCGTTAAATGGTCTTTTCTATCTCAAAATTGCGTGAAATTTGAATATTTATGGATGTTCTAAAGGGAATCCGGGTATCAGTAGTGGAGGTGGTACTATAAGAGATTATAAAGGATATCTGGTTGTTGTTTTTGGTGTAAACTTTGGTATCAATACTAACATTATGGTTGAGGCTCAGGTGGTAATAATAGGGCTGAGGCTCAAGGGATGGAATGGTGTGTGCAGAAAGGCTACAAGAACTTGGAGTTAGAAGTGACTCCAAGCTTCGAATGGATTGGATTGTGGATAAAAGCAGTCCTTCATGGAGCATCATGGATTTTGTTCTGAAGGTCATGAACTTGCTTGAACAAGTAGATAGCTGGAGAATTGAGCATTGTTGTAGGAAAGATAATAGAGTGGCTAACGGTTTGTCCAATTAGGGCTTAGAATGCAATGCAACAAGTTGGATGACTGACTTCCTTCTACTACCAAAAGATGTTAAGGGTGAGATGAATATGGATAGAATGCAAATGCCAACATTCCAGAATAATCTCATTAAGAATTCCTGTTATGTTAAAAGGAAGTTGTATAAAAATTACTCTTTTGATGTTCTTTTATTTCAAACTCTATATAGAAGAAGAGTTCTAATTCTTCTTATGATCACAATTTTTGTAAGCTAATTTGGAAATCCTACCATTTTTTGTAAGGAACATGTCCATACAAGGTAGGTGCAAGGAGATAGTACTGCTCTGTTTTGTCCTTAGAAGTATATTAATAAAATAGTCACTGATGAGATGGGTTGGTTGAAAAAAAAAACAATTAGATATTGGCTAGCTTGGTTTGGATTTAATGGTTATCAGCTAGTCCGGCTTAACGGTTAATCAACAAAGTCAAAAGAAAATACAAAACCCCAAAGACTCATTGTTGAATCTGATAAAGTGAAGCATGAAATTCAAGAACTTCCTTATCAGTTTCTAATATAACTGAAGCATTAAATTCAAGCACTTTTTAACCACATATCACTAGCAAAACCAAAATACATAAACAAAATATAAGTGAAGCAGAAAGTCAAAAAAAAAAGAAAAAAAAGAACACATAAGTACACATCAAGGAACATTTGAAATTCATATAGGTTATTAGGAACATTTGAAATTCAAGTGCTTCTGCTATTTACTCTTAAGATTTTAACATTTAAAGGTTTCTAAGTTTCCATACTTCTAAACTACTTACATATGCAAAGGGTATAAATGTAAATTTAACCATTGTTAACAGGTTAACGGTTTATCCGATAAGAAAATTGAGTAATCTGTACCCCGCACCGTTAAGTCGTTCACTATAAATTTGTATCCGTTTACCAACCGTTAATCTGATAACCAATACGAATAAGCCAATAAACTTATTTTGCATTTGAGTTATCGATTATAGTTCAATTTTGAACAGTCTTATACAGTACAAAAAATGAATTTCAGTAATGCATGTATAGTGTAGAATTTTTTTAAATTGCAAAGGAATAGAATTGACCACCTTGAACCAATGTGAGTCCACTACAAATTTGAATGTACCCAAAATCTAGGCAATACTACAACTAATATAACCCTAGTAAAAGAAACTACGTACAACATAGAAGAGTTCAACTGCAATGCAATCATGAAACTGCCACAAACATAAAAAGAAACTACGTCACCTATTCTTTATTATTTTTAAAGCAAGTGATCCAGCAAAGGTACAATAACATGGATAGCATTACGATTCGATCGTGGGTCAATGCTGTAAGAAGCCATGGCTTTAGCCAAAGTATCAAGTTTACTTTTGTTTATGAGAGTGCACAGTTAAATATATAGGTTTACTTTGGCAAGCTATATACACATATATATATACAGAATTTTTCCTGAAGTTAACGGGGGCATGTGCCCTCCCTCCTCACCTCGTGGGTTCGCCTCTTCTTGTAATGGTGTACTTTGATAATTCAGAAAGAAAAATGATTTTCTCCACATCAGTGTACTCATTGTTAGTGGTTGCTTAGAATCTATAACTGTACAATCAATATTTATAGCCTGTTTGGCCAAGCTTTTGGAAGGCCATAATAAGTGATTAGTTTTTTTAAAAAAGTGCTTATTTTTATAAAGTGAGGCGTTTAGTCAATATTTTGGGAGAAAATAAGTGCTTTCAAGGAGTAGCAAAAGTTATTTTTCATAACCTATAAAAGTAGCTTTTCCCGAAAAGTACTTTTTGAAAACGGAAAAGGGCCTAAATGCCCTCGAACTATGGGATTTGGTACAAAAAAGTCCCCCGCTTACCATTGTGCTCTAAAATGCCCCTGCAGTCAATCTATTGGGCCTAAATTGCCCTTATTTTTAACAGAAGGGGTATTTTTGGCCTAATAGATGGACGGAGGGTAATATTGTACCAAATCACATAGTGCAGGGGCATTTTAGGCCCTTTTCTGAAAAAATAATTAAAATTTTATTTATTATGTGGCACGTTTTAATTGGTTAGATTTAAAATTAACCTAAACTAATTATATCCAACACAAAATTCGGATCCACCTAACACACCCTTACTTAACATGGTGATTGTAGCAACATTTGTCCCCGCCGGTGAGCCACCATTAATCTCCACCATCCTTTCCTCTATTGAAACAATCCAAAACCTCCATTAAAACCGTCACCGTAGCACCGCTCATCCAAACGGCCCATCGATCCACCAGTAACTAGCCAATATTCTTGGCTGGTGGTTCTACAATCTAATCTGTTAAAAGAACGGATTATTAATTGAACTGCATGGATGGTAATCTCATGCAGTTATGAAGTGTAATATTTTTTTAAATAAACATTTCCAGATAACCATTTCTGTCACATGAACATTCTCATTAATTTCTCTTATATAGCTACTGGGTTTCAAGTGAAATTAAGGGTAATCAATTTTGTCACATGAACATTCCCATTAATTTCTCTTATGTAGTTACCGGGTTTCAAGTGAAATTAAGGGTAATCATTTTTACCACATGAACATTCCCATTAATTTCCCTTATATAGTTACTGGTTTTCAAGTGAAATTAAGGATAAATAAAACCACAGCTGTAACACTGTCAAGAATATTGACTATTTAATGGTGGCTCAATGGGCCGTTTGGATGAGCGATGTTATGGTGGTGATTTTAATGGAGGTTTTGGGTTGTTTCAATAGAGGAAAGCACGATGGAGATTAATGATGGCCCACCGGCGGGGACGAATGTTGCTACAGTCACCATTTTAAGTAGGGGGGGGGGGGGGTTAGGTGAATAATTTTATGTTGGGATACAATTAGTTTAGGTTAATTTTAAAACTAACCAATAAAAACGTGCCACGTAATAAATAAAAAATTTAATTATTTTTTGGGAAAAGGGCCTAAAATGCCCTGAACTATGAGATTTCGTATAATATTGCCCTCCGCCCATCTATTAGGCAAAAATATATATATATATATAAATTGTCCTCCCCCCCCCCCCCGTTAAAATAACGGCAATTTAGGCCCAATAGGTTGATGACAGGGCCATTTTATACTGCAAAGGTAAATGGAGGACATTTTTGTACCAAATCCCATAGTTCGAGGGTATTTTAGGCCCTTTTTCGTTTTGAAAATCACTTTTGAGAAAAATACACTTGAAGCATTTTTTAAAAGCTTGGGCAAACACAGACCATTTCTCACCAAAAGTATTTTGAAAAAAACACTTTTCAAAATAAGCTGATTTTAGAAGTTTGGTCAAACAAGCTATTATATAGCATGAAACATTTACATATTGGTGTTGTTAATTATTAATAAAAGGTCCTCGATGTTTCCTATATATAAATTTTTCTAATATTGCTTAATGGAGAATTTAATTGTTTAAAATTAGTTTTCAACCTTGTTGGAGAAATCAAGTCAGTAGTAATTAATAGGTATACCTTTTATAAACAATCTTTTCGCAATGCCAATAATGTGGGGAAGGTTTATATGGAAACTTATCATAGGTACATTGAAACAAAATGACTTTTACTTTAGAAACAGAAAAATTCAATGAAACAGACCAACATGCATGTATATGTGATCAATTAGAGTTTGATTTTTGATATTTCCTTGTTGGTAGCATTTAGAATTTCTCCAAACTATTCCTTTTTGTACGAGTTCAGCGTAACTTGTGATGATTTAGAAAAAGAGAAAATAGGAGGGTGACAAGGATGGTTTTCAAGTGGAATAGACTGTCAATAAAAAGTGAAGAAATAGTACTAATCTCTCTGTTTGTTTTGCTTATACCCTATTTATGGATGGTGATGATGAAGAATCCTAAAAAAGATATAACAACGAATAGGAGCACCTACAAATTGAACAAACAGATATTCATATTAGCAGGGCAGAGCAATATGGCAGGTCAAGGAGGAGTATGTTGCGGTCATTGGGATGGCATTGTACCACCTGAGTGCCAATCTAATCCAGATATTCTAAAGCTTAGTGTGAGTTTGCGTTGGGAAATAGCTAAGGAGCCTCTAAATTATGGGGTTGATTGTGCTAGGAATTGTGGAATTGGCCCTGGAATGGCATTTGCGAATGCAATTCTTAAGAAGGATCCAAATTTTGGTGTAATAGGTTTAGTACCTTGTTCTGTGTCTGGAAAAGGAATTAACTGGTGGTCGCGTGGGAATATTCCATATGACCGGTTGCTGGAAAAAGTGAGGAGTTCTCTTAGACAGGGAGGAGAACTTCGAGGACTCTTGTGGTTTCATGGTGAGAGTGATACAATCACCAAGTTCGATGCAACTCGTTACAAACCCAAACTCCAGAAATTCATTCAAGATTTGCGCACTGACTTAAACTCTCCTCTGCTTCCACTTCTAATGGTACACTTTTGTCCCACTTAATCTCCATCTTAGCATTTATCATTTATCCTTTATATTTTGTACTATACATATACCGGGGAGGAGGAGATTACAAGTTAGGAAATTGACTTTAACTGGGCTAACATAATTTCCCGTGATATTGTTGCTTCTGATATCATCACAGGCTATACTTTAGCACTTGTGAAGGTAGAGCTTTAGTAGCAGCATCTACGTGTTAATTCTGGTGCACCTATAAAACTCAAGAGGGGGTCAATCGGTTGTCCGAATTCTTGTAAACTTTTATAGTTTTCCTAACTTTATGTTTTTGAACGGACATGGCTCTTTTATGTGTTTCGTGGAAACGATAAAGTCCAACAAAGTAAAAATACAAATCTTTTATGTGGAAAACCACCCCATTAAAAAGGTGTAAAAATCATGACCTATTCTAGTGGAATTTAACTCCAACTCTACTAAAAATAAATGAGCCTTAAATTCAAATTACGACAATTTGTAACCCAAGACTTAACCCTATGCCTTTCTCAACAAACACTAAGATTGTTGCACCTCCTTCAAGTCTACTCCGACTTGAAGCAAAACTAATTTAACTCTAAGCCCTTTAATTACCTTTTCAAGCCATCTCAAGGTTGAATCTATATTTACACCGGATTACAATCTCAAAATATGCTTCTGAGAAGTGAATAGATATTACAACTCGATAACCTAGTACATGGACTAGGACTGGACTCAACACTCGATGTAAGTTGATGAAGGAATACTTGTTTGCTTTGGTTCTTCTGCGCATTCTGTTTGCTTTGGTTCTTCTGCGCATTCCTTACTTCAGATCTTCACACTTGAATGCTCACTATGTTGTCTCCCTTTTATGCCAAAGACTAGTGAATTTTTCCGCGCTTCGCACGGTTATAAAATATAAACCACTTTTCCAAAAATCCACATGCTACTAAATAATTTAGAAATTATCCCTCTTTTTATGAGAAAGAATCATTTATAATAACATATATTTCAATTAATTATTAAAGTTTGTTAATTTAGAGAAGATATTTATTTTCAATATATGAAGTTTATTTTGAGTTTTATTTAATTAAGAAGTTTTATTTAATTAAGAAAACCTAAAGTGCACTAAAATGCCTAAAATTCAAATAGAAATAAAAAGAATCACATAAAGTCCTACTGAGAGAGGTCGATAGGTTAAAAACTCATGTATGTCGTATATAACTTTAAAGCTGCCTGATCTCTCTGCTTATCTTATTTTTGTGGTACAATCTGATCATTCTTCTCAGAACATGCTATGCAATTTGTCAAGAATTTCTTCTATGCTATAAAAGTCGTCTCATCTTAGTATAATCTGCTCAAATGCTATGCAATTTGTCAAGAGTTTTTTCCCTGCTCCTGAAATCGTCAATACCAAATCAGAGAGTTGGATGTTTGCAATTTAATTTTCTCCTTTTAAAACTAGGTGTTCATTCAAATAATCAAAGTTGTCAAATGGGCAAGATATGGTATTCCAATCCTCCATAAATATGTTTAATTACCTCGGGTATATATAAAGAAATCGTCAACATGTAAAGACCTGAAAAGGCAATAAAACATATGACTGCTTTCGACAACATAATTTGTACTAATCATTTACTCAAATGAAAAAAATTGTAAATGCATTTATAGAAAGAAACTGTAGTATTCCTAAATTAAATGACATTTTTACATACATCGATTTTCATGGGAAGAACAAATAATTTATCTTCCAGTTGTTTAAGGCAGTTAAATTTTCTACACATATGGATTGAATTGTTAAAAATAGTTAAATCAACATTATCTAAAATTGTATTATTATCAAGTGGTGTATATTACTACTAATATTGTTAACGTCTTCGGTACAGAAAAATAAAATACCCAAATATTTGTAAATGAAATACCAAAAATCATTTTAAACTTGACTCTTTAGTTCTCACGGTTGCACTTTCACTTTCTCATGTTGTCTTCTTGACTAAAAAAATTGAATTTGTTAGAAGAATCCCATTGTAATCAAAATGACAAAACTAAATTGCAGATGGTATCAAATTATATTACTACTATATATAAGAGAGGATCCCAAATTTTGCAGTCTTCACAAGAATTTTAATCCTATGGTGTTGCTACACATGGCTTTGTTTTGTCTTTTCCTTGCCTATTAACATTTTTGGATTCATTATTTATCTTAAGTCAATTTTTATGTGGGCATATGTAATTGGTGTATATTGAATTGTAATAACTTTTTGTGAATCTTTTCTTGCTCTTTACTTCCTTCAGTTCATATTATATGGTATTCTTAGCTTTTATATTTAATTCGAATCATTTTTTATATAATTGAGAAGGTATTAATAGTTTTTTATACCAAAATTTTCATTATTTAGATAAGCGAATTTTTACATAACCAAAAAATTGTAACTATATATAAGGGAGGATGCAATCTGTAGTTCTCACAAGAATGTTATCCCTATTGTGTTGCTAGACGTGGCTTTGTTTCTTCTTTTCCTAGCTTATACTCATTTTTTTTTTTTGACTCATTCTTTATCTTAAATCAATTTTTATATGGGCTTATGTAATTAGTGTATATTGAATTGTAGTGCAGTAACTTTTTGGGAATCTTTTCTTTTTCTTTATACCAAATTTTCCGTTATTTAGATAAATGAATTTTTACATAACCAAAAGACCATATTAAATAGGTACTATTTAATTAAGGTATCTTAGTTATATGCTTCTTACTTTCTAGCCCAATTTAAAAACACCATATAATATAAACTGAAAGGATTATTAAATTACCTTTTACATTGTTTGTTATTATACATATTTGCAAAAAATTAGCAATTATGGAGGCGCATTATCATTTTGAACTGGAGATTTACTACATCTTACTAACTACTCTTGCCCCCGTATTAATTTATGTGACATCTTCATCTTTCCGGAATTAATTTGACTAAATTATAAAGCTAAATTGAATTAGATCAACTTAATATCTCATAATTAAAATTTAGAAATTAAAATTACAGAGCCACATTATCGTTTTGAAATGGAGATTTACTACATCTTACTAATTACTCTTGCCCCCATATTAATTTTTGTGACATTTTTCATCTTCCCCGAATTAATTTGACTAAATTATAAAAGCTAAATTGAATTAGATCAACTTAATATTTTAAAATTAAAATTTAGCTATTAAAAATTACAAAAAGTACTATAAATTGCAATGTTAACTTAGAATTAATATTTTTAAGCATAAACTATATATGAAGAACTAAATTGATTCTTGACGTTCATTTAATGATACTAATTCTTTTCTTAATTTTGTCTAAAACTAATATTAAATCACGACATTTAGCTAGCATAAACTATTGTTACATGAAATATTATGAGTAAACTTAAAAATTATAAATACCAAGAAAATCTACTTCTATCTATAAATACAAAATTATATGCTCACAGATTCATAAAAATGTCAATATTTTTCAATTAATGATTTTCACCGAGTGGTAATTATTTTACATAATTAAAATATGTTACTTTCCAAACGTTGAGTCTCTTGTGTCCTTTGGTATTTGATAATTTTTCTGCCAACCTTCCTTTCTCATATATAATTTTTCTCTTAAAATGATCTAATAAATTAACTGAAGAGCATTAATAATAATGAAGACTTATCAATAATACATACTTAACATGCCGCTGAATTGTTAATTATGTGGCAAGAAAATAGGTAATAGATTATACTTTTTAAAATAAAATATTACAACATTTATATCTTGAGTTTGGCCAATTAGGCATGCCACATCACCTTGCTCATTCCCAACTTTATATATATATATATATATATATATATATATATATATGATTTGGAAGTGCATTCATCTTTAATGAAACCTGGACTCTTTTGTAAGTAAAACACATTAAAACTATCATAACCCAATTAGGTTTCTTAAACAAGGAAATAAATTGTGAGTAGGAATCTTTTCCAACAAGAAAGACAATCTTACTCATCATAAAAATCATTCTTTTTCTTTCCTTAACTAAGTCCAACCAAGTTTGATTGCTTGGGTGGTAAGTTCCATAATTTGCAGCTGCATAAATAATTTTCAATAACTACAAAGTACTTTTCATACATTAATTTGGTTAAGTTAGTCTCTTATAATAAACCAAAATCTTTTAGGATTCTAATTGCTTGGTCCGTTCTCAGTTTCTTTCCAAAGTCCATCGTTCAAACATTAGTCTCTCTCTCTCTCTCTATATATATACTAGTTTCTCTGTACGTGCATTGCACTTGTATGTTGAGTCATGCACGCTTTATTGAATATTAATAATATTATTAAAATAAATATTGAAATAAGCATTATACATGAAAGAATAAATTATACTTCCTCCGTTTTAAAATGTTTGTCTGGTTTTGCCTTAACACAAAATTTAAGAATGTAAAGAAGACTTTTGAATCTTGTAGTTGTTAACTAAAGATATGTGGAATGTAAAAAAACATCCTTTAATCTTATAATGGTTTTAAACATGTCATGTGGAAAGTTGAAATTAAAGAGTTGTCAAAAGAGGAAAGAGGCGTTCTTTATTAAATGGACTAAAAAGTAAAGTAAGACAAACGTTGTGAAACGGATGGAGTAACTTCCTATGAATGATCAATACGAATGGTCTTGCAAATAGTCATATGAATCATAAATGTATTAACTAGTCATCTCCATTTTTTCCAATTTAAAAGATCCATCATTCGTCTTCGACTATTTTTGTTGGTTTGTTAAACAACTCTCATATTTTATGTGGGTGTAGAATAGGGCAAATCTAGTGGATTTTCATCAATTGACATGTAAGTGGTTGACCATTTTGAAATACATATTTATACAAAAGTTTCACTCTAATAACACAAACAATTAGTGGGTGCAACATTATTCTAACATCTGTTCACTCAAAATTGGGGTCCATATCTACTTAAAGAAGTGGCCTCGAAAATACTTGTCAGAAAAAAAAATTTGAGTCTAACTCACACCCCAAAAGCTAGCTCAAAAGGAGGAGGATTGTTCAAGTGTTACAAGAAACCCAGGGCTCTCGTTCTTCATCGATGTGGGATTCATTCATGGGCTGGGAGAAATGGGTCTTGAGCCTAACTCAAACTGAAAAGCTAGCTCAAAGGGAGGTTGATTGCCCAAGCCTTATAAGGAGCGCAGGGATCTCATCCGTCACCAAGTGGTATATTCTATTCAACCCCCTCCCCCGTCACATCCAGATCTGAACATACTTTTATCCGGAGTTCCACTCTCCAGTCTGGAACGTGCACCCTGGGCATTTCCAACCTCCATCGGTCCGAGGGGGGGGGGGGGGGGCAACCAAGGCCCACGTCAAATCGGGCTTGAGTCTGGCTCTGATACCATGTCAAATTAGGCATTAGCCTAACTCACACTCCAAAAGTTAGCTCAAAGGGAGGATGATTGTCCAAGTCTTACAAGGAGCCTAGGAATCTCATATGTCACCAATGTTGTGTATTCTTTTCAGCAAGTGATTTAATTAGATTAATTGTTTGAACATATTGGAGGAGTATTCTGATTCAAGTAATTCTGCATATGGTGATCATCATAGTTGTTTGATTTTATAGGTTGTTCTGCATATTCCAGATCCGTGGTTTAAAGGGAAATTTGCAGATATAGTTAGACAAGCTCAGATAGAAGTTGAAATCCCAAATGCAGTGAAGGTAGATGCTAACGGACTATCATTGAATCCTGATGGCATTCATCTCACAACTGCATCACAAATTCGAGTCGGCAATATGTTGGCTGAGGCATTTCTTTGTTCTAACTTTACATCACCCAGGAAAATTTCAAACAAGGTTTATCACATGATGTCCTCCACTTAACAGCTTAATTTTTTTCTCATGTGGAACTCTTTTTATTTTTTATTTTTATAAAGCTTAAGTGTTAGAATGTTCTTTCGGTAATAAACTTAATTATTCACTCTTCCCACGTTTGAATATCTGTATTTATTGCTTCATGAAGCGAAAGTCAATTTCGTCTTATGAGAATCAAATATAAAAGAAAAAGAGTGTAAAATGTGTATATTGAGTTATACTTTGGTCGTAATTGTATGAAAACAACCGGAGGACTGCCGATCGAAATAAAAAATATCAATCTAGTGTAAAACGTTGAATCACAATTACTGAAGGAATGATTTTGTAATTTTAAAGCAAACAAGATATTTACATACTTGGAAGTTATCACTCTTTTGAAATTGCTTGAACATTCCATAATCATTTGCTGGATTGTTTTTCTGCAAGCCTGCTTTAATTTATAGAATGAATAACTGAATAACGAACTGATAGGACATAAATGATAACATCATGACTACTCTTTTCATGCCTTTAGAAATGTTTAACGAAAGTGTTTCTATAATTATGTCAGAGTTATTTAACTTTTGACACATCTAAACTTCTAAAGAGATCTCTTATATTACGATCGAGAGGTAAACTTTAATCCTACTAACACAAAAATCACAATTACCAGAAAGTCCAATCTTTCGATGAGTGATAATTTTTTTTAATTTTAATCTCTTTTTAGTTTTTTAATCATATAAGTGTAGACTCAATTAAAAGAAGACCGACCCGACGCAATTTTTGAAACACGTAGTATATATTGGAAAGTATTATATTTTGTTGGATAGTACGAAATTAAACTTTATGAAGCAATAACTACTACTGCTAGTTATCAGTGAATCGAAAATAATAATTTTGTGATAAATTCTTTCTAATTCATTGATCCTTTTAGTTGTTTAATTGGTTAGAGATGTTTTTTCTGGAGTGTGAATTACCGGGGAGTTTTACCTTAGATATTTTCTGCAGAAATTTCCTACCGATTTTCATGGGAAAATATGAAATCTCTAAATTTTAGTCACTATTCTCTCCGTCCCAATTTATGTGAAGGTGCTTGACTGGGCATGGAATTTAAGAGAAAAAGGTAGGTTTTTGAAATTTTTGATCTCAAATAAGTCATATAAATTTCTGTGGCAAAAAATTATTTCAGTAAGGGTAAAATGAGAAGTTTAAGATTAAATTATTACTAAGTATGAAAATATGTTGTTCTTCTTGGAATGCCTGAAAAGGAAAGATGGTCACATGAACTGGGATGGATGGAATATTAATTTGGATGAAAATCTTGAAAATGGGGATCCAAAATTGGGGGTAAAGAATTCGATACATTTGAGATGGTAAAAAAATGGTGGATTATCGCTCATCGGAAAATTAAAAATTGCATCAGGTCAGTCCTCTTTTAGTTGGGTATGTGTTCATTAGATTAAAAATAAAATGTAGAGTAAAAAATTATCATCCATTGGAAGATTGATTTTTCAGCAATTGTAACTTTTGTGTTAGTAGGGTAAAATTTTTATGACTTTTCTGTTAAAAAATATAATTATGCGACTTTTTGATGAAAACAAAATTAAAGTTGTGAACTTTGGTGGAAAATAAATCTTAGTTATATAATCATTTTTAAATTTTACCTATAATCGGTTGATAAAGCAGAATGATTGACAAAGAAATTAAAAATATGGTTTTCAACAATTTTAGGAATGTCTTTCAAGCTAAGCATCGTATTCTACAACAATAATTTTTTTCAATTTCCTAAATTTGATTAATCCAAATCAATGTGTGAGCCTATCTAATATGAGTAAGGGTGATTTGCAAAAATATGGTCATTAATGGAAATTATTTAGATTTTGTCCCTAGTTAATGAATTTGTGCAAAAATAGTCTCGTCTGTTATAACTTCCACGAAGTTATGCCAAGTGAAAGCATTACTTTGATACAAATTGTTCACAAGTCCTGGGCAAAGTTTACACTATTCACAAATTATGTTGCTGAACACAACTTTAATACAATTTTTTTCTTCCTGTCTTGTTAAATTGTTAGTGCTCTCGTCAGATGACACAATTTATCTGTGTTGTTTAACTATTCGCAAATTTGGCAGACTGACAAAATTTACCTGTGTTGTTTAATTATTCACAAGTTTTGTCGGACTGACAAGAACCGGTACCATGTTCATTCTACTTATTATATAAGTTTTGCTGGATTTGTAAAGTTATTTGTCTTTTTCAATTACTCATATCTCTAATTAGATCATTTTCTATTAAGCACCTATTGTCAATCAAACAACGTCTCTTTAATCATCTACACTTAATTGTATCTAGTTTAAACATGATAAATAAGAGATCAACACCAGCTTGGAGCAGTGTAAGGAGGCTACATATTATTTCTTCTGCATATTAATTTACATCAAACGAAGAGAAAACTCTCTCACCATTTAGAACAGCACAACTTGGTGCCCTAACTCTTACTATTAGGTAACGAGGAGGAAGTAAAGGAGGAGGATGAGGGAGAAGAAGGAGGGAAGAAGGAGAATTTATGTTGTTGAATCGATTTTTGCACTAATTCTTTAAATGATGGAATAAAATTTAACACAAACCTTAAAAAAGGGTATCCGATGAAATTTCACGTAGGAGTAATAATTTTTCGTATAATATGGAATTACTAATAAGCATGTTGTTGGGTTATCAACATCTCCACTGAACTTTTTGGGCCCATCTAACTCATTCTATAGCTGTAGATGACAATGTTTGTTCACTCAATTATGTTTTTTTAAGAATGGTTTTACAAGAGGTAAGATTAATAATATCGTATTTTTTATGAAGCAAAACACAAGTCTACTAATTATTCAAGTATATGTCGATGATATCATCTTTGGTGTCACAAAAGAGACTTTGTATAATGAGTTTGCTAACTTATGGAGACTGAAAATGAGATGAATATGTTGGAATAACTAAACTTCTCCCAGGGACCGCAAGGGAAACAAACCAAGGATGAGACAATGATTCACCAACAAAAGTACATCAAGGAGCTGCTGAAACGATTTGACATGGATAATGCGAAGACCATTGGTACTCCAATATAGCCACTGCCACTAGACTTGACAAAGCCGAATCTGGTCCTTTGGTTGAAGAAAAGAAGTATAGGGTATGATTAGCTCCTTGTGTTTAGTATTGAACTTTGTGCTAGATTTCAATCTCTTCCAAAGGAGTCTCACATGAAAGTTGTGAAGAGGATACTAAGGTATCTCAAAAGTACACAGGTGCTGGTCCTTTGGTATAGTACCGGAGGTTCCTTTGAATTAATAGGATATGCTGATTATACTAGATATTTGGTGGATAGGAATAGCACATATGGGGGGGCTCATTTCCTTGGATCATGTTTGATCTCTTCGGCAATAAAGAATAAAATCGTGTGGCATTATCTATTATAGAAGCTAAATATGTAGTTGCTGCTTCATGTTATGCACAACTATTATGGATCAAATAGCAATGAGAAGATTATGGTGTCAAAATTGAAAGGGTTTCAATCTTTTGTGATAATACAAGTGCTATGAATATGGCAAAGAACTCTATCCAACACAAGAGGAAAAAACAAATTGATATTAGGCACCAATTTTTAAGAGATAATGTGGAGAAGGGACATATCTCTATGGAATTTTGCAAGCTGAGGAGTAGATTGCACATATTTACAAAAAAATCTAAGTAGAGATCACTTTGAAAATAACCGCTTCAGCTTGGACAACTTAAGATGGATTAAAAATCTCTTTGATTCCTTCTATGATTGGCTAGGTTTTAATGATCGTAATAAGTAGATTAAGGTGAGATGAATTTCTAACTCAGTCTTATACTGCAATAGGTATGCACGCATGGCATGACCAAGTAAATTTGGGTAAGATCTAATGATGCTATCATGCAATAACCTGATTCTCTTAAGACTTGTCATGTGTTCATGTTAGTGTAGCCTCAGTGACCATGAGTTGGACATTTGTTAATTCTCATACTTGATTCAAGTAATGTTGTTGTCTTTTCGATGATGATAAAAGGGGGAAAATAGGGAAGTAAGAAAAATAGAGATATATGCATTGATTTGAAAATTTCAAAAATATCCTAAAGAAAAAACTTGATCCTTGTACTTTCAATAATGATATTTTACAACAAACAAATAAATGGTTATGCTTAAGTTGCAAATAAATAAAGGGTAATGCTCAGGTTCTTAAACCTAGTCATTTAGAGTATTGCAAGGAATGGAAGGTAAGGCCCTACACAGACTTAAGTGAGATCATATCTTGCTAAGTCAAAAGTTGGATCAACATGGAGCTGGTTCTAAGAAGGAATTATCAATATAGAAGTTGGTCCTTCGGAGAAAGATGCAGTTGACTGAAAATGAAGAGCTATGAAGCTTCTTGAGTGCACATGAAGAGTTATAAAGCTATTGTGAGTTTGTCATCATCAAAAATGGGGAATTTATTGAGCTTCTTTGATCTGAATTACAATTCAATATCTTATGAAGTTTTGATGATTGACAAATAATATATAATTGGAAATTAACGTTCAAGAAGAATGGACAAACATACATAAGAACCAGGTCCTTAACACATCTCTTAAAGAAACTGGTAATGGTGGAAACAGGATTGCACAAACACTAGAAGAACCAAATTCTTTACATAAGAACTAGAGATTGTTTGGTGCAAGCAAGAATAGTTGTTCCACGTGTAAAAAAGGAATCCTTGAAGAATATGGACTAAGGCTTAATCCAATTCTACAAGGAATACAAGTTCAAGACATGAAAATATTATCATAATTGATGTAACACCTCGTATCTTTAACCTAAGCTTTGACCATGATCCTAGACTTAGAGAAGTAGATAAAGGATGTAAGAATTGAAATTTCCCGGGACGTAAATCAAGTTGTAAGATGGGGGTTTACGCCCATGATTTGGATGTTACATTGGGTTAAATACGTATTTTTCAGTATACGGGCCGTAAACCAAGTCGTAAACTGATGCCAAGGATTTCTGAGCATTCTGGAATTTGACATTTGAATTTTACATTGTTAAATACGGACCGTATTTCAAAATATGTCCCGTATTTCAAAATGTATTTGGAATTTGGGAAAACTTCCTCAATGAAAGTTGTAGAGCTTTGAAATACCTTTCCAACGGTATATTATGGGGGTCAAACGGACATCTGTGCAAAGAGTTATGACCATTTTACTGAAGAGACGCAGTGCAGTCCTTTCGGAATACGGACCGTATTTCAAAATACGGCCAGTATTTCAAAATACGGCCAGTACTGTGCTGGACGTAAACTGCAATTTTCCAGAACAGTATATATTCGTCCATATCAGTTCAAATCATTATTTTTCATTCCTTCAAGCCCTAGAACGACCTCCTACCCTCTCCCATCATCAAGAACACCAAGGTAAGCCTACTCTAATTATTCCAACTCAATTCTAACATATACTCTAATGATCTAAACAAGAAATCATCATTCCTAAACTAGGGTTTTTAAGAAAACCCATCTCAAGGTTCAAGAATTCAAGATTTTGGAAATCCTCTTCAAAGCTCAAGTCTTTAATTCAAGTTTTGGAGCGACTAAGGTATGTAGAACTTCCATCCACATGTGGGAATCTCTACGTTCTTCCCCATGCTCCGTTTCTTGATATCCATGAAGTTCAAACCCTAGGGCATTAAACCCAACATATTGGTAGCCCATAGTTATGTATTTATGTATATGAATTTTGTATCTATATTCGTTATTGTATTCCTAATCTTCCATTACGGTTATTAGGAACCCTAGCTTAATCCATGAATCATGAATTCTTCCTCATGTGTTCTCATTATGTTTATATGAAATTTTATGATTTTATGTAGCAAGTTACAACCATGTTTTCAAGTCAATTATATATATAATTATGAACTATTGTTATTACTCATGAATCAAGAACATGTTTGCAAGACTACGACAAGTTATCTCATGAAACCATATTACAAGATATTTCATGGAACCATGTTACAAGTTATTTCGTGAAATCATGATTACAAGATATTTACAAGTTATTTACAAGTTATTTCACGAAAATCATGGGCTTCTTAGCCAACTATATCATGTTCATGTTTTTGGGATTGCTTAGTTAACCGAGAAGGCTCAGATAGCCTGAAACTACGTCGCCACCGTAGGATAAGGGTTGTCAGCAAGGAGGCAACACCTTCATTATGCAGTTTGGATCCTTACATGCTTATTATTACTTAAATCTCATATCCCCTGGCAAGGTGTGAGTGTTCTCCTGGTAGGACGCAAGTACCAGATCATGTTGTCGGTTACACTATAGCATTCCCCACGTTACAAGAAGTTTTATATATATGTATTTTCATTGATTTACTGTTTTCAGACTTTACTCACGTTTCATGCTCATGTTCAAGTTACATTCAGTTTCAGTTCATGTCCTATACCTATGTTGTGCCATGTTCTTCATTTCAGCAGGTTTTACATACTAGTACTATTCACCATGTACTAACGTCCCTTTTGCCGGGGCACACTTCACGGTGCGGATACCGATTTTCGGGAGCATACACGCGCGAGGATCACCTCAGTTATCAGCTTATTGGTGAGCCCCACTCCTCTCGGGGTTCAACATGGAGTCTATATTAGTATGCAGTTTATGGTAGTCCAGGGCCATGTCCTGGTAGTTAGTATTCAGACATGTTTTAGAGGTTTCATAGACAGATATTAGTTCACGAGTCAGTTATGCTTTCATGTTTGCAGACTATTACGTTTTCATGAATTTTCATGCTATGAGATAATTTCAAGACTTTATTCCGCAAATTATATTTTCATGATTTATTTAAATTGCATCATATAGATATATTGTTTTGATGCCCATGTTGACAAGCAAGCCATGAGGTTCGCTCGGACACATGTAAGCAAGGCCCGAGTGCCGTGTTACGCCCAGGCCATGGTTCGGGGCGTGACAAAGCTTGGTATCAGAGCCTAGGTTCAAGTGTCTTTAGGGAGTCTATGAAACCGTGTCCAGTGGGGTCACTTTTATATGTGTGAGGGCCCCATGCATATAAACGGATTGACCACCAAGACATTCGGATTGTCTCACTTCTTTCATATTCTAGATCGTGCGATTAGAGCGATACTTTTAGGATGTCTTTCTAATTCGTGCGTGTACGTATTTTCGAGAAAATGCTGCGAAAAGGAAATACACCGAAAAGGCTACGGCCACTAGCCAAGGGGCTCTTTGCGGAAGCAACTCGCGAAGAGACCGTTCCGACTCGGACGGCGGCCCCCCGCTCCGCTCCTTGTTACACCTCCTGTGATTCGGATGGGGATGTTAGGAGTGCTATCAATATGCTCACACAACTGGTAGCAGCTCAGGCCCAACGTCAGGAATCTGGGTCAAGTTCAGGAAATAATGGAGAGTCTTCTAAGACTAAGGATTTCCTCAGAATGAATCCCCCAGTCTTCACGGGGACAAAGAAAGACGAAGACCCTCAGGACTACATTGATGCTCTTCAAAAAATCTTCGGGATTATGACGATTCTGAAGTCTAAGCGGAATGTCGAAGCGCTACTTTTGGAGCTCATCAGGCTATTTACAAATCCATAAGGGTCATAGCGAGCATTGCTAACACATGGTATGAATCTTGGGAATTGTCCCGAGGTGAGGATGCACCCGATGCTACATGGGATGAGTTTGCAAGTGCATTCCTAGACCACTTCATGCCAGTAGAGGTCAGGGAAGCTAAGGCTGAGCAATTCCTAAAGCTTAAGCAGAATGGCAGGTCGGTTCAGGACTACTATTTGGAATTTGTCAGTCTGGCTAAGCATGCTCCACATATGGTACCGGATATGAGGGCGAGAGTGAGAAGGTTTGTTGGAGGACTTGATTCCCATTTGTATGATGGGGCCAACATTGCTGCACAGAATGGGGGAATGACCATCTCCAAGATGGTTGCTTTCGTACAGGGCAATGAGACAAGGCTAAAGGAGGAGGAAGCCTTGCAGAAAGAGAAAGACAAGGAGTTCAACAAGAGGGTCAAGTCTACCGGACAGTTCAGCGGGAACGGAAACAGGAAATTCTTTAAGAACAGGTCAGCAGGACCTGCTCCGTCCACAGCAAGTGCTCCAGTTTTCAAGTTCAGGAAAGATAACCGTCAGCAGAATTTCAGGTCGCCAGGCTCCCAGTCTCAGGCCAGTGTGACTCAGAGTAACTTCACCAATCCGATTTGTGCTAAGTGTGGGAAGAGGCATCCTGGGGAGTGCCGCTCTGGATCGAATATTTGCTATGGGTGTGGCCAGCCGGGCCATGTTCAGCGAAATTGCCCTTCAATCAGACAGGGCACAGGAGGTAATCGGACTCAGTCAATAAATTCGTCGGTTCCTCATAATAACCAAACTCAGGCAGGACGTGCACCAGCTAGATCCGGCAACACAAGCGGTGGCCCAAACCGTTTGTATGCTTTGACCGGGCGTCAGGATATCGATGCTCGTACTGATGTTGTCACAGGTATACTCACCGTTTTCAGTTTCGATGTTTATGCTCTCATGGACCCTGGATCCACCCTATCCTATGTCACCCCTTATGTTGCTAGGAAATTTGGTATTGAACCTGAAAAGCTAAAGGAACCTTTTGAAGTGTCAACTCCAGTTGGTGAGTCAGTCATAGCCCGACGTGTCTATAAGGGCTGTCCAGTCAGAGTCTATCACCATGTTGTTCCAGCTGACCTATGTGAGTTAGAAATGGTAGATTTTGATGTAATCATGGGCATGGACTGGTTATATTCATGTTATGCGTCAGTTGATTGTAGAACCAAAGCTGTAAATTTCAAGTTTCCTAATGAGCCAGTCTTAGAGTGGAAGGGTGATTCAGTAAGCCCTAAGGGTAGGTTTATCTCTTACCTCAAGGCAAGAAAAATGGTGTCTAAGGGTTATATCTATCATCTCGTTCGGGTTAGGGATTCAGCTTCCCAGACCCCAACTCTTCGATCAGTCTGTTGTTAATGAGTTTCCAGAAGTCTTTCCCGAGGATCTTCCCGGAATCCCTCCTGATAGGGAAATTGATTTCGCAATTGACCTACTCCCTGGTACGAAACCTATATCTATTCCACCTTATAGGATGGCTCCAGCTGAATTACGAGAGCTTAAGGCTCAACTCAAAGATCTTCTAGACAAGGGTTTTATCCGACCCAGTGTCTCTCCATGGGGTGCCCCAGTCCTTTTTGTGCGCAAGAAAGATGGTTCTTTGCGTATGTGCATTGACTATCGCCAGCTCAATAAAGTCACGATCAAGAATAAATACCCTCTTCCACGAATAGATGACTTATTTGATCAGCTTCAGGGTGCCCAATGTTACTCCAAGATAGATCTCCGATCAGGTTACCATCAGCTTAAGGTTAGGGGACAAGATATTCCTAAGACAGCCTTTAGAACCAGATATGGTCATTTCGAATTCTGTGTCATGTCCTTCGGTTTGACCAATGCCCCGGACCTCATGAATAGAGTCTTCAAGCCATATCTCGGCCTTTTTGTCATTGTTTTCATAGATGATATCCTCATTTACTCCCGTAGTGAGGCCGAGCATGCGAGAACACCTTCGTATAGTTCTTGATTCTCGGGGACCGCAAGTTGTATGCAAAATTCTCTAAGTGTGAATTTTGGCTCAAGTCAGTAGCCTTCTTAGGTCATGTGATTTATGGTGAGGGTGTTCAGGTTGACTCTCAGAAGATTGAGGCCGTTAAGAATTGGCCCAGACCCACATCAGTTTCAGATATCCGCAGTTTCTTGGGTCTAGCAGGCTATTACAGACGTTTCGTAGAGGGGTTTTCGTCTATTTCAGCACCATTGACAAAGCTGATGAAGAAGGAAGTTAAATTTCAGTGGTCAGATGCCTGTGAGCGCAGTTTCGAGGAATTGAAAACGAGATTGACTTCTGCGCCAGTTTTGACTCTACCAGAGGGAACCGAAGGGTTCGTGGTTTATTGTGATGCTTCGGGAGTTGGTCTCGGATGTGTCTTAATGCAGCATGGTAAGGTTGTAGCTTATGCATCTCGTCAGCTCAAGGTTCACGAAAAGAATTATCCGACTCATGACCTAGAGTTGGCGGTTTGTAGTTTTTGCACTTAAGATATGGCGTCATTATTTGTATGGAGTGCATGTTGATATTTTCACGGATCATAAAAGCTGCAGATATATCTTCAAGCAAAGGGAGCTGAATCTTAGGCAAAGGAGATGGCTCGAATTGCTAAAGGATTACGATGTGGATATTCTTTACCATCCGAGGAAAGCGAATGTTGTAGCGGATGCTCTTAGTCGGCGTTCCATGGGAAGTTTAGCCCACGTGGACGTAGATAAGAGAGTTATGACAAAGGAAGTTCACCGTTTGGCCAATCTTGGAGTTCGACTTTTGGACTCCGAGGATGGTGGTGTGGTTGTTCAAAATAGGGCTCTTTCCTCTTTAGTCGTTGAAGTCAAGGAGAAACAGTTTAATGATCCCTACTTGTTGCAGCTGAAAGAGGGGATTCACAAGCATAAGACGACGGCTTTCGAACAAGGGGGAGATGATGGTACCTTGAGGTACCGAGGTAGATTGTGTGTTCCAGATGTAGATGGGCTCAGAGAGAGAATCATGTCAGAAGCTCACAATTCCGGTATTCCATTCACCCGGGTTCTACTAAGATGTACCATGATCTTAAGGAGATTTATTGGTGGAATGATATGAAGAAGAATGTAGCGACTTTGTAGCTAAGTGTCCGAATTGTCGGCAAGTGAAAGCCGAACACCGGAGGCACAGTGGCTTGGCTCGAGAATATCGATATTCCGGTGCGGAAATGGGAAATGATCAATATGGACTTTGTATCGAGGTCTACCTCGTTCGGCTAGGAGACATGACTCTATTTGGGTGATCGTTGACGGGCTTACTAAGTCGGCGCACTTTTTACCGGTCAAGACCACGATTCGAGCGAGAAGATTATGCCAAGCCGTGTATGTTAATGAAATTGTCGGATTGCATGGGACCCCGGTGTCCATTATTTCGGATCGTGGTGCTCGGTTCACGGTGAATTTCGGAAATCCTTTCGAAAGGATTGGGTACCAAGGTGAACCTCGGCACGGCTTTTCATCCGCGGACGGATGGCCGGGCGGAGCGTACTATTCGGACCCGGAGGATATGTTGAGAGCATGCGTCTTGGATTTCAAAGGTAATTGGGATGATCACTTGCCTCTCATCGAGTTTTCCTATAATAACAGTTATCATGCTAGCATTGGGATGGCACCGTTTGAAGCTCTGTATGGGCGAAGGTGTAGATCACCAATTGGTTGGTTCGAAGTTGGTGAAGCAGAGTTGTTAGGACCAGATTTGGTTTATCAAGCTATGGAGAAAGTCAAGTTAATACAGGAGCGTTTGAAAACGGCTCAGAGTCGCCAGAAGTCTTATACAGATGTGAGGCGAAGGGACTTAGAATTTTCAGTTGATGATTGGGTGTTCCTTAAAGTCTCACCCATGAAGGGTGTTATGAGATTTGGCAAGAAAGGGAAGCTCAGTCCCAGATATATTGGACCTTACAGAATTCTGCGAAAGGTCGGTCTAGTAGCCTATGAACTTGAGTTGCCACAAGATTTGGCTGTTGTACATCCCGTGTTTCATGTGTCCATGTTGAGGAAGTGTGTAGGGGACCCGTCGTTGGTTGTTCCTATTGATACTATAACAATTAAGGATGGTTTGACTTATGAGGAGATCCCCGTAGCCATTCTTGACCGTCAGGTTCGCAAGTTGAGAACTAAGGAAGTAGCCTCAGTGAAAGTCCTGTGGAGGAGTCAGAAGGTTGAGGAAGCTACATGGGAAGCCGAGGAGGATATGAAATCCAAGTACCCATTTTTGTTTGAACAGCAAGCAGAGAACTCTCAAGGTAACTTTCCATAACCCATGTCATGTTATGTCTCATGTTTCACGCTCATGTCATTTATCCAGCGCTCATGTTTCATGTCTCATGCCAGAGTATCCATGTTTTCATGTAATCACATCATTTCATGCCTCATGTTTCATGTCATGTTTTCTTCACATCGTGTATTCAAGCCATGCCCAGCCATATTCTTAACCATGACCCATCATTCGAGGACGAATGATCCTAAGGGGGAGATATTGTAACACCTCGTATCTTTAACCTAAGCTTTGACCATGATCCTAGACTTAGAGAAGTAGATAAAGGATGTGAGAATTGAAATTTCCCTGTTCAGTTGTAAGATGGGGGTTTACGCCCATGAACGATATTTCGACCGTATTTCAAGTATACGGGCCGTAAACCAAGTCGTAAATACGGACCGTATTTCGATGCCAAGGATTTACGAAAACGTAAACTGAAACCAAGGAATTTGACATTTGAATTTTACATTGTTAAATACGGACCGTATTTCAATACAGCCCGTATTTCAAAACGTATTTGGAATTTGGGAAAACTTCCTTGATGAAAGTTGTAGAGCTTTGAAATACCTTTCCAACGGTATATTATGGGGGTCAAACGGACATCTGTGCAAAGAGTTATGGCCATTTTACTGAAGAGACGCAGTGCAGTCCATTCGGAATACGGACCGTATTTCAAAATACGGCCAGTATTTCAAAATACGGCCAGTACTGTGCTGGACGTAAACTGCAATTTTCCAGAACAGTATATATTCGTCCATATCAGTTCAAATCATTATTTTTCATTCCTTCAAGCCCTAGAACGACCTCCTACCCTCTTCCATCATCAAGAACACCAAGGTAAGCCTACTCTAATTATTCCAACTCAATTCTAACATATACTCTAATGATCTAAACAAGAAATCATCATTCCTAAAACTAGGGTTTTCAAGAAAACCCATCTCAAGGTTCAAGAATTCAAGATTTTGGAAATCCTCTTCAAAGCTCAAGTCTTTAATTCAAGTTTTGGAGCGACTAAGGTATGTAGAACTTCCATCCACATGTGGGAATCTCTACGTTCTTCCCCATGCTCCGTTTCTTGATATCCATGAAGTTCAAACCCTAGGGCATTAAACCCAACATATTGGTAGCCCATAGTTATGTATTTATGTACATGAATTTTTGTATCTATATTCGTTATTGTATTCCTAATCTTCCATTACGGTTATTAGGAACCCTAGCTTAATCCATGAATCATGAATTCTTCCTCATGTGTTCTCATTATGTTTATATGAAATTTTATGATTTTATGTAGCAAGTTACAAGCATGTTTTCAAGTCAATTATATATATAATTATGAACTATTGTTATTACTCATGAATCAAGAACATGTTTGCAAGACTATGACAAGTTATCTCATGAAACCATATTACAAGATATTTCATGAAACCATGTTACAAGTTATTTCGTGAAATCATGATTACAAGTTATTTACAAGTTATTTCACGAAAATCATGGGCTTCTTAGCCAACTATATCATGTTCATGTTTTTGGGATTGCTTAGTTAACCGAGAAGGCTCGGATAGCCCGAAACTACGTCGCCACCGTAGGATAAGGGTTGTCGACAAGGAGGCAACACCTTCATTATGCGGTTTGGATCCTTACATGCTTATTATTACTTAAATCTCATATCCCCTGGCAAGGTGTGAGTGTTCTCCTGGTAGGACGCAAGTACCAGATCATGTTGTCGGTTACACTATAGCATTCCCCACGTTACAAGAAGTTTTATATACATGTATTTTCATTGATTTACTGTTTTCGGACTTTACTCACGTTTCATGCTCATGTTCAAGTTACATTCAGTTTCAGTTCATGTCCTATACCTATGTTGTGCCATGTTCTTCATTTCGGAAGTTTTACATACTAGTACTATTCACCATGTACTAACGTCCCTTTTGCCGGGGCACACTTCGCGGTGCGGATACCGATTTTCGGGAGCATACACACAACGCGGTAGGATCACCTCGGTTATCGGCTTATTGGTGAGCCCCACTCCTCTCGGGGTTCAACATGGAGTCTATATTAGTATGCGGTTTATGGTAGTCCGGGGCCATGTCTTGTAGTTAGTATTCGACATGTTTTAGAGGTTTCATAGACGAGATATTAGTTCACGAGTCGGTTATGCTTTCATGTTTGCGTACTATTACGTTTTCATGAATTTTCATGCTATGAGATAATTTCAAGACTTTATTCCGCAAATTATATTTTCATGATTTATTTAAATTGCATCATATAGATATATTGTTTTGATGCCCATGTTGACAAGCAAGCCATGAGGTGAAGATGCAAGAAATGACTATTCCTACTACTACATAAATCATCATATTGATGTTGTTGAAGACACCACAAAATAAAGAGACACTAGAGCAAATAAAGAGAAATTTATTCAGAGTGTCTTCAAGTGAGAGAGAATCAACTGCAACGAAAAAAAACCTATTTATATCAAGATCTATTCATACAGTTCTTTGAGTTGTAATAGTTAGATTATTATTATTATTATTATTATTTTAATTGTTTTTATTACATAGGGGTAGGGGAAGGGAATTACAATGTGGGGATTCGAACCCTCGCCAATAAGGTGAGAGTTCAGGTAGCCAACCAACTGAGCTACTAGATCCCTACATGATTATTTGTTCTTAAATTTGTAACTTTTTATATTCATAGAGAAATTGTAATAGGTGTTGTTTTCAGTTGTAAAGGGCTTCTTAAACTGGGTACAGTCTCTGAAAAAGTTGCCACAATTAATGAAGAATTGTCGAGGGGGAAAGATTATGTCACGAACTAAATTTCTGGGTCATGATGACACCTACACCCTCCCACTGGTAGGCATACCATTCCCAAAATAGTGAATCATAAAAAACAAGTAAGAAAATCGTTTACACCAACAACATTGTCTAAACAGTCTTAAGATACATATATAAATAAATGGGGAAAATAACTTAGTCGAATACAACTCAAAACCTGGTCTAACTCCCATAAGAGCTTCTAAATAGAATACAAGTCTTAGATAATAATTAAATAGAAATATGTCTCAAAAGGAAAGGGCAGGAACATAAAGAGAAGAATCCAGGGTTGTACGTCTAGTTGTCGCTCACCCTAGAATCTGGAAATGATAGCATCGGAGTCAGCCACGAGCGATGGAACTGGAGCACGAGTCTGTATCTGCACTAGAAAACAGTGCAACAAGTGTAGATTGAAAGAAACACATAAGTAGAACCATACCTCTCTTAACCCTTAGTCAGGTTCCACCCAAAACGACGGTAACCAATAATCATGTAAGAATGCAATGGATCAAATGAGTGAATGCATGAATGCAATGCACTGGCTAAATCTCATAGCTAGTACACACATGCTACAGGTCAGGTCGTATAGTCATGACCAATGGGGGATTCGCGAGGTCCATATACCTCTTAACGCCTTCATCTATGTACCCTTAGATTGGGTAGAGCCATATCAATCATACCATAGCATACCATATCTGCGCAAATCATATCGCCATACCTAGAACCATTTCCCTTCAAGCGTAAACACGTCAATTTTACCTTTTTTCCGATCACGATGGGCCATCTCGTATCTCATAATTATCTTATCACAATGGACATGTGTATGTATGCATGGATAAGTACCAAATGCATGATAACAAGTGTCAATAGAGTTTTGAGATAGGGAATGAATGCATATACATCATGGATCATATAATATTAACTCAAGTCAAGATTGATGCCATGTAATGACCCATTCAGTCGTTTATGAAAGTTTACCCTTTATGCCCCTATTGACCGTCCCTCTAGTCTCGTTAGAGTATTTTTGATTCGTGAGGATGGGTAGCGCGGTTCCCAAGGTGATCACGTTGGTTTTGAGGATTTTAGAAGCCTTTAAGTTGAATAAGTGGAAAAGTGTTGACAATAGTTGACTTTTGGATAAATGAGTCTTTTTAGGATTTTTGTCGGTTCCATTAGGTCCGGAAGGTTGATTATAACTTGGTAGGATGATTGGTTTTAGTCCTTGGGTTAGAAACCTTGTCTTTGGATGTTTGGGGGTTGACCGGGTTAAGATGACCTCTTTTTGGAATTTTCAGGGTGCGGATGGGTTTGTAGCGTGTTTTTATAGTGGGTTGCTTGTTTTCTTTGTATTATGAGAGGTCTCGGATAAGTTTTGGGTTTTGGGTTTTGGGTTCGACTTGGTGAAAAATCAGATTTTTCTAGTGTCTGGTGTGCCGAATCTACAAACTTGGGTTCACACCTATAGGCCCGCAGGTTCGTGAATTGTAAGTTTAAGTGAGGTTGCAACTGCAAGAATTTCTCCACAGATACAAGGCCGCACCTGCGGAAAACGGTCTGCAGGTACGGAATCGCTGAGAATTAGAACCTTAAATTCCCAATTCGAAGCCATTTCTTTTCATTCACTAAATTGGAGACCTAGAGGGTTTTGTGGGGCGATTTTGTGGAAAATTTTGAGATTCATCCTTGGGGTAAGTTCCTTACTCTCTTTTATTGGTTTTGTCATGCTTTATCTAAAGAATCTATGGTAGAAATCATGAATTCTATTGGGGATTTTGGGTCATGAATCCTAAAATGATTTTTGAACCATTTACTATCTAAAGATTCAAGTTTTGTTGCGGAATTCCTAGTTTCTAAACATCTAATCAATGGTTAAGTAGTTCCTAAGCTTGAATACTTCTTTTACTCAAGATTTTGGGATATGGAAAATAAGGGGTTTTTTCTAAATTGGGGATTTTGATTAAATAGTGAAATTGATGCTCTATTGCGACTAGTTTGTGATGAATCTTGGTATTTTAATCCCCTATACTTTGGGAAACCTTTTTCAGCATAAAATTTTGATTTTTCCTTTGTGGGCCTGGGGTTCCTATTAAGGTCACTTTTGATTTCAATTTAGGGATTATGGTAATACGGCTATCGTTAGTTCCGTAATCTAGCATAGATTAATTACTTGACAGACTTTGATTGTTCGAAATCTATTCGGAAGGGAAAGGCTCTAGCAGACTAGTTCGTGGCACCGGTTCAGCTTTTGAGGTAGGTTACGCCTTACCTATTGGTAAGACTCCAATTAGCGAAGCATATGTAGATGATAGTTATTGACGGGGAAAGCATGATAGGCCTTCGGGCATGGTGTGAAGGTGACTCCAACTAGGTTGGTATTGATAGATGTTATGTGGGCTTGTTGCCATGATTTGTGATATTTGTGAAACTTGACTGCTTCATCTCTATCTCTTGATATCTCAGTTATCATCTGGAAAGGAAAGAAAATGTGAATGAATCGAATTGTGATGTGTGTTTCGTGGAAAGTTTCTATTGATCCCATGATATGTGATGTTGTTTGGGGTTGATTCATACATGGCATGCATTCTTTATTGCTTAATGTGATCTGATATAATGGTGACAGAAATGATAAAAGTGAGAGAGTGTAGCCTCCGAGGTCTTTGGCGGAGAGCATAAAAGAGAGACGAGAGCTCGTGATCCGAGGTCTTTATCAGAGCGAGATGAGTGCTCGTAATTTGAGGTCATTTACCAGAGCGAGAGAGTGCTCGTGTCCGAGGTCATTTGCCAGAACGAGGGTACATGGACTTCGCGGTTCCACCATGGGTCATGGCTTTAAGGCATTGCCCTTATCATGTGTGTACAGATATGAAATGTTGGCCAGTGCATTGCATTGCATACATCTATATTCATTCATTTATTCTTGGTTGCTTACTTTGCACTTTATACACTTTACCTGATCTCATATGTGTTCGAATATGTTTCATCATTGTATTGGATTGCTTATCTACTCTTTCTGTTAGTTTTCGTTCATATATATGTGTGAAATAATCGTTGTCGGCCTATGATACCTACGAGTACGTGTGTTTTTACTCATACTGTAACGGGTCATATTTTTTCCAATTCGTATTTGCACTTGCCTCATTAAAAAGAAAAGTGTCCCGGGGAAGTACGGTTCTCAATTGTATCGGGAAAAAGGAAAAAAATATACTTCTACGTGGATGGTGCTCTAAATGGACATCGTTTTAGAGTCGCCACCTAACTTATAGGTAAGTTAGGAAAACCAGTTCAAAAGGGTTCATTCAAAACGACTAAGTTTTAAAAGAAACCAATATATACCAAAGCCTAGGTAAGGGTTCTGGTGATCCTCCGGGGAAGGTGTTAGGCACCACGGTATTAAGGATCCACAAAATACGGTTGACCTACGGGTTCTAATAGTATGCCTTGTAGATATAAATTATTTTTGATAAAAAACTGCTTTTGTTTTATATTTCCGCAAATAAAGGTTAGTCATTCATGCAAAAACTACTCATTTTCAAGAAATAAAAATGTTAGAGTTTTGCCCAAAATTGGGCGTTTTGGATTTCGGACTAGAACGCTGGAAAAAAAAAGGATTTCGGACTAGAACACCTAGGTTAAAACCTGAAGGCGTTAACCTAAGTAGAACACCACGTAAGCCCACCCGAGTTTAGAAAAAGGTTTTTAGTTTAAGTTTTTAAAGAGTTTTTATTTAAGTGTAGAAAATAGTTTAAGGCATACTATTATTGTCCATTTGTCAACTATATTTACATTTTTATCAATTTTAATCCAATTTTAGTCTTTTTTTAGATAGTCTAAGTTTTTGGGAAGTCCAAATCAGTCCACAAGTCTTAAATCAGTCCATATAGTCCATAGGTTCATATCAGTCTATAGGTTTCAAAAATGTTCAAATCAGTCCCATAATGTATGAAAATTGATCATTTTTTGTCCAAATTCACCGAAACAGTCCAATTAATCTAAAAGATTTACAAGTCATTTTAATCCCAAAAAAAAAATCAATTTTATTAGTTGTTAAAAATCAAGTTTGGCGACGCTAATTACGTGATAATCTTTAAGGGTCCAATTTATAAATAAATACACAAGTATAGAATTTAAATACACAAATAAAACGTAAGGAATTGGGCCGACCAAGCCCAATAAGAAGGTATGCATTCAGGGTGACATCCAATCCAAATACGTATGCTCCATTTTTGCTCCAAGGTGGGTAGACTCGTTCTAGCTACGTTAGTGGGCCCTAACGGGTTTGGGTGGACAAAGATGCAAACGGGTATACAAGACCTTAGAATACATCCATATATTAAACTAAGTACAAGAATTAAAAAGCTACAATAATTATTACAATGCCAAAAATTAAATTATAACATTATTGGGCCAAGCCCATAGATAATAACTAACAGCATCAACTAAGAGAAATAATGAGATGGCCCAGATGTGAGAAATGAGATGCAGGCCCAAAACAGTAATGACAATGGCCCAAGAGGAAATACCTAAAATTTTCTAAGTGTCAAAAGTCATTATATACATTATATATACCCAATATACACCTAATGGAGAGCAAAACCATAGTGGCATACCCTCCATATACACTCAATATACACCTCAACTTAATCACTTTAGTTCCTGGAAACGAAAACTAGAACAGGACCCCCAAAAATTTCACTTTTAACCAAAACTTTAGATTTCTAATTAGTTTTAAAGGCATAAGAGGTTTCTGAATGTCAACAAGATCAGTGATCCACAACACCCAAAGGAGCTACTATAATTCATTTAGATTCAATTTAGGGTCTCAACACTAATCCCAGGATGCAAACAGAGGTCTAGAGAGGTGTCAAGTTACCAAGTCAAGTAAGGCAAGGTAGTAGAAAGTTGCAAGTAACGCAGAAGCCACAACAGCAGGAACATAGAAACAATAGAGGATTCATGGTGATAGGGGCAAACAATAACAATACAGGGAAAAATTGGGGTAAGGTCATGTCAAACCAAGCCAAGACAGGGCATAGATCCTATTCTGGTTCCCAGTTTTAGAAATCAAAAACCAGTAAGGCAAAGTGAAGGACCAAGCTAGTTCTGAGCTACAAGGGTCATGATACTCAATCCTAGGCTCAACAATGGAAACAATAGACATGGTTCAGTTTCAATGAGCAAATAGGGACAAACAACACATGAGACAGTATTCAAATTAATTAGGCAAACAGTAAAGGGATGAGATATCGCAAAATAAGTATCATACTTAGTCTCTCTAAAGCAGTTTTAATCTTGTCATATCCTTCCCATACTTAGTTATAGTGACCTATGTGAAACAAGAATCCCCAAAAAAAAGCGTGACTTTACACTAGTGTAAAGAGCAGATGTCACAAAGAGCAGACTTCATGAATACTACAAGCAAGTAGAACACAGGAGAATTATCAAGCATTCAGAGACAAGATTAAAGCAATCAACTTATTAGCCATTCCCAGTCCCTCTTATTCCAATTTTAAGACAAGAAACCAAGTTCCTTACACTTTCCTATCTTCTATCTCTCTTAATAGTTCCCAAAAACAAGATCAACAAATGCACACAATGTACACAAGGTTTAGAATACTTAAACTCTTCAAAGATCAACAAGATAAGCTACAAGTCTTTCAGGTTCTTATTTTTAGCAAATTCTCAATCTAGACAGTCTCAGAACTCACTAAACAAGTTCAAGAAAATCATTTTTATCTTCATATACTTTGCAAGATTCAGAAGTGACAAAACAAGGCACCAGTCAAAGAAAAATAGTCATAAAACACACAAGAATTCCTCTTATGGTTTTAAAAGTTATATAGCCAAAACAGGAAACCAAGATTCATTTTAAAGGTTTTCAGAATTAGCAAAGTTCACTATTTCCATAGCAAACAAAATCCAACTAACAAATCCTTTAAAGAAAGATCTTCAATAAGCCAGTTTTAAGGGAGTTTGAAAAAATCATTTTTCTACAAGACTACTTGACAGGTTTTAAATATAGCAGTCTTAAAGGTGTGATAACAGGTTTATCATAAACAACACAAGCAAATATTAACCTTAGACATCTTCTAGTTTAAGATAGGTAGACTACACAGAATCAAACAAGACACATTTCAGAATATTTTAAGCCATCCTTGGCCTTATTTTAATCACTAGAAACAAGTGAAAGGAAAACCATCTCATTTTAATCTCAGAACGGTTTTAGGCAAGAAATGAAAACAACCACTTTTAGAACCATTTTTAAAATAAAAAAAATAAAAAAAAACTTGAGAACCTTTGAAACACGTTTCATAAACTCTGAACCATGACAAGCTGGTCTTAACTCATATTCTTTATACCAGGGTCCAAACAACTAAGATAATCAACTTCAAGAAATCAAAAGGAGCTACAACTAACCAGAAGTCTTTAAAATTCAATGAAACAATAACAACGTGACTAGAACTAGAGAGAACCATATCTCAACAACTTTCAATAAAACACAGATCTTAACAGAAAGTCACATATCCAGTTTTTATCTTAGAAATTTCAATGTAATAGTGATCTACAAACTAAAATAGACCCTTCTTTACAGCTTTTGATCATTTAAACATCAATTCCATCCAATTAACACTAGAAACTACAAAATAACAACATTATAACACAAATAGCTTACTCAACAGTTCATAAGCAGGTTGTAACCAATGGAACAGTCTACTGTGGACATAAGACAAACCATTTCCTATATTCTTTAACCATTTTCAAATAATAACATCAACTAATCAACACCGGAATCCCCTGAATCTTCATAATATCAACAACATAACATCATAATCAGCCTTAATATCTGTATAAAATAGTAACCAAAAAAACTTCAAACAATCATAAACACATATCAACAACAACAACAACAACAACCCAGTGAAATCCCACATCGTGGGGTCTGGGGAGGGTAGAGTGTACGCAGACCTTACTCCTACCAAGGTAGGACGGTACATTTCCGAAAGACCCTCGGCTCAATAAAAGCATAAAAAGAAGTAAGATAAGGTTAAGAGATTCGGAAAAGAGATTCAAAGCGATATGGAAGAAATAATGCAAGCAAGACAATAACACGGGATAATCACAACACGGAAATAACGGAGATAATAGCGTAAATCGGAGCAGAGAACACGGGATAATCAAAGATAGGAAATAACGTATAATAACGAAATCGGAGCACAAACAATTATATTGCAATAATGCGACTACTAATAAGAACGGATAACGAGACTATCTACTAGCCTTCTACCTTAATTTGGGTCCTCCAAACCCTCCTATCTAAGGTCATGTCCCCGGTAGTGTAGTTGCGCCATGTCGTGTCTAATTACCTCTCCCAATACTTCTTCGGCCTACCCCTACCTCGTCGTCGAAACCATCCATGGCCAACCTCTCACACCTCCGCACTGGGGCATCTGTGTCTCTCCTCTTCACATGCCCAAACCATCTCAATCTCGCTTCTCGCATCTTGTCTTCCACCGAGGCCACCCCCACCTTATCCCGAATATCCTCATTCCTAATCCTGTCACTCCTGGTGTGGCCACACATCCATCTCAACATTCTCATCTCGGCAACTTTCATCTTTTGAACGTGAGAGATCTTAACTGGCCAACACTCCGCCCCATACAGCATAGTCGGCCTAACCACTACTTTGTAGAACTTGCCCTTAAGTTTTGGTGGCACCTTCTTGTCACATAGCACTCCGGAAGCAAGCCTCCATTTCATCCACCCTGCCCCAATACGATGTGTGACATCATCATCAATCTCCCCGCTGCCTTGCATAATAGACCCAAGGTACTTGAAACTACTTTTCTTCCGGATGGCACGGGGTACCAAGCCTTACTTCCAAGTCGGCCTCCCGAGGCGCTTTCACCGAACTTACACTCCAAGTACTACTGTCTTGGTCCTACTCAGCTTAAACCCTTTAGACTCCAGAGTATGTCTCCAACACTCCAGCTTAGCGTTAACTCCGCTACGAGTCTCGTCAATCAGGACTATGTCGTCCGCGAAAAGCATACACCATGGCACCTCACCTTGAATTTGCCGTGTCAATCCATCCATCACCAAGGAAAATAAAAACGGACTAAGAGCTGATCCTTGATGCAACCCCATCACAACTGGAAAGTGCTCTGAGTCTCCTCCTACTGTCCTCACCCTGGTTTTGGCTCCCTCATACATGTCCTTGATCACCCTAATGTACGCCACAGGTACACTTTTAGCCTCCAAGCATTTCCATAGGATCTGTCTTGGAACTTTGTCATAAGCCTTTTCTAGGTCGATGAACACCATGTGTAAGTCCCTCTTCCTCTCCCTATACTGCTCCACCATCCTTCTCATAAGATGGATGGCTTCTGTAGTTGAACGTCCCGGCATGAATCCGAACTGGTTTTCTGAAATAGACACACCTCTCCTCACCCTCATCTCCACCACCCTCTCCCACACTTTCATAGTATGGCTTAGCAGCTTGATACCTCTATAGTTGTTGCAACTCGATATCTCCCTTATTCTTGTATAGAGGGATCATTACACTCGCCCTCCATTCTTCGGCATCAATGCCGTCTTAAAGATGACATTAAACAACCTAGTCGCCCACTTTCCGACCTGTCGGCCCGCGCTCTTCCAGAATTCCCCCGGAATCTCGTCAGGTCCGGTCGCTCTTCCCCTGCGCATCCTACGAACAGCCCCCTTAACCTCGTCAACCTTAATACTCCTGCAATAGCCAAAATCGCGACGCCTTCCTGTATGTTCTAAATCACCCAACACAATGTCTCTGTCCCCTTCTTCATTCAAGAGTTTGGAGAAGTATGACCGCCATCTCCGTCTAATGAGTCTCTCTAACAATACTTTGCCATGCTCGTCCTTGATGCATTTTTTACTTGATCCACATCACGTGCCTTTCTCTCCTCGCCTTGGCTAGCCTGAACAATTTTCGGTCCCCTCCTTTCTCTTCCTAGTTCACATACACATACGTTCGGGGGCCGCCGTTGCCGTCGAAACTGCCAACTTCGCCTCCTTCCTCGCCATCTTATAAAGTTCTGTATTCGTCCACTTCTCCACCTCATCCTTGCTTTCTATCAACTTCGCATACGCCACCTTCTTTGCTTCCACCTTCCCTTGAACTTCTCCATTCCACCACCAGTCCCCTCGATGCTGACCACGACTACTCCGTCGAGACCCCCAACACTTCCCTTGCTACCACCCTAATGCAACTAGCCGTCTTATCCCACATACTGCTCGCATCCCCACTACTATCCCAGGCCCCCATATCCTTCAATTTCTCTCCCATCTCCAGGGCACTAATAGTGGTCAAACTCCCCCATCTGATCCTAGGTCGGTCCTCCACGACCCTCTTCTTCCTCGTCATCTTGATCGCTAAATCCATCACCAAGAGCTTATGTCTGGTTGTAAGATATTCGCTCGGTATGACCTTACAATCCTTGCACAGACCTTTATCATCCTTCCTAAGGAGTAAAAAGTCTATTTGAGTCTTAGCCACCGAACTACGAAAGGTTACCAAGTGTTCCTCCTTCTTTGAGAAACTCGAATTGGCTATCACCAACCCAAAATCTCTTGCAAAATCCAAAAGTGAGACTCCTCCTCCATTCCTGTTTCCTAAGCCAAAGCCTCCATGCACATCGTCATAACCTCCCGAAATAGGTCCGATGTGTCCATTGAAATCACCTCCCACGAATAGCTTCTCAGTAGGCGGTATGCCTCCCACTAATTCGTCCAAATCCTCCCAAAAGCGCCTCTTCTCCTCATTGCCTAAGCCCGCTTGCGGCGCATATACACTAATAATGTTCAAAGTGAGTCCTTCAACGACCACCTTAATCGACATCATCCTATCAGTGACTCTCCTAACCTCTACCACCTGATCTCTCAATTCACTATCTACTAAAATGCCCACCCGTTTCTATACTTCGACCTACCAGAGAGCCACAGCTTATACCCGTCTACCTCCTTAGCTTTAGGACTTACCCATTTGGTCTCTTGGATACAAGCTATATTAATCTTCCTCTTCTTAAGAATCTTAACTAGCTCTATGGACTTCCCCGTTAACGTTCCAATGTTCCAAGATCCTACTCAACCTAGACGCTCCTTTCACCCACTTACCCCCTCCTAACCCTCGCCCCGTCCCCCAACGAGAACATGACCCTAGTCTACCATCACTAAGCAAAGCCACGAAAATGAGTATGAACTAATAAACTATTCAAAAGTCTAAAGGTAGCAAAAAATGTAACTACAAGTGTATGGACAAATAATGGATATGGCAACCGGAGGTACCAACTCCGAGCTTGAAATGAACCTCGATCGCCGCCGAAAACACCGTTCAACGTTCGAGTACATTCACCGTTCACCGCCGGATTTACTCGTTCCCTTGTCGGAGTTATTCTTATTCCTTTGTTCCTGCCGAATTATTCTCTCGCAGACACTGAAACAGGGGAGCAGAAAGAGGGGAACAAGAAAAGAAAGAAAAAAGAAAAAAAGGAGAGAGAAGAGAGGGAGAGAGTTTAAAAATGCTCCCGGAAAAAAAAAAAATCTCCGGCGATGGCGCATTGTGTTACGCGGCAGCCGAGGAGCGACTAAAAAAGGGGAAAAGGAGTAGAGAAGAGGAAGAGGAGAAGAAGAAAAGGAAAGAGAGAGGAAAAAGTAGATCTAGGAAAAGTGGCCGGCGTTACACGGTCGCCGCAGTTACCCGGCGGTGGTGCGGGGTCCGTCGCTGGTGACGGGATGGCGAGTGGGAGGAGGGAGGAGATGTTACCGTTGGAGAGAGGAGAGAGAAAGCAGAGAGAGGAGAGAGAATTAAACTAGAGTAGGATATAAATAGGATAGAATAGAGATATTACCTTTTTATAAGGCAATCTAAAGATCAAAATGTGGGATTAGGTCAACAAATCAACACCAACACTCAAATCCTCAAAGTAGCCCTTTTGTTCTTGATTTTGTAGTATAGTATAGTATTTTTTGAAGTAATAATAATATATTAGTGATAGTATTTGTATATTATATAGTATATTTTAGATATAATACCAAAATTTGGAAGAATCAATGTGATTATCCAAACCCAGCTATTTTCAAAAAAATTCGGACCCCTGAAAATATGACAAACATTCTCAATTTATAGAGTGAAAATCTCAACCCTAGGGACGAATACAACCCCATTTTAAAAATTAAAAATGCATACTCTTAAAATGTATTCGTTTAAAACTCCCTCGTAAAATAACTTTTGACGAAAACAAGATTTATAATATGTAGTCTTAAAATACGAGCTTTAATACGAGCCCAATATTGACATAGTTCCGAGAAATATTTAAAAATGTGAAAAATGCGGTCAAAATGAGCCGTAATTTATACGTTGGTTTAATTAATAATTTCCCCGATTTAGACGGAGCGGAATATTTATCTTCTTTTCAAATCATATTTTTGAAAGTAAATAACTCGTAATTTTCTTGTAATTGTCAATTTTTATGAAATAATAATTAAACGTCAGTTTTGCAATTTTCTTGGGAGTTTTAAAATTTTAATTTTTTAAGTGTGCATCCTTACTCCGTCTTTGACTCGAGAATTTTGAAAAATTAAAATACGCGTCTTATGAGTTGAAAATTAGGTGTCAACACATACTGCTCTTGGTGCACTCTTCCTTGAGTGCAAAGTTCATCGTTGGTTCATCTTCCCGACATCGTGAGTGATCCGAGGCCCCCTTGTCAGGGATTCCAGGGTGAGCAACTTGCCTAATCTGTAGCCCGAAGACTCCTCTTTCACATATCTATCCTTTCTTACTCTGAGACAGTATTCTTAGTATTTGAGACTTGTATTATTTTGTCAGACTATGTATTTATTATTAATAGCTCTTGTATGAGTTCAGAACAGGTTTTGGGGTATATGTATTAGTACTTCCACACTGAGACTATTTATATATATTGAGATTGTTAGTATGATACTTGTTTATTTCTGTATTGTTGAATGTTGACTAAAATAAGGTAGCTTTAAGGGAAGGGTTCACCCACCAGGGGGATAGTGTGGGTGCCAACATGAGCTACGAGTTGGGTCGTGAGAAGTTGGTATCAGAGCCTTAAGTTCATCAGTCTTACAAGTACAAGAACAATGTTTAGTAGAGTCTTGATAATTGGTACGACGAGCTCCATACTTATCTGCGAAAGGCTATAAGACATTTATGAAATTTCCATTTCATTTACGCCTTTCATGCTACTTTATTCAAATTGGTATCTGACTTTTATTCCTATTATCCCACATATAGTGAAGACACGTACAACGGTCGCGAGAGACGAGGTACCAGAACCGGCCGCTAAAGGCTGACCTCGTGGCCGAGCTAGAGGTCATAGTAGAGGTAGAGGCCGTGGGGCAGCACCGGTCTAGGGTAGAGCACCCGTGGCTAGCCAGGCCCGAGCTAGATCCCTATCGCTCGAGTTAGAGTTTCAGCATGATGATTAGCGGATGGAGGAGGATGAGCTGGGACCAGCCTAGGCTCAGCCAGAGGTTATTTCCACACTCGTTCTTCAAGATGCCATGGCTCGCATCTTGAGTTTCCTTGAGAGGTTGACCCAAGTGGGCATGCATCCAGCTACACCAGATAGGTCTCAGACAAGAGCTGGGGGACAGACCTCAGAGCAATACCGAACCCACGGGGCATAGCCTGCCATAGCTATGGCACCTTGTATTGATGATATTCCAACACCCGTATTTGCTCCTAGGCCCATTGTTGTCCTGACTATGAATCATGAGGAGCACGATCTATTTACAGGGTTTACCAAGATGAAGCCTCAAGAGTTTTAAGGTACCCTTGGAGAGGCTGCTTATTAGTTCATTGTTGAAAGGCATGAGAGGCTGCACGAGTTGGGTTTAGTGGAGTCTCATGGGGTTAGTTATGTTTCCTTTCAGTTGCATGGGGATGCAAAGATGTGGTGGAGGTCCTTTATTGAGTGTCGACCAGCTGGGTCACCTCCCTTGACTTGGACCCAGTTCTATCAGGTATTTCTAGAGAAGTACGTCCCTCAGACTTTGAGGGACACACACAGAGATGAGTTCAACAGTCTAGAGTAGCGATGGATGTCGGTCGCTTAATATGAGTCCAAATTTTATTCCTTGGCCCGTAATGCAGTTCAATTACTTCCCATCGAGGTAGAGAGAGTGAGGAGGTTCGTCAATGGGTTGGTGCTTCCGTTGAAGCTGGCTAGCTTGCAGCTAGTGGCTTCTGAGTCATCATTCCAGTCTATGGTTGATCATGTTACTGAGGTAGATTATGTAAGGATCCAGGTTCATGGTAGGGGTAGCAACAAGAGGATGCGTTAGTTTGGAAGTTTCAGGGGTTCGTCTTCTAGGGGTGGGGGCCATTTGTTCAGGATCCCTCATGTTACATCCCGTACTTTTGTATGTTGGATTTTTTGTAAGTTAATAGACATAAGTTCAAGGACAAGATTATTTTTTAGGTTATAAGTACTTGTGTAATGTTAAACAAGTGATAAGTAAGTGTCGTGAAGGTTAGAGGTTAAATGAATCGGAGAGTATCAGTTCATCAAGGTAATACCCCAGACTTTTGGGCTATGATTTTAACCGCTCGATATATGTGAGTAGACCCGAGTCCCGGAGAATGTTGGTCATATTCAAGTATGCAAACAAAGAGGTCGATGTATAAAAAGATAAAGTCTCGAAATGATTTAGCACTTAAAAGTGTGATAATGGTGGTTGGGAATAATATTTGATATGTGTATAAAGAGGTTATGGACTAGAATTATACCACATGATTATGATAACGAGTATATGAAGTGTGTTAAATAAAAATATTATTGTTAAGTGCAGTAGAGATAAAGCTACTACATTAATTAGTAGAAAGGTAACAAATAGAGTTATCTTTCCACGTGGCTTCCATGGGAGTAAGGGAAGTTAGTGACTAAAGATTGTAAAGGTGAGGTGGCAAGTCATAATTATTCTAGAGAGGACCCCACTGTCCACTATCTATTTATTATACTAGATACCAGAGCCCGTGCCAACACGGGCCCAACATATATTTATAATTTTATTTTTATGTAATTATAAAAAGAATTGATATATTTTACAATATTTTTTGAAAGTCACGTATGTAAAGATAGAAATTTTGGGAGCACGAGTTCAATAATTTGTGCCATGATATTATTTATTTGTTTCAGTTTATATGACTTTATTTAAGAAAAAGGCTAATAGACACTTTTTAAACTACGCGTTAATCAAATTTGAATCAGAATTTCAAAACTTATTGAATTTTTAACTACTTCTAAATACGAAAACGTCATTTGAACTACCATTCCCCTAGGCTAAAACATGAAACTTTTTATACATATGGTGATTATGTATATTGTGTCATATAACATGGGCATAGATGCGATATAAGATTTATATCCCTTTTTTTACTTAACCTATCATAAGTATGTACTAATAAATTATTTTGGCTATTATGGTACTCCATATATAATTAGAAACTTAAGACATTGGAAAATGTCTTTTGAGAATGTAATACCCATCCTAGTTTCATTTTAGGATATTAAACAGTACTGCAATAAATATCCTAATAATTTATTTTATCAGTTGTAACAATATTCAATTAATTTGATTATAGAATTACAGTTGGTGAGGTAAGATATCACTCATGGAACTACAAAATGTAATAAGTTGTAATAGTAACTTTTAAAAAATGAAGCTTGATAATAATATATTCAGAAATACTTTTGAAAAAGTAATCCTTACCTGTACTTTCTCTGTCTATTGAATATTAGTACTACAGGAGTACTAAAAAGCTATGAAGATTAGAAGGAGAGATAAGTAAGAGCCTGCCACATTAATGTTTAATGGGGGCCACTTTTTTTGGACAGTCATTCAAAAATGCTGCAAATGCAGCGCGTGGTATAGAAATCCAACTGAATGAATCCACCATTATTGACTTAATGGGGGATACTTTGGGAATTACATGGATATTGCTTGATTTTTTTAATATAGGGTCCACTTTTTTTGATATTACTTGATTTTTTAATATGGGGTCCACTTTTTTTTTTATATTACTTGATTTTTTAATATGGGGTTCACTTTTTTTTTTAGATATTAATTGATTTTTTAATATGGGGTCCTTTTTTTTTTTTTTTTTTTTTTTTTTTACATGAGTTGGAGGTGGACGACCAAACCACCTCCAAACTCATGCTTCTAATATAGTAGTAATAAAGTAATATAGTTAAATATTTCAATAATATACAATCCAACATAAAATATTACATCCACGTAGTTATATTTTAAATATACATCTGTATAGCCAACTTTTTTTTACAATAGTGTTTATACGCACGATATACAACATTATACATTTACTGTAAATAATGTGTCAATCTTATATAAAAGTGTATAATAATGCATAAAAGGGTAATTTTGGGTAATACTAAAAATATGAGTCATTTCAGTAAATATTTTGTCACCCACATGACACATGTGGATCCCCACCTTATTTTTTTTCCACATGAGTAGTATTTTTTTTTTACATGAGTTGGAGTTGGACGACGAAACCACGTCCAAACTCATGCTAGCGTATGCCCGTCCGCACACTTTGGATTATAGTGTATCTATGTATATGTAGTTGTGTTTGGATAGTGATAATATATATATTTTATATTGCTAATAAACATACATAAGTTTACACTGTTTTTATGCATATATATATATATACTATGTTCAAAACACGATTAATATAACATTGTAGTTTGTGCTCCGTATCCAAAACTTTATCATATTAGTGTTTGCTATGAATACAAAGTTTACAAAAATTTATTAATACTTTTTAAAAGAGGAGACTTGTTTAAAAGGAAACTATTTTCCTCTCTTTGAGACAAAACAATAGCAATATTTAAGAATCAGTTGATACTTTGAATTTTAATTCGATTAATTTAAAGGTGTAAAATATTTTACTGTTAATGTATGTAGATTGGACCTAAATAATACTTATTATTTTTTTATCAAATTTTGATTTGGATAATTCTAATTCAAATTATAAATTAATTTTACATGTTTAAAACGAAACAAAGTAGAAGTTTGATTTTCTATTTAAATGAAGAACTACTATTTTTCAATTTTTGGTGAATATTCTTGGTTTAGGTCATTTTACTTGTCATGTTGTCTTTTGCACGTTTTTTAAGGAAACGCCAATTAGAATTATAATTTGACTAATTTACCTTATTTATTATTTGATCGCCATTTAATATTATTTTTTCTTTTACGACATTAATCTCTTTTTACATTTATTAGAGTAAGAATAAAAATGAAAAAGTAATTAAATTCTATCTTATTTTAAAATATAAATATTTTAAGTATATTTATTTTAGTAAACATAACAAATAAATGACATGGCGGAATAGGAAATACAACGCTTAAATATCTAGATTAGATCTCAGGCTAATATAAGAAAAGAAAGGAAATTGTATGGTTTGGTTACTTAACCTTTTAAAGAAAAGCAATAATATGGGGTCCACGTTTTTTGCTGTACAATAATTTTAATTGCTCCCACTAATGGGTTGATACGCATGTGGCAATGAATCCACCATTATTGACTGAATGGGGATACTTTGGGAATTCCATGAATATTGTTTGATTTTTTAATATGGAGTGCACGTTTTTTTTTTTTTTGTTGATATTGCTTGATTTTTTTTAATATGGGGTCCACTTTTTTTTTTTTTAAAAGAACATGAGTTGGAGGTGGACGACGAAACCACCCCCAACTCATGCTTCTAATATAGTAAAAAAAAAAAATGATTCTTGTCTCACTTTGGTTGAAGTATATCTATTGAGAAGTAAAAATAAGTGCAAAATTAAAGGGGCATATATGTAGATCTCACGTTTCAGCTATGGGGAGGAATTATATATATAAATATCTTCTTTTTCCCTTAGCTTAGTGAAAGTTTAAGAAGTGAAAACAATATTTTTCTCTGTCAACACCCAAAACAAAGAAAGTGTATGTTGACACCTAATTTTTGACCTCCCGCGATTCATTTTAAGTGCTCGGAGCCCTTGGACAATAAATAAAACCAGATGCGCCCCCTAAAGGGTCTAGGTAATTTTTCATGAAATTATTTGGGATAATATTTCACCCCTTTAAATTAATAAAGAAATCTCCAGGATATTTTTAAATTTTTTGGAAATTAATTAGGGTTTTTATAACATTCAAGGAATATTTTTATTAAAACTAATCAAAGGAAAAACCCTTCTGAATAATTATTTACTTAATTAATTAAATCAATAAAAATTATATTAATGAGTAATTTATTTCATTTTATTGTCCAAGGAACTTTAAGTAATTAAAAGAATTGACCGTTTTACTCTTTAAACCTCGATTCCGTGTGTGTTTGCGTAGTTTCTTAATTAGTAAATTATCTGATTGATTAATTTAGAACCAGTATCTGCAAAATGATTTTTAATGAGTCATGTTTTAAATTAATTAAGTCCTAATAGGCTAATAATTTATTTTTTATTTGGGATATTTATCCTCGACCCTCCTTACATATATATATACACATCATGTATATACCAATATACATGGTGCATATATGTATATATGTCCATGGACCAATCGTTTTAATTTAAAAAAAAAAGGACCAGGCCAGTCCAAAAAAGGACCAGACCCGGTCCAATATCGATTAAAGGGGGGGGGGGGGTGGATAATATACTCCTCCCCTCATTTCATTTACAGACTCTAGGGGTCGTTTTGTAAAAGAGAAGAGGGGGAGGCGGCTAGGGGTAAAACCCTAGGGCCGCCCCACTGCTCCTTCAACCACCCGCTTGTTTTTTTGGTCGTGTCCCATCGTAGTGGGTGTATAGTGTGAGGGAGAGGATGAAGCATTAATGGTTTCGTCCTTCTCTCCACAAAACCCGGCCAAACAGCCCCCTAAAGGTACAAACCCCCTTTTCTTTATATTTTCCGTCATTATTGTTAGTGCTGAAGCATTTTGAGCCATTGATTTCATTTTTACCTCGAATCTGGATCGTGTGTTGGATTTGTGAGTAAAGACTTGTATAATTTGCAAGTCCCATATCATTTGTTGCAATTCTGAGATGTATTTTAGGGGTTCTATAAATAGAACCCCATTTGTTCAAAGAAAAAGAGTTGGAAACCGAGAAAGGCTTGAAAATTACAATGTTCAAAGTTTTAAGAGTTCCATCAGTCAAAATTTTAAGTTTATCCTAAGGGTTTAGTTTTTTAGTTCTAAAGTTTCGGTCTTTTATTTGCTTTGTGGTGTTGGTGGCTTGAGTATGGGCATTGGAAGCATATAAGTATCTAAGTCCATCGTTTGCCCCCAGTTGCACTCGCAAAAGGTAAAGACCTTTTTGTTTATTGCCTTTGTATTTGGATCTGTTTATATTATGCTTATTTATGTGATTATGTGTGGTTTAGAATGAAGTTGAAGCTAATGTGCTTGTTTGATGTGGCTTCCCTTTTAGACTTCTGTTTGTATCATGCTTGTTATGTGATTATGTAGTCTAGAATGGAGTTTAAGCTAATGTGCTTGTTTGATGAGGCTTCCATTTAGATTTCTGTCTATATTATGCTTATCTAATGGGATTATGTGGGCTTAGAATATAGTTTAAGCTGACAGGCTTGTTTTGATTTAGATTTCCATTTAGAATTTCTGTTTATGTCATGTTTGTTTAATATGATTAGGTTTTTTTATGTGTGGTTTAGGATATAGCTTCAAGCTGATATGCTGGTTTGATTTGGTCTTCTCACTTGGATTTCTGTCTAGATCATGTTTGTCTAATGTGATGAACTGTACTGTGTGTGGTTTGGAATAAAGTCTGAGTTGATATGTTGTTTTTATTTGGCATTTCCATTTAGATTTTTTGTCTAGATCATGCTTGTTTAATTGTGATTAAGAGTATTAAGTGTGGCTTAAACTACAATTTAAGTTGATGATGTTTGTTTGATTTGGATTTCCATTTAGGTTTTTGTCTTATCATGCTTGTTTAAATATAACTAAGTGTTTTATGTGGGGTCTAGAATGTAGCCTAAGTTAAGATGTTTGTCTGATGTAATGAGTTTTGTGCTTTGAATTAGAGTCAAAAGGGTCTGTCCAGTATCATGATGGGTTTAGTCCCATGTGTCCCATGTGATAGGTTTGGTTCAGGGGTTGGTTTTGAAGTTACAGGGTCTTTAAGTGATTTACTTGACTTACATTCTTGGTTGTGTCCATTTGGATATGTGTCTTGGTTTGAAGGTTAACTCAAAAAGGCGAGGGGTTAAAGGCTTATTAAAGTGAGGTGTCTGATCTGGTGCTGACTAATTTATTTGGTAATATGTTTGTTTGGATGTTGAAAGTCTAATATGAATTAGACCTGGTCTGACCATTACTTGTCCTACTTAATCATGTGTTTGTTTTGAAGTTGAAAGTCTGATATGAATTGGACCTAGTCTGATCATGGTTTGTCCTGTTTAATCCTGTGTTTGTTTGGAAGTTGGTGATGAAAATCAAGAAGTTATATTGGGCTTTTGTTATTTAGGGCGTCAAGAACAAGCTCTTGTGAACCCAAGAATTGGTATGTGGACTTGTCTTCAAATTCAAGAAGCCCAAGGATGATTTCAAGCCCAAGAAGCCAAGTTAAAATTATTTCCTTCTTAAATTAGGATTAGTTGTTTTCCTTTTTCTAGTAGGTTTTACTTTCCCCTTTCCTTGTAGAATAGGGATTTTACTTTCCTTGTTTTTAGCTATTTCCTTTCTAGAGTAGAATAGGGATTTGTAATCATCAAAGAAGAGACCCTAGGCCTATATAAAGGGTTCTTATTCTTTGTTAAACACTATTCACATTTTAAGCATAAACCTAAATTTTGCAATAGAGTTATTTTCTTTATTTCTTGCTCTTTATCCTTGTTTTTGGTTCTAAACAAGGTGGTGATAGTCTTTATCTTGCTTTCAATAGTGTGTGGTGTTTATTTACCACGTAAGTTGATTTCAAGTGGTGACTTAGGAACTTTGTTGGCTCTTGATCATTCAAGAACACGTCTCTTGAAAACAATTTCGTTCTATTTCATACCTAGAACCCTAATTTTCTTTCCATCATTGTACCCTCAATATTTACTTGTTTTAAATGATTCAAGAGCCATTTTTATAGTTCAAATCGTCATCTTTCTCCTCGTCTTGAAATCACATAATTCCGAGAAGTATAGCCCAATTTACGTTCGTTTCTTGAATTCTGTCCATCAATCGCTTCAAGAACAAGATCCTGGTCGATTGGTTCTTTGTTAACTCGAAGAATCACATCCGTTGGAGTTTTGATATGCATTGGACCTAGTCTGATCATGTCTGTCCTATTTAATAATGTGTTTTGGTTTTAAAGATTGAAGGTATACTGTGAGCTTTTTGTGGGATTCTATTTGTTCTACTTGGTGATATGTTTGGCCTTGGGGGTGTTGGTGGCTACAAGTGGATTAAGTGCTTTGGTTGGTCTGATCTTTGTTTGTCTTATTTAAGTAAAATCTATTTGGCTGGAAACTTGGTATTTTGGATCACATTGGTATATGTTAAGATAGAGGTCTTGAATAATGATTCTGGGGGGAAGGGATTTAAACTTGATCAAAGTATTTATTTGGCTTGCATTTGACTGATTGTTGTGCTTATGGTAAGTATGGGAACTTGCTGAACCTACCTCTGAGTAGAACTTGTGGAATATGTAGGTGCTTGGGTTGAGCCTAAAAGGTCTCTAATGTTGCTATAATAAACTGAGTTCAGAGCAGCTCTAAGATGGTCTATGTCTGGTTAAAATGGGCAACCACTTAGTTTAACAGGCTTGTCAAGAAGATAATTGTCATGTTTTTCCTTAACCTAATAATGAGATGTATCTAATCTGAAAAATGGCAAGGGGTTTAAAGATTGATAGTTTGACAAGGAGTATGTGCTTATGTGGGAGTCTACTTTGGCCCACCATGTGTGGGAATAGCCATGAATGTGTGGTGTATAGAAAAATCTTGTCTTTGGGATTGATCACCTAGTTATGATAACTGTAAAGATAAAGGATAAAAAGGGAAAAGGGTTAATGGGAACCTGAACATAAGTTTTTGCTTATTTTGTCTTTGTGTGGCTTCCCTGGATGCTTTTGTATTTCCTTTCGGATGTTGTGAACTAAGTTCTTTTAAAAGGAGTGACGATAAGGCCAGAATAATGGATTGAAGTCTGTTGTTGTTTCTCTTTGTGAGATTTGATCCCGATGGCAAAGGAAATGTGTGTTTTCATTTAAAATGCAATATGGTTAAGGGCAAAGGTCCTTTCCTGATTATATTTTGGTTTGAAGTGTTTAGGAACACTAGTTGGTCATTGTTTGCTACATGTTCGTGGTGGGTCTGTTCCTAGTGCTTCATGTTTGAATTTGGCAAAAAAAGTCTTTAAAAGTTGGACATAGTTTCATGGGTTTATTGTAGGAGTTGTAATAGAGTTAGGTAGTTTTGAACCTACCTAGGACCTCTAGTGTTGTCACTGGAAGATTAGGATGAGGCCATAGGATGGGGGAAAGAGTTTTAGGAGAGGAAAAGGCGAGCTTGGGCATGAACTGGAGGTAGTGATCAGTGGGGCCCGGGATTCCTTTTTGCTGAAAGGAGACTTAGGAAAAAAAGATGGGGAGGTGATGAACCCACCCTATCCTGTTTCCCTTTCAGGGGCCTGAAACTGTTTCTTTTATCTTTTTGACCTACTCCTCATGATCGTGGGACTCACAAAGGCTTTAGGTAGGGAAGAATAGCCTAGCTATGTCTAAAAGGAGGAATGGGGGAAGATACACCTAGAATCAAATGAACTGATGTTAATGTCTGAAAAGTCCAAGTATGTGTGATTTCTGCCATGTCCCTTGAAAGTGTGACTTCCTTTATCTGGGGAGTTTTTTTTTTTTTTTTTTTTTGAGTCCTATTGCTTAAACTGGTTTTGTGCAAGAAAGTGGGACTGATGAGTGTATTATATTAGTATGAGTCCAGACCATGAGAAAACTATATGTCAACTGTGTTACTTGCCATTTGCTTTTGTTGTTGGCCATGTGTCTTTTTTTCATCTTTTCTTAGCTTGTTTATCCATGACTAATGTCTGAGACTTTTCCACTTTGGTTTATTGATTGAAACTTGCTCCTGCATGTGATGATTGAATCCCTTGTTTGCCAAACTATGATCATGCCATAAATCTATTCTTGCCTTCTGTTCCTTTCCTTTTGTTTTTTGAGAAAAACTTCTGGTTAGTCTAAGTATGTTGAAAGGTCATTTCTAAGATTCAAAATTGTTTTAAGGCTTTTTGACTAAGTTCCCATATGACTTACCCTTATGGGAATCTCTTTTCCTTAACAAAGGTTTTCAAAGCTCATTTATTTGTTAAATAGTAACTCTGACTAATGGACCAGTCTATTATATGCTTGAGTTGATAAAAGAGAGGTAAGTTTTAAAAGATGCCAGCTTTTGAATATGTGCTCTAAAGTTCTAAATGCTGTCATGAGCCTTGATTGTTTGTAAGACCTTCCCTAGGCCCTTTTCTGTGAGAATGTTGTGCTTGTTTTGATATTGGTTTGGTCATGTGTGCCTTTGAGGTTAGTTGAGATGAGATGTATGCTATCACTTGAACTAGTTTGACCATGCCTTATTTTTCTCTGGGAAATGGTTGGACCTTAATAAATGGATAGGTCTGTCTGTTTGATTATGTGCATTTTGGAACCCTTTTATAACAAGTCCTAGGCTAGGTAAGTCTGGAGAGAAACAAAACTCCATGTGACCATAGAGAAGGCTAGAAATGAACCAAGCCACATGACTTAAGAAAGACCTTTTAAAGGGGCCTTAGGGAAAAGAGAAGAAGAAAGTCAGTCCCAACCTAGTTCACAACAATCTCTTTCAAATAAGAGGCCCCATGGCACTCCTGTGGTCTGTGGGCCTGAGGTTCATTGCCAAGAATTCTGGAAACCACCTAGATCCTACCCCCTAGGATTAGTGAGACTCCCCTCCCCTAGCTTAGAGTTAGCATTGAACTAGTATGGTTGATTCTGGCTTTGACCTAAATAAAGAGTAGTTGTGCATATGAGTTAAAAAAAAATAAGAGGCAGAGATAGAAGGATAGGTAAAGATGCACATTTTGCTTGCTTTCCCTTTATCTGGTTTTGTTTACTTATCCCTGAGAGTACATTAGTTGCCCCCTTTCCCTTCCATAGCCCTATCTTTGTTTGATTCTATATGCTCTTCTTATTTGTAAGAAGCAAAGATGCTCTAGTTATCTCATGGTGGCATGTTTGGTACTGATCCCCCCCCCCCGAGTATCACAGCTTGTGTGCCTTTGTCATGATCATGTGTCGTCCATTTATTTGCCCAAGTCTTTCCATATTTGATATTATAGCTATATTATCTTTCTCTGTGACCATGTTGTTTTGATCTTGCTCCCATTTATAAGCTTATAAGCTGCAGTTTTACTGGGAGTTGCCTTATGTTGTTTTGTGTGATCACTTGAGCATTAAGAGCTTAAATTGAGGCGTGTGGAGGGTATGCCCCTTTGGGGTGGTTTTGCTCTCTCCACTATGTGGTATATCACCATGTGTGTCTTGGTATATAAAAGTTTCAACACTTAGAAAATTTTGGGAAAATTGAGAAGTATATAAGTTGTATACCATGTATACTGCCAGCTTAACACTTAGAAAAATTTCAGAAATATAAGTGAGTATACTGTGTATCACAAGTACAGTAGTTAGAAAATTGGAAGAGTGGGCTAGGAAGTACACTGTTGGTATATTTGGTGTTACACTCAACACTACAGATTTTGAGAGAAAAATAGGTAGGTATAGCAGTTGTATACCCGGTATATTATAGTCTTGACACTTAGAGAATTTTGGGATAAAAATCGTAGCTAGGCCAGTTGGGCCTATTTGCTGTTTTAGCTGATATATTTGAGAGGAATGCCTCCTTTGCATAAACTACCCCACCCTATTTGTTTAAAAATTATGGGCCTAGCCCAATTCTGTTGTAATTTAATTTTTGGCATTGTAACTTAATTTATATCTCTAAGTCAAATACTAATACAATGTATGCCCATTTTATTTGTAAACCCCAAATCCGTTGGTGGGCCCCAACGAGGCCCACCAACTTTCCTAGATAGAGTCAACTTCAAATACGGATGGGGCAAATGGATATGAACATACGTTGGATTAAAAATCGCATTTTATTTCTCTTCAAGTTTGGTCGGCCCAAGTCCCCTCAAACTTTTACATTTATGCCTTTAAATCATGATTATATGAGCTTTAAATTTTAAATTTGGGACCCTTATATTTAGAACTGTGTATTTGAGTCGCAAAAAATACTTTTTATACATTAATCGACGTCAATACAATGTAAAAAATTGGAACTGGACTACTTTGGACCATTAAAGGACTAAATCTGCCTGATTTCGGAAAACCTATGGACTTAAATTGACATTCCTGGAACTTCTGGGACTGGACTGATATGGACTGTTTTGGGATTTTCTGGATTGATTTAATAAAATTTAGACTTGTGTGAAATTTTTATAAAACTTGTAAAAAATAGACTAAAACTTGTATAAAATTGGATAATTTAGTTAAATAAATCACGGTTATATATGAATACTATAGTATGCCAAAACTATTTTACATAAAACTATTTTTCAACACTTAAAACGCTTTTTTCAAAACCTTTTTGGGGTGGACTTACGTAGAGTCCTCCATAGGCTAAGATCCTTGGAGTATTAGCCTAGGTGTTCAAGTCCGACACCCGCGCTCAATTTTGAGCAAAATTATACTTCGATGGTTTCTTGAAAAATGTATTTTTTGCATGTAAATGATACTCTTTTATTGCAAAAATCTAGACTTAAGCAATTTTATCAAAAAATAATTTATAATCATAAGGCACACTATTACAACCCGTAGGTAAACCGCGATTGAGCGGATCTTTAATACCGAGGTGCCTAACACCTTCCCCAGGGGATCACCAGAACCCTTACCTAGACTCTGTGTAGATTAGGTTTCTTTTAAAATAATCATAAAATAATTGTTTTAAATGAACCCTTTTCGAACTGATTTTCCTAATTTCTTAAAAATTAGGTGGCGACTCTAAAATGTATCCTTTAGAGCAAAGATTAAGTGGTTGGCGGATTTTTTTTGACTTTTCCAAGACATTCACAACCCTGCATTTCCCCGGGACACCTCCCTCCTTTTATGAGGTATGTACGAGCAGGTTAAACTTAGAATTCCCAACGCCCGCTACAATACACATGTATACACGCATATGCATGTATATGTGTGTATACGTGTGTATACTTAGGGACAAAAATCACAAATTCTTAACAAAATGGCCACAATTGTAAATGTCTATCAATTTGACACTTTAATTATGACCAAGAACTAACTAATTAACCGGCTAATTAAATTAAAGGCATAATTAACTTATAAAAAGGACTTGGATTGCAATTATGGCCTTAATGGACTTAAACCACGAAATTGGTTATCTCTTTTTAAAAAAAAAAAATTAATTATGCCCGATTGGGCTCTTTATTTATTTAAAGAAAAGAAGGTCTAATAAAGAAAAAGAAAAAAAAAAAAGAGCAAAAGACCGGCCCAAAATTGGGTCCGGTCCAAATAAATTACATTTGTCCCCCATTTCTAAATTGGTGATATATGAAATTTGTTGCCCTACTTTCACGCCGTTGTGTCTGAAAATTGTTGCGATTCGCTGAAGCTGATGGGGTGAAGATGATTCTGATTTACCCATATACTCTTGCTCTTCTTCCTTGTTCCTTGCCTGGTAAGTGTTCTGAGTCGATTTCGGCCCTTTTGTTCCATTGGTGTTTGTTGTTCCATTAATTGCTTGCTGTTGAACACAAATTAATCCACCTCTTTTCTGTTGAATTGCATTCTCTGTACGAGTTGAGGTTTCAAGCTGTTGTTGTGGTCGTGTTCCTGATGATATGTCTCTCCATGTTCACTCAACCAGCTGAATCTGAGCTTCATTTCTCCTGTAAGCATCTATTTGTTCCCCTCTTTGATGTGTCCTGTGTATCTGTACCTGTTGTAAATCTCCTTCTAACCATGACTTATACTTATGTAGATTTAATTTCTGCCTACTTGAATGAGCATCATAAAATGCTAATACCACAAGTAAGGCATCAATGAAATCCATTTGGTATAGGACATGATTAGAATTTTATTGTGTACTCTTTCTCTCTGTTGAACCTGTTGTATCTGTAGTGCCTTTGTAAACTCTATTTGTTCCCCATGTTGATGTATCTTGTGTATCTATATCTGTTGCAAATTTCCTTCTAGCCATGGCTTATACTTGTGTAGATTTAATTTCTGCCCACTTGAATGAGCATCATAAGATGGTAATACCACAAATAAGGCATCCATCACATCCATTTGGTATAGGTCATGACTTAGAATTTGATTGTGTACTCTTTCCCTCTGTTTAGCTTCTTGTATCTGTATGACACTAGCTTTACCTTGTATATGTGATACCTATCCTGTGTTGTGGATTTCCTGTTAATATTCTTGTGTCCTGTGGCTTTCCTTGCAAGATGTGCCTTGAAATTCTTCATTGTGTGTCTTCTGTATGATATGTACCAGCAAAATAAAACACACATTGTTAGCAAAAAACCACCATGTCCTCCTCCCATAGGACTTGAATATGTGGTCAAATCCTGTTGCTGCTCCATGTCTGCTTTTAGGTCCTACTTTGTCTGTATCTATTCCCTTTATTTCTTTATCCTCACTCTCATATAAGGAATCTGAGATTTGTCACTGTTGAGGATCTTTCTACATGTTGAACTTAACTGTTGAAATCCATGGCATTCAAAATTAGCTTCATCTAGTGCCTGATTAGCCAAAGCATCAGCAAGTTTGTTCCCTTATCTCAAAATATGACTAAATTAAACAATCATAGAATCTTTCATTTCCAAAATCTCCTCTATCCAAATAGCTATCACCCAAGGAGGTTTCCACCCTTCCTGTAAAATCTTGTACACACACTAGTTCACAATCAGTTTGAACTATAACATTGTCAAGATTCTCATTTTTGTAAAATCTCATGGCCTGCAGTATTGTCATTACCTCAGCATAAATATTAGTAGTTATGCCAATCTCAGCAGTATGAGCATACCTCAGACCCCCTTCACTATTCCTCAAACAAAATCCATATGCATTCCTACCAGGATTTCCCCTTGAAGCCCCATCTGTATTACATAAAAGCCACTCTGTTGGAGGAACATTCCACCTCACCTTCGTAACTTTCAATCTTCCACACCCTTCCTCTAACATCTGAATCAAGTCTGGCCATTTGTGAGGTACTTGAGTGATAGAAGGATTCCTTGTCATTACTAGTCTTTGTATAATAACATAGACTAAGTAAATGACTCTCCTAACTGATCTTTTCCCTCCATGTTTTATTGTGTTTCTTCTTTTCCATATCTCCCACATGATGATAGCTGGAATAGCTTGAAAACTAAGCTTCCCTCTTTCTTTAACTGGTGCAGTCCACCATTTCACAATTATCTGCTGTAAAGTCAGTCCTTCTATAGATAACCCTGCAAAGAGGAGAAATAGGACCAGATCCTATTAGCAGTGTAGGAATTAGCAAACACATGTTGTACTGTTTCCTCCTCGGGGTTAGAACAACACCAACATTTTGATGCTATGTTATACTTCAATCTCTTCAAAACATCATCTAGGGGGATTTTGTATTTCCAGCATCTCCACAAGAAGAAGGAGATCTTGAAAGGTAAGCCTTTAATCCATATATTTCTATATACCTCCATAGGCTGCCCTCTCAATCTAATATAATCTGCGATTTCTGTCAGAACTCTCCTTTAGTGTCCAAAATCCACCATGCTCTATCCATTTCTTTATCCACCCTCGGGGGTCTGATAGTATCAACTATATGTTGAACTATGTCCTGAGGAAGCAGACTATTCAACTTTGTCATGTTCCAATTTCCGTTCTCCACTACATCTAAAATATTTTGAATGTTTTCATCAAATCCATCCACAGTAAAATACAATGCACCCATTCCTGTCCAGTTATCAAACCAAAACTGTGAATTCCCCATACCGTGTTCGCCACCGATCCGTGTTCTATTAAGTCCCTTGCTTGGATCATGTTTTTCCAAGTTTGAGAACCATGCTTCCACTGTATAGTTACAGTACTTTCCTTTCTACAATACTTGTTAACCATGAAAGCACTCCATAGAGAAGGCTTAGTCCTGAAGTTCCACCACAACTTACAAAATAAGGCACTAGAAACATCATGGAGTGATCTGAAACCCATCCCTCCTTCCATTATAGGTAGACACAAATGATTCCAAGAGGCCCAATGTCTGCTTTTACCCCCTATGGTGTTACTCCAAAAAAATTGGGCAAACATTTTATGCATTTGTCTGATAACACCTATATGAGGGTTAACTGCAGATAATAGATGAATTGGCAAACTCTGTAAAACATGTTTCATCAAGATAGTTCTTCCTCCAAAGGACAATAGTTTCCCTTTCCAGCTTTGTAGCCTATTCATAATCTTCATAAGAATATGAGTGAAAAAGTCCTTTCTTCTCCTACTATGATAAATAGGACACCCTAGATAGATCAAAGGGAAATCCTTCCTCACAATGCCTGTGACAATTTCAACAGTAATGCTCACGTCCCCAGGTACATTTTTATGCATATAAACAACACTTTTGTCCCTATTAATCTTCTGCCCAGATGTGTTCTCATATTTTCTCAAGACTTCCATGATAAGTTGCAAAGAGAACACATCTGCTGAGGAGAATATTATCATGCCATCAGCATATGACAAATGTTTCACCTTAGGACTCCATTTAGGCATTCCACAACCTTTAAAATGAGGAATTAGATTTAAGGAATTCAGATTCTTGGAGAGAACTTCTGCAGTCAGAATAAACAAAGTACGAGATAAAGGGTCTCCTTGTTTAACCCCCCTAGAAGATTGAAAGAATCCATATTGTTGTCCATTGACAATACTGAATACCAGTTGCTACTGACCAGCCTGAAAATCATGTCTATCACCAACTCTGAAAAACCAATTTTTCTTAAAACTTTCATTAGAAAAATCCATGAAACCCTATCATAAGCCTTTGCCATATCCAGTTTCATCACAACATTAGCAGATTTAGTTCTAAGCCTGATGTCTGATACAATCTCTTGAGTAAGGAGAACATTCTCCACTATGCTTCTCCCTTTTACAAAACCTGCCTAATTAAGAGATACTATATCAGTCAAACACCCCATCAATCTCTCATGAATTAGCCTTGAAAAGATGTTGTTACTAAAGTTACTCAAACTAATTGGTCTCATGTCTGAAAAATCATTGACTATATTCGTTTTAGGTAATAAGACCAAGTTAGTATGAGTGATGAATCTAGGTAACTCAGCTCTACAAAAAAAATGCTACAACCTTATTGATAATATCATCTTTGATAATCTCCCAGCAAGATTGATAGAAAATCCCAATGAAACCATCTGGTCCTGGAGCACTTTCCCCATTAAGGCTAAATATCACTACTTTTACTTCATCTTCTGATGGGATTTCTCCAAAACAAGTATTCTGCTCCTCAAAAATCATCTAAGGTACATGATCCAAGATTTCAAAATCTATTGGATCTTCATCCTTAGTAAATTGTGCTGAGAAATATCTAATTGCCTCTAGAGATATCTTCTCCTAATTTTCCAGCCAATTTCCCTCTTGATTCTGTATTCTTTTTAACTGTAACCTCTTCCTCCTACCTCTAACATACGCATGAAAAAGGTAGTATTTCTATCTCCATCCTTAAATCAATTCATCCCTGCCTTCTGCTTCCAAAATTCCTCTTCCAAATGTAGATATCTATTAAGATCAGCATGAGCCTTATGAAGCCTTTCCCTGTTATTAGAGGTTGGTTGTACTTCAAACTGAATCTCATGCACCTTAATCACCTCTTCTAGAATCTCAATCTTCTGGAAAATGTTGCTAAAGGTGGTCTTACTCCAAGTTGCCAAAGCTTTTTTCACCTTCTTTAACTTGTGATGAAACAAGTTAAAAGGGTTTGCCATGAAATCAGCCTGCCCATGTTGTTTTACAGTATTAACAAAGGTGTCATGTTTTTCCCAGAAATTGAGAAACTTAAAAGATTTGTTCGAACTTACAGCTTCTCCATTATAAGTGATTAACAAAGGGGCATGGTCTGATCCTGATCTGATCAGATGAGTCACTTCCAATCCAGCATACTTATTTTAAAAAGCCTGGTTACCCAAACATCTGTCTAACCTCTTAAAAATACAATCCTCTCAACTTTGCCCATTCCACTAAGTATACTTCCCTCATTTAAAACCCAAGTCAGTTACAGCACAATTCTGAATACAAGTATTAAAATCTTGCACTTCATTCAAAGTTACTGGTAATCCACCATATTTTTCTTCTTCAGAAGTGATCACATTAAAGTCCCTACCAATCATCCATGGCCTTTTATTGGTTGTAGCCTGAACTTCCAGAGCCTCCCATAACTCCATTCTCTCTGCTTGTGTTACACCTTAGAATTTTTTTGTTAACGTACAGTGAATAGACTAACGAAGGGCGCGACGTATACGATGTTTTGATTAGTAAGAAATAGCATTTGATGATCCTAATCGAAATTTCAAAGACATTCGAGGTAGGAGAAGAAAGTTGTTAAGGAAAGCGAGGTATGTGTTGTGTGTCGGGCAATATTTACGAGCATCAAATTAATGCGAGTTTAGTGATGTTTTGAAGAAGAGCTATAACATCCCTTAGATTGTTAATGAGGTGTTAAACAAGTGTTAAGAAGGTTCCATAAGGATTGGAGATCAAACGAGTCGACGAGAACGAACTTCGGAAAGCTGGGCATTATACGGCCAAACATACTGGCCGTATAAAACATACGGGCCGTATGTTCAATCGTATGTTCTGCCCAGAATGAGGGTCTTCACTGGACCAAACTACGGTTCAGACATACGGTCAGTATAAAATATACGGACCGTATGTTGGTCGTATGTTCGTGTCGGGTCAGATTTTAAAAAGATATAAGGACCCTCTCTCTCATTTATTTCATTTCATTTCTCCTCTCCACACCTCAAGAACCCTCTAGAATCCTCTCCACTCTTCATCCATAATAACCCAAGAGAAATTGACGATCAACTTTATCAAACCAACAAAACCAAGTGTATGAAACACATTAAAGTTCATCCAAGCCAAGAAATTTCAATGAAAGTGATCTAGGGTTTTGGTGCAAGAAGAGTATTTCCAATCAAGGCTTATTCTTCCATTATCTAAGGTGAGTTTTATGGTATTTACATGTTGTTTAAGGTATTGAAAAGTTGAAACACTTGGATTGTAGAAGGGAATAGGAAATGGGTCATGAATTTAAGAATAGTGACATTTTGAGAAGTAGTTTGGATTGAGTCATGATTATTGATATGTTGTGATTGTAAGTATGTTATGAATGACATTTAGAACATGGGATAAGTATTATATGTGAGAAAATGCAATAATGAACTATGACCATGGTTATGGAGGAATTGAAATGAAATTGTGAAATGTGGATAATGTAGATGAATGATGATTGTTCGATGATATTGTGAATGTTGTTATCGATGTTTGGGAGTTGATATGGAATATAGGGAAAGTTGTATAAACAAAGGAAATGCTGCCCAATTTTCCCTAGCTTTAGTACGCACGTTTTTATAATCGTTTAGCTAATGTTGATACGAACTCCCTTGAAGGTAAAGACATGAGCATTGAAGGAGAACGATCAAGTGATAGAATAGCTAAAGGAAAAGGTATGTGAGGCTAGTCCTTTCTTTCTAAGGCATGAATCTTATGGCATGATTTTCCCTCCTTCTCCATGAATTTCCTACACTCCGGAAAACTAAGAGTCTATGTTCATGAATAGCTATATGAGACAAAGATAAGAGATACATTATGAGCACGATAATGATGATGATGAGCTTAAGTCTAAAGATTCTAGAGTCCATGATATGATGTTGTTTATTAGATACACTCACCTTATATGTTAATTCTTTCAAGGTGAGGCAGATGCTTATAAATGCTCCATAAAGGAATCGGGAGTTTACGACCTTATGTCACCCCGATAATGTATAGTTGTCTTTGAGTTTCTATGCATGCATTATGATGAGTAGATGATGATGATGTTACACCGCGCCTATATGGCCGGGCAGACACCGCTAAGGCGGGCAGCGCATACACCATGTCTAAATGGCATGGGCAGACACCACTAGTGGGCGGCATGAGATAGTACCCCGGACGCGGGCTAATGATTATCACACCATACCTATAAGGTCGGGCAGGAAACATACGTATATGCATACATGATATGATGATGATTATGAAAAGCGCATGCATTATTTCTTTTATAATTGACGATCGATTCTGATTGCTCCTCATTTGATGCTTCCTTATTTCATTGACGTATTATTATTGTTTATGCCTTACATACTCGGTACATATATTCGTGCATGACATCCGTTTTCTTTGGACGCTGTGTTCATGCCCACAGGTAGACAGGGAGGTGATCCAGACTCGTAGGAGCTATTAGCTGACTTGAGAGCACTCCATTATTCCGGAGGTGCCATTGATTATTCTTTGTGTGTATATATGTTTTTGGAATGACGGGGTCTTGTCCCGTCTATATGTCTAGTACTCTAGTAGAGGCTCGTAGATGCATATGTCTGGGTAGTATGGTCTCACAGTTTCTCCTTGTATGTATTTACATTATTTTAATTTTGATAGCCAAAGGGCTTATGTATATAAAGTAAATATGTTTCAAGTGAAAAATGGTTTTACTGTGATTTGAGTATAAGATTAACGAATGAATGCTTGATGTGTATGATGAGTAATAGAATGAGTGGTGCTCGGTGGTTAGCCCCGGTGCCGTCATGGCCCGTAGTCGGGTCGTGACAAAAGTGGTATCAGAGCAATTCAGTCCTAGGAAGTGTCTACGAGCCGTGTCTAGTAGAGTCTTGTTTATGGTGTGTTGCGCCACACTAATAAACAGGAGGCTACAGGGCATTTAGGAAAAATGACCATCTTTCATCTTAAGAGATCGTGCGATAGAGCTGTGTTATAATATTTTCTCCTCCCTAATAGTGTGCTATGATTTCATAAATGCCGCCAAAAGAAAAAGTTACAGCCGCCCAGAAGGGCAAGACTACGATGAAAAGGCGGGTAGAAAGAGAGCCACTAATGAATGTAGAAGAGGGAGAATCACATAATGAGGTTCCGTCTAATGCTTCTTCCACTCCGCCTATTATAGAAGAACAAGAAGGGACTTCAGCTCCAACTCCTATGCCTCCAGTTCCTCCACCGGCTACTTCGGGTCAACAAGTGACCGAAGCTATTCATCTATTGACGTAGTTAGTTGCGGCCCAGGCACAGCGGCAGAATGCGGGCCCAAGTGATCGGTCGGTAGTACCAAAAGCCCGTGATTTCATGAGTTTGAACCCTCACAGGAGTTTTTCGGGTCAAAAACGAAGACCCGCAAAGTTTTATTGATGAAATGTTGAGGACATTGAAGATTATTCATGCCTCCAAAACTGAATCTGTGGAGTTGGCATCTTATAGACTCCGAGATGTGGCGGTATTATGGTACAATAATTTGATATGATTGAGAAAAGAGGACGCGCCTCCTCCCGTTTGGCAAGAATTTGTAGATGTCTTTATCCGCCACTATTTGCCACCCGAGGTCCGCCGAGCTAGAGCGGATAGGTTCTTAAATCTAAAGCAAGGAAATATGAGTGCCCGGGAGTATAGCCTTCAATTTAATTCATTGGCTAGATATGCCCCGACTATGATGACCGACATGGGAGATAGGGTGCACAGGTTTGTGAGTGGCTTAGGGTCACATTTATTTAAGGATTGTTTGACGGCTTTGTTGCAAGATGGGATGGATATTTTCCGCATTCAAGCCCATGCCCAGAATTTAGAAAGACAACAATATCCGCAAAGGGGTTATCGTGATATTGATAGAGGCCAAAGCAAGAGGGCCAGATCTATGGGGGCAGGTAGTGATTATAGAGGGGGATCAAGGCAGTCACATCTTAGGCGCTCAGGCCAGTCGGAGACTAGTACACCTTCACGATTTACGGGTAGAAAATTTGATCGCTCCTTTCGTTCAGGACAGGGTCAGAGTTCGAGGGCATCAGGTTCTCAGTTTGGGGGAGATTATAGTCAAAGGAGACCCCCAATACCACGATGCAGTCAGTGCGGTAGGTTACATTTCGGATAGTGTCACCAAGGTTCAGATACTTGCTATGCCTGTGGCCAGGTTGGGCACATGATGCGGGATTGCCCGTCTGTGAGTGGTAGAGTTGGGGTTCAGCCGCTGGTTCTTCTTCAGTCTGACCAGTAGGGCAGACTCCCCAGATTCCAGCAGGACGAGGGGGAGCATCTACTTCATGTGCCACTCAGCCCGGTATGTATGCTTTAGCCGGACGACAGGATCTTGAGTCCTCCCCGGATGTAGTTACAGGTACATTATGTGTATTTTCCTATGATGTGTATGCATTGATAGATGCGGGTTCTACCCTATATTATACTACTCCGTATGTTACTGGTCGTATTAGGGTGAAACCCGAGCCAATTAAAACTTTTGAGGTATCTACTCTGGTTGGTGATCCCGTGATAGCTAAACAAGTGCACAAAAATTGTGTAATTGTGATATGCGACCGCCCGAGACTAAAGTTGATTTAGTTGAGGAAAAATGTTAGATTTCGATGTGATTATGGGTATGGATTGGTTGGCCTCATGTTATGCTAATGTTGATTGCCAAATGAAAGTAGTTCGATTTCAATTTCTGGGAGAGCCCGTGTTTGAATGGAAGGGTAATACCGCATCTCCAAGAGGTAGGTTTATTTCCTACCTTAATGCAAGAAAGATGATAACTAAGGGTTATATTTATCACTCAGTCCGAGTTCATGACACCGAAGCAAAGTTGCCAACTTTTCAATCCGTTCCGGTAATGAATGAATTTTCGGATGTATTTCCAGATGAACTTCCAGGTCTCCTCCAGAAAGAGAAATTGATTTTGCTATTGATGTGTTTCCAGACACCAAGCCTATTTCTATTCCTCCTTACCGAATGGCTCCGGCAGAATTGAAAGAGTTAAAGGCACAGTTGAAAGATTTGCTTGAGAAGGGGTTTAATAGACCCAGTTCATCACCGTGGGGAACACCAGTCCTATTCGTGAGAAAGAAAGATGGTTCCCTACGAATGTGCATCGATCATAGGCAGTTGAATAAGGTGACGATAAAGAACAAATATCCTTTCCCCAGGATTGATGATTTGTTTGATCAATTACAAGGTGCCAAGTGGTTCTCTAAAATAGACTTGAGGTTAGGTTATCATCAAGTGAGGGTTAAAGAAGAAGATATTCCCAAAACAGCTTTTAGAATGAGATATGGCCATTATGAATTTCGGGTGATGTCATTCGGGTTAACTAATGCCCCGGCAGTGTTCATGAATTTAATAAATAATGTATTCAGGCCTCTCTTGGATCTATTCGTAATAGTATTCATTGACGACATTCTGGTATACTCTCGCACACAATCAGAACATGCAGACCATTTACGTATTGTTCTTAGAATTCTTCGAACTCGGGAATTGTATGCAAAATTTTCAAAGTGCGAGTTTTGGCTGAATTCTGTGATATTCTTAGGTCATGTTATTTCAAATGATGGCATTCGAGTTGATACTCAGAAAACTAAAGCTATGAAGACTTGGCCAAGGCCGACGACGCCTACAGAAGTCCGTAGTTTTCTGGGATTGGCAGGGTACTATAGAAGGTTCGTAGAGGGATTTCATCTATTTCAGCCCCATTGACGAAGCTAACCCAGAAGTCAGCCAAATTTCAGTGGAATGATGCTTGTGAACGCAGCTTCCAAGAGTTGAAAGATAGGTTAACTTCAGCCCCAGTCTTGACACTCCCAGAAGGGCCAGATGGTTATGTTGTATATTGTGATGCTTTGGGTGTTGGGTTAGGATGTGTGTTAATGCATCACGGTGAAGTCATCGCTTATGCTTCGAGACAGCTGCGGAAATATAAAAAGAACTACCCAACTCATGATCTCGAATTGGCTGCAGTTATTTATGCATTAAAGATGTGGAGACATTACTTGTATGGTGTGCATATTGATATCTATACAGATCACAAGAGTATCCAATATATTTTCAAACAGAAGGAGTTGAATCTGCGGCAGAGGCGGCGATTAGAATTATTGAAAGATTATGATGTGAGTATTTTATACCACCCCGGAAAGGCAAATATAGTAGCTGATGTGCTTAGCCGCTGATCAATGGGCAGCCTATGTGAAGTTCCTTCGGAGAAGAAAGAATTGATTCATGAGCCCCACCAACTAGCTAATCTTGGAGTACGTTTAATTGATTCAGGTAGTGCAAGAATTGGTATTAATAATCCCACAGTTTCGTCCTTGAATATGGAAGTGAAAGAGCGTTAATATGAAGATCCTCAGTTGAGCCACTATAGAGACACATTTCATGAAAAAGAGAAGTCTCCATTTGAAACTTCTATAGATGGAATTCTTAGATACCGAGGCAGGCTATGTGTTCCGAATGTTGTAGGATTATGTCATCGAATCCTCGAGGAAGCTCATTATTCTCGGTATTCTATTCATCCAGGAGCGACAAAGATGTATCACGATCTCAAGTTAATTTATTGGTGGGATGGAATGAAGAAGGACATAGCAGAATTTGTAGCTCAATGTCCAAATTGCCAGCAAGTGAAAATCGAACATCAAAAGCCAGAAGGATTATTGCAAGTAATGGAGATTCCTATTTGGAAATGGGAAGTGATCAACATGGATTTCATTGTGGGGTTACCCTGCTCCCTAGGTAAATATGATTTCATATGGGTGATCGTGGACAGACTCACGAAAGCACCTCATTTCCTTCTAGTAGAACCACATACTCAGCAGAAGATTATGCAAGGTTGTATCTCAAGGAGATTGTGCGACTCCATGGTATTCCGATATCCATTATCACAGATAGAGGGGCACAATTTACAGCTAAGTTCTGGAAATCTTTCCTAGAAGGTCTAGGTACTCAAATAAAGCTCAGCACGGCATTTCATCCGCAGACTGATGGGCAAGCCGAACGTACCATTCAGACCTTGGAGGATATGCTAAGAGCATGTGTTCTAGATTTTGGGGTAGTTGGGATGACCACTTACCTCTAATTGAGTTTGCATATAATAATAGCTACCATTCCAGTATCCAAATGGCTCCATATGAAGCTTTATATGGAAGGAAGTGCAGGTCTCCAATTGGATGGTTTGAAATAGGATAAGTATAGCTAATAGGCCCTGAGTTAACCCAACAAATAGTAGAAAAAGTCAAGGTGATCCGAGATCGATTATTGATAGCCCAAAGTTGCCAAAAATCTTAAGCGGACAACCGCCAGCGAGACTTAGAATTTCAAGTTGATGATTGGGTGTTCTTAAAGGCATCATCAATGAAGGGTGTGATGAGATTTGGTAAGAAAGGAAAGTTAAGTCCTCGATACATTGGACCCTATAAGATTATCCGCAAAGTGGGTCAAGTAGCTTATGAATTGGACGTGCCTCTAGAATTTGAATCAGTCCATCCAGTTTTCCATGTCTCAATGCTCCATAAGTGTGTTGGAGATTCTACGAGGATTGTTCCAATAGATGATGCTCAAGTGACAGAAAAGCTAGTCTATGAAGAAGTGTCCATTGCCATATTAGACAGACAAGTACGGAGACTTCGAAACAAGGAAGTGGCTTCAGTTAAAGTCTTATGGAGAAATAACAACCAAGAAGAAATGACTTGGGAGGCAGAAGAGAAGATGAAATTCACATACCCGCACTTATTTCAGCCCCCAGAAGAGATGCATGATGAGACATCGAAATTATAAGGTATGTATGTTTTCTTTTTATGCATATGGGTCATGTGTAGCCAATGTATATTGCTAATGTGTTATGGCCCTGTGAGGCAATGTTATTGTGAGATGTTGTGATAGGATGGTAGTGCCATATTACAGGGAAAACTCTGGCGAAATTTTCATAGAATTCCCGAGTGCTTAACATTTGAGGACGAATGTTCTAAAAAGGGGGAAGAATGTTACACCTTGGAAATTTCCCGTTAACGTACAGTGAAAAGACTAACGAAGGGCGTGACGTATATGATGTTTTGATTAGTAAGAAATAGCATTTGATGATCCTAATCGAGATTTCAAAGACATTTGAGGTAGGAGAAGAAAGTTGTTAAGGAAAGCGAGGTATGTGTTGTGTGTCGGGCAATATTTACGAGCATCGAATTAATGAGAGTTTAATGATGTTTTGAAGAAGAGCTATAACATCCCTTAGATTGTTAATGAGGTTTTAAACAAGTGTTCAGAAGGTTCCATAAGGATTGGAGATCAAACGAGTCGACGAGAACGAACTTCGGAAAGCTGGGCATTATACGGCCAAACATACTGGCCGTATAAAACATACTGGCCGTATAAAACATACGGGCTGTATGTTCAACCTTATGTTCTGCCCAGAATGAGGGTCTTCACTGGACCAAACATACGGTCCAGACATATGGTCAGTATAAAATATACGGACCGTATGTTGGTCCGTATGTTCGTGTCGGGTCAGATTTTAAAATGATATAAGGACCCTCTCTCTCATTTATTTCATTTCATTTCTCCTCTCCACACCTCAAGAACCCTCTATAATCCCCTCCACTTTTCATCCACAAGAACCCAAGAGAAATTGATGATCAACTTCATCAAACCAACAAAACCAAGTGTATGAAACACATTAAAGTTCATTTAAGCCAAGAAATTTCAATGAAAGTGATCTAGGGTTTTGGTGCAAGAAGAGTATTTCCACTCAAGGCTTATTCTACCATTATCTAAGGTGAGTTTTATGGTATTTCCATGTTGTTTAAGGTATTGAAAAGTTGAAGCACTTGGATTGTAGAAGGGAATAGGAAATGGGTCATGAATGTAAGAATAGTGACATTTTGAGAAGTAGTTTGGATTGAGTCATGATTATTGATATGTTGTGATTGTAAGTATGTTATGAATGACATTTAGAACATGGGATAAGTATTATATGTGAGAAAATGCAATAATGAACTATGACCATGGTTATGGAGGAATTGAAATGAAATTGTGAAATGTGGATAATGTAGATGAATGATGATTGTTGCTGATGATATTGTGAATGTTGTTATCGATGTTTGGGAGTTGATATGGAATATGGGGAAAGTTGTATAAACAAAGGAAATGCTGCCCAATTTTCCCTAGCTTTAGTACGCACGTTTTTATAATCGTTTAGCTAATGTTGATACGAACTCCCTTGAAGGTAAAGACATGAGCATTGAAGGAGAACGATCAAGTGATAGAATAGCTAAAGGAAAAGTTATGTGAGGCTAGTCCTTTCTTTCTAAGGCATGAATCTTATGGCATGATTTTTCCTCCTTCTCCATGAATTTCCTACACTCCGGAAAACTAAAAGTCTATGTTTATGAATAGTTATATGAGACAAAGATAAGAGATACATTATGAGCACGATAATGATGATGATGAGCTTAAGTCTAAAGATTCTAGAGTCCATGATATGATGTTGTTTATTAGATACACTCACCTTATATGTTAATTCTTTCAAGGTGAGGCAGATGATGTTTATAAATGCTCCATAAAGGAATCGGGAGTTTACGACCTTATGTCACCCCGATAATGTATAGTTGTCTTTGAGTTTCTATGCATACATTATGATGAGTAGATGATGATGATATTACACCGCACCTATATGGCCGGACAGACACCGCTAAGGCAGGCACCATATACACCATGTCTAAATGGCATGGGCAGACACCACTAGTGAGCGGCATGAGATGTACCCCGAACGCGGGAGGCCTGGACGCGGGCTAATGATTATCACACCGTACCTATAAGGTCGGGCGACTTATACATATATGCTTACATGATATGATGATGATTATGAAGTAAGCCGACGCCATTATTTCTTTTATAATTGACGATCGATTCTGATTGCTCCTCATTTGATGCTTCCTTATTTCATTGACGTATTATTACTGTTTATGCCTTACATACTCACTACAATGTTCGTACTGATGTCCGTTTTCTTTGGACGCTGTGTTCATGCCCACAGGTAGACAGGGAGGTGATCCAGACTCGTAGGAGCTATTAGCTGACTTAAGAGCACTCCATTGTTCTGGAGGTGCCATTGATTATTCTTTTGTGTATATATATATGTTTTGGGCATGACGGGGTCCTGTACCGTCCATATGTCTAGTACTCTAGTAGAGGCTCGTAGATACGTATGTGTGGGTAGTATGGTCTCACAGTTTCTCCTCGTATGTATATACATTATTTTTATTTTGATAGCCGAAGGGCCTATGTATATAAAGTAAATATGTTTCAAGTGAAAAATGGTTTTACTATGATTTGAGTATAAGATTAACGAATGAATGCTTGATGTGTATGATGAGTAATAGAATGAGTGGTGCTCAGTGGTTAGCCCCAGGTACCCGTCATGGCCCGTAGTCGGGTCGTGACAGTTTGAGTGCATGTTGCATATACTATTGAAATCAGCATCTCCTCAGTCTGTCCTCTAACCTTTAAGTTTAGTGTTAGTAGTTGAGGATGATCAACCACAATTTTTACTTCAAACATAGCATCTATAAAGGCCCAAATTTTATTTTTACAATTCACAAAAGCATGTTGCAATCCAATTCTTCTTCTATATTCCTCTATTCTGTGTGTCTCCTGAAAAGGCTCTAGTAAACCAATAAAGCCAAATTGAAATTTGTGATGCATCTTGATTAGCCTTGTATAAACTTCCATTGTATTCATAGATTTGATATTCCAAATTATAGCATTCATAATGAAAACTTAGGCTTCTGTACAATTTTTCTAGTTTGAAAACCACCAGTTGATAGTACATTCTGTTTTCTTTTACCTCTCCCCATTGCTTTATCAACCTGTTGAGGAGAAAGATCTCCTGCTCTGGCTACTACTTGCATGTTTTGCTCCATTGAATGTTTATCAAGATCCTGCTTCATTTCCAATCCTGTTATTGGTTGGTCATGCTGAGTATTTATGACCTCCAATGTTGTACTTATCACCCTTTCCTCCTTCTTATTATTTGAATTAGTACTTGCCATGTTTGGAGTGTCACCTCCACCTTTTGTGCTCTTTTCTGCTGCTTGTGCTAGAGTATTATAAATGTCTTGTACTTTATTCGATATACTCTTTGCTGAAGATTGGCTCTTTGCTAAATATTGTACTGGACTGCGTTGTACTTTCTTCTCAGCTGATTGATGATGCTCCATTTGTTCCTCATTGTTTGAAATACTATTGGTCGATTTCTCCATTGACTGCTTTTGGTTGGGAGTAATACAAGCTGGGCTGAGTTCTTCATCCTCCAATATCTGAATCTTTGTGCTGCTTTCACTTATTGACTGTGCTGACTGCTCATGTTTTTGTGATTTAATACTTGTTGTAGGACTTATCTCCTCACTTGTTGCCTTGTGATTACTCCTACTACTTTGATCTTGCTCCAAACCTCTTTGGTGCTGTTGAATCTCCAATTGATCTTCATTCATTTTTGTGATAGGTTCCTCCTCTTGCTCTTCTTGCACTCCTTCCTCTTCAGTTGTTAGCAACTCAAAAGCATTGTGAGTTTGCACCAAATTATTGAATTCATGTGCTTCTTCCCCTTCCCTTATTTCCCCTAAAATGACACCACTAGAATCCTTAATGTATTTATTTTTTCTCCTCTGCATCCACTCCTGCTTTGCCTGATTTCTTGTCTCCCCCCCCCCATAATTATTTCTGCTTGTTGCTGGTAAGTTCTCATTTGCATTGTCTTCCTTTTTATTGTCTTTCCCCAATGACTCTCTATATTGCTTTTCCAATTCTGGATGCAAAGCCCTACACTCTATTTCAGAGCGACCTTGTAATTTACATTGTTTGCAATATTTGGGGAGAAAATCATAGTTAATTGGTACTCATTTTCCATGATCTTCCCAGTCTCCTCATCCTTTTCAGCAATTGTTACACCCCGTACTTCTGGAGATGCACTTGTCAAATTTAAGCGTAGGTATGTTGAACTATGGTTGAGTAAGACAACTTTGGAATATAAGGAGAGAAGCATTATTACGTATATTTTACAAGTAAAGTATGTATACAAGGATTACAGGAAGGTCTTACAAGGAAGTGAGTGGAAGAAATTGAGTAGTATGACTTTGGAGAAAAGATGGGCAAGGTTTCGTATGATGATTTTGGTCCAATTTGAGGAAAGGATATCTGCTGGTATATGAGGAGTTTTGAAGTAAAACAAAAGCCTAAAATGAATTTCGTCGAGTCTAGTTTCCAACGCAACAAATCTCTTGTCGATACAACATCGGAGTAGAGAATTATGGACGTTACAAGTTAGGCTGACATAGCAGAAACGGGTGCTAAGTAACCGACGTGCTACAGTACCCGAACCGACTTTATCCATCTATTTAAGGGTCAAAACCCCATTTTTCCTTCACCAAAATAGACCCTAAAGCTCAGCAAACATAAAGGGCAATTATGTCATAAAAAGTTGAGGGTTTGAGTGATTTTCAAGTGGCGGAGTATTAATCGAGGCTTGGATAATGCATAGATGCGATTCTAGTATGGTTTTGCGGTGGATTCAAGGTGAATATTGAAGATATTGCTATTTTAACAAGAATAATGTATGAATCTCTCCTTATTAATATTACTTTTGGTTTATTCACGAAGGTAGAGCGGTTAAACGGCCGAATAATGAAGTTGTTGGTTGAGAAATCGGATAAGTATCATATGGGATGTTTTATGAAATATTTTGATATTAATGATGATGTTAATGTTGGTATTGCTGCTGTTGTTGTTGGTTATTGATATTATGATTTCGGGCTAAGCATATAAACAGGGGAGATGCTACCCGAATTTCGGCAGATTCTAAAGGGATTTTATTTAGAAGGCTTAAGACAATTACGTGACACTGAGCCTAATGATAGTATGAATGATTTTATATGTAGATTACGAGACTACAAATGATTTTATGTAGATTGCAAGACAGAAAGTAAGTTGGAAAAGTCGAGAAGTAAGCTTCTAGGTATGTTAAGGCTATCCCTTCTTTTCATTGGCATGATTTCTACTATGGAGCCACCTTTGACTATTCGCACCAAGATGTTCTATTCATGAAGATTATACTTGGGTTACCATAACCCTATTACAATAACTCTCTTAAGTTAAGGACGGGTACAAGAATAGTCAAGTTATATAAGAAGATAGAATGATAGAAAGGTATAACTAGTGTATATGTTGTTTATAGGCAATTATGTTGCCTTCGAGTTATCATTATATGTATACCCATGGCCTACGGGTCATGGAGTTATCGCCTGGCCTACGGGTCATGGAGTTGTTGCCTGACCGGCGGGTCACAAAGATACGCATACCTGACCTAAAGGTCATAGAGTTGATTATACCTGACCTGAGGATCATGAAGTTGATTATTACGTGGCCTATGAGCCACGGAGTTGTTACCTGGCCTATGAGTCATGGAGTTATTACCTGGCTTATGAGTCATGGAGTTATCTATGCCTAACCCTCGGGTCACGGAGCTATACCTATAGGGTGATGTTATCTTGCCTCAGATGAGAGACAACCCAGGTAGAGTACCTCAAGGTGATTTCTTGAAATGTCCAAAGTATAGCTTATTATTTCATTTCAGTTGTTATCTTGCCTTATATATTCAGTACATTATTCGTGCGATCGTCCCTTTTGTCCGGGGCGCCGCGTTCATGCCCGCAGGTTCGGGTAGTCGGACGTACGATCCGGCTCGGTGAGGCCTTCCACTCGGCCCGCGGCCGGTGCACTCGCTTGGTCCGGCGGCTACCGGTCACCCCTTTAGTGGTATGCTATTTTGACATGTATATATAACTGTGACAGGCCCTTGTCCTGTCTTTTCTATAAGCCATGTTCCGTAGAGGTCTGTAGCCAGTTGTATGTAGTTGGAATGTTATGCAGCCTTGTTGGCTCTTAGTTTTGTTGTTCAGTTTAGATAGCAGCCCTGTCGGCTTGCTCAGTTATGTATATATATTTTGGGTATGGATGTGCCCAGTTCAGACGAGATAGTCAGCATTTATATATATATATGTATGTCCAGATTACGGCCTCGCCGGCTTATTGGTATTGTCGGTGTGCAGGTAGGCCTTAGCAAAGTTTTAGATTTAGAGTGGTTCACTCGGGCCTAGTTTGGCACCAAGTGCAGGTCACGCCGCTCTAGATTTGGGGCGTGACAGCAATGTGTATCCTATGTGGATGTGTTTCCATTAAATCAATTTCCACCTTTACCTTTGCACAACTTGGCCTTGTCTTATTAGCAGTAGCAAGATCAACTACTAATGGTTTTCCAACTGCAGATGCTAAGGAGAAGACAGCCTCTCTCGCGAAAAAATTTGGTGGCAGTTCAGGGAAACTTATCCAAGCCAGAGCAACAAAAGTTTCTTCATTTGGTTTAAACCAAGGGTTCCAAATCATAGGTCTCATTTGACAATATCTATTATCCATTGAAATGTTATAAGCAGGGGTAGAGAGCATTTTGATGTAATCTTCCAATAATGAAAAACGCATCAAAATATGTTTGTCTTCAATAAGGCCAATTTCACACTTAGCCTTAATTCCACATTGTTCTGGAATAGCAGTTCTAAGGGCCCTTGTGTTAATGATATCATACGAAAATTTCCCTAGTACTGCATATTGTAGATTTTCTTTCATGATCAGAAGCTTTATTTCTCGTGAACTCCATTCAACGTATGGTTCTCCATCTATGTATTTAACAGGCTTTATGGGTATTGCTGGTATGGGTGAAGATGTTCATAGATTTGGTTTCAATAAATTAGCATATGAAGTAGGCAAATTTCTATGGTTTAGGTTTGTGTCTGTAGCATTGTAATTCTGGGTTTGTGAGTCGGAAGAAGATGGTATTCTAGGGTGAGAAGTGGTAGGCAAACTAGGATTTGGGTTGTTTGGATGTATGATGGGTGGAGCAGCTCCCGAGGGGGGCTGTCCACCGGCCATGTTGGCCATGATGGACGATGGCTAGAATGAAAATTAGGTCAAAAGGTCAAACTTGATGAGAGAGAAGAGAGCTTTTTATTACTTCTGAAATTGGTTATCTCAATTATGGCCACATGTAATCTAATCAAGCAATTAAAGACTAATTTTGCAAAAAATGACCTCAATTGGCTTAAACCATGAAATGGCTATCTCAATTAAGGCCATAATCTGCCAACAATCAATTATTTCTATTGTGGCCGCAATGAATCACATAGCAAACAACTTATGGATGTAACTACAATTAAGAACTTACTCAAATATGATTAGATTTGAACAAAAGCAAATTGATTATGCAGGGTTAAGATTTGAGAGGTAATAATGGCTAACTTTTTAAATGAATCAAATTCCTTGAATTAAATGAAGTAAAATGCTTGCTAATTGATTTATGATAATTTAATGAATAAATAATTATTTTAAATTACCTTCTTGCTTAGTTTTTAGCAAAGGGTCCATATTAATTATGAAAAACGTGTAAATTAACTTCTAAATGATCTTATACTATTATTGAGGTTATTTTGCCAAATGAAATGAAAAAATATTATCTAAATACTTTTTATAAAATCATTTTGACTTGTAGAAAATGTA
>NC_081347.1:47816279-47892459 GCF_029784015.1 Lycium ferocissimum | reverse complement strand
CCAAGATTTGGGATGATTGTAACTTAGACGCTGATATTGACTTCATCCCAGTTGGTTATGGGACAAGAATCAACCATCACGTCGCAGGTTACTCCCTGGTTTACACTTACCTCTTTGCAATCGGTAATTCTTTCCCCGTTCCTTAGGTAATAGAGGATTTTTGTCGCCGTTATCGGATTTGTGTCGGGCAAGTTGCTCCACAAGTTTGGAGATTAGTGTATTGTATCAATCTTTTGGCCAACATTGCCGAAGTCTCTTTTACCCTTGACTATCTGATTCACATCTACGTTCCATGAGTCATCCAAGGTGGCGTAATGCATCTGTATCCTCGTGGAGCACGAGATTTCATTGAGCCAGAGGATGACTATGATAGAGGCTTGCTACATCGATTTGTTATGATTCAAACGAACCAACTTCATCTTTCTCTATTCGAGCCTTTTCCCGAAGAGTGGAATCCCACTCTGATTTCGGTCGAATCGTAGCTTATAATCAGAATTTTCGATTGGTCATCGCTTTGTTAGACGCTTCTCGTGTCTTGACCCACTCTTGGCGAAGTATCTCCTCTGAATGGTGGAAAGCAAAGAATCATGTTAAGTTTCTGACATTCACACTCACTCGTCGATTTTCATCCGTTATGTACCTTATGCTAAGATCCTTATTTTTAGGGCTTCCAGCGAAGAGACTTTCTTTGAAGCAGAGTACTAAGGATGATGATACCGAAGATACTGTTCCTCTGAGATAGAAGCTGAAGCAAAAAAATGTTTCGCCCATCCCGATTGCCTCCACAGGAATTGGCTCTCGGATCAGATCTCATCGTCTGCTTTCAGAGGCTAGGAAGGGAGCTTCTTGTGGGAACCAAGTTCCCGTGATTATCCTTGATGACGATGAGTTGCTAGCCGAGGTTAATGTCACTGTGACGAATAGTCTCAGTGGTAATTTGGCCATGCCAAAGTATGAACTTGAAGCCACTGAGCTGAAGTATGAACCTGCCAAAGCGCCTGAGGTCGCGAACCAAAGCTCCTAACCTTCGGGTCACCGGATCGATTTTCCCTACATTTTTGTTTAAGATCATATGTTTGGCCATATTTTGTACAGTTATTATAACCTAGATAGTTGTGCGTCTTTTAATATATAGAAGTTTTATACCAAATAGGACATTTTTGGATTACGAATGTTGTTACCCTCTTTCAGTTTCATTCGAACCGAATTAGATCTTTTTGTGCATGAATTTTTCCTTTTATCCGAATATCTATCAGAATAGCGAGAAGTGGAATGTCGGCCTTGGCAGAACCTTCTTTTGTAAGTTTCGAAATAGGAGGGAAAACAAAATGCGTCTTTTCACATCACGTCCATTTGACTTCGGCCACGTGTAACTTCCTGATTGGGTGTCCCTTCGGTTCTCTGACTGAGGCGTTTCGCCATAATTACTCTTTGCCAATAAAAGTACGCTTCCCTTTATTTTCACTATTTACAGCTTGATCAATTACTCCTCGTTCTCCATCCTTGCCTCGCTTTTAACCTTCCTCTGAGACGTCCAAACCCCCGTCGGAATCTTTAAATCTTCGTCGGAATGTTCAAATCTTCATCTTTCGCCTCCAAAAATTCATCTAGTCCTTTAACATTTTCACCCAGGTCTTCAAATCTCCATAAGATTTTCTTTTCCTCCTTATTTTCATAAGATATGGCTTCAAACTCGAGATCCTCTTCCGTTGTCTTTCCGAGTGGCTCCCCTCCGAAAATTGATGTCGGTGCTGACCCCATTGTTAGTGTTCCGGTCAAACCTCAGGCACGCAATGTTTTGCCTTTGCAGTACCATTTTGATGTCAAGTTCATGGTCGAGAAGCCTTCGATGGTATCCGACCGAGGCTTCGACGTCAGGCTCTACCCCTCCTCGATCAAGAAGGCGAATATTACGCGAGTTCGTTTTGATTGCAGCTGGACGACTAGACTCTCTGAGATCGTAGTCCCGGGCTCGGATAATGACGTGACAACTTACAAGGAAGGGCACTCGAATGTTAACACCTATCCCTTTACACTCAACCTCGAGCCCCCCGTCGATCAAGTCATCGTTGATATGTGCAAGACGTACAACTTGTGTCTTGCACAAATTAGTCTGAATGTCTGGTGGATCGTCACTTGTCTTTGCTTTTTGGTGAATAATGTCAATGCGAATTTTACTTTGCATCATTTGATCCGACTGTACAGCCCACAGGTTTTGCGCTATCACGACCCTACTAGAGGCCGTGACGGGTACCCGATACTACTATACCGGGCACCTCTTATCTCGCATTCTATTCTTACTACTGAGTGGGCCATATGGATGATACAGTCATATTCTACTCAGCACAGTCATCAATAGCATACTCGTAAACAAATGTAAATAAGCTTTACCAACATATTATACAACAACAAGGGCGAACAAGATTGTGAAACATCTGACTGTACACGTCTGTCTACGAGCCTCTAGATAAGATACATATATTCACAAGGAGGGGTCGGGTTCTACCGTGCCCAAATATGTACACAAAAGTAGTACCGATAAACTGAAGCTCCGGAACAACTGGAGCGCTCTCAATGTGCCGCTGGTGGAGCTCCTAGGGATCAGACGCGTCTACCTGTTTACCTGCGGGCATGAACGCAGCGTCCACAAGAAGGGACGTCAGTACGAGTAATGTACCGAGTATGTAAGGCATGAATAATAACATAGTAAGGGATACAAAGCATGAATAATAACAGAATGGAAATATAGAGCATATCGTAAGTTAAAAGGGTGACCTGTACATATGAGTGCCTCTTAGGGCAGATGCCATGCATGCTTAGCTTTCTTTGAAAAGCATTTCTTGTTCATGTATACATAAAATAAAACATATCATGTTGCTGAGGCGTCGGCTCCGATCCATTTAACCACATATGTCCCGCATCCGGGCATCCCGCGTCCGGGATGATATCATGTCATATTTTACCAACTAATCAGGTGGCCATGCGTCTATAATGCCTCGCCCTTTTTCCCATATTCCCTATATATATATATATATATATATAATATTCATACATCATATAAGCAGCATGCATGAGAGCCCAAGAAAAGCTATAACTCTATCAGAGTGACGTAAGGTCGGTAACCTCCGATTATATTATGGAATAATCATGGTCGCTTTGTCTCACCTTAAAGGAACAATTATTATAAGGTGGGATTATCAATGAAGAATAACATCAACAGAAAACATAGAATAGGATCATAAATCTCATAAGGCATCAATTCATATACTTTGGAATCTTTAAAAATGGTCATCATCCATGAATAAAATTGAGAAATCAAGAAATAGCTCAACATTTTCATATCGTCATTGAAATCGTAAACTTGAAACCTTTAAACACGGAATCATCATCATCATAATCATTGTAGGAAAATATTCCCATCTTTGACATCATCATTATGATTGTGAAAACAGGTTCATCGTTGTTATCATAAGAGCTGGAGCCATAAATCTACGATTTAGAAAATACGAACATTTTGGAAAACATTTATGAATTATTAGGGAAGGAATTATGCCTTGGAGTCATATAAACATCTAACTTTTGAAAACAAGGAAGATATGGAAACATTTATGAAGTCATAACATCGGAATCATGCCTTTGAAAGAAAGGGACGAGCCTTAACCTACCTGCTCGACCTCCTATTGGATATCCTTATCCGCCCGAGCTCGTAAATCTACATTCGAGTAGATTTACACTAATGCTAGACCCTTTATCGCACACTTTTTCCAAGTTTTGAAATCAAACTATTTTATATTCTGCCAAAAATCGGGCAGCATCTCCCCTGTTTATATGCCTAGCCCGAATTCTCAATTCAACAACCAACCAACAACAACAACAACAATACCAACATCAATAACATCATTTCCAACACCAAAGTATTCCATAAAACAGCCCACACGCTGTTTTTCAACTTCCATAACTAACCAACTTACTATACAATTATTTAACCATTCTATCTTCGCGAATAAACCGGTATTAACGTAATTAGAAGGAGATTCATACCTTATTCTCATTGAAATAGCAATATCTTCAATACCCACTTTGAATCCACGCTAGAATCCACCACACAACAATACTAGAATCACGACCACGCGCTATCCGAACCTAAACTAATACTCCGTCGCTTAAAAATCACTCAATTTTATGATAGGCTTGCCTCCCTCATATGTTTTCTGGGTTTTTCTGGAAAAATTTGAGCAGAGTCTGGTGAAAAAAAGGGGTTTTTACCCTTTATATAGCTGTCAAATTCGGGGGTCACCGTAGCGATCTTCGTAGCAAGTCAATTCTCGTAGCGATCGTAGCACGCATTTCTACTTTGTCAGCTGAGCTTGTAACGTCCATAATTCTCTACTCCGATGTCCTATCGATGAGCGATTTATTGTGTTGGAAACTAGACTCGACGAACTTCATTTTAGGCCTTTGAAATGCCTAAAAACTCCTAATATACTAGGAGATATACCCCTCTAAAGTTGATTAAAAATCTGCCCAAAATTCTGCCAACTTTTTTTTTCCAATTTTTTTTTCGTTAAATCTATTTTCTTCGATTTGCTTGGTCCTGGAACCTTTAGGCATTTGCTTGACTCTTGTTAAGAGTATTCATTAACCTTATAAGGGTTCCATGACCTCTCCGAGCTTACTTTAGTTTACTTACGACGCAAATGACGCGAAATTTTTTTTGAGGTGTAACATTCCTCCCCCCTTAGGAACATTCGTCTTCGAATGTTAAGCTCTTAGGGAATTCTACGAAAATTTCACCAGAGTTTCCCCTGTAATTGTACCACTACCATCCTGTTACTACAACCCAAAACATATAATCGCCTCACCGGGCTAGAACATCAATATCCATATTGGCCACACACAACCAAGAAATCACTTTAGAGAAGCATTACATACCTGAGGGTGCTGATGGCCCTGTCTGCACGTCTTCTGGGGGTGGGAATAAATGCGGGTATCTAGATTTCATGTCATCCTCAACTTCCCAGGTTTTCTCTTCCCTGTTATTATTTCTGCATAGGACTTTGACTGAAGCTACGTCCTTGGTTCTAAGCCTTCGGACTTGCGTATCCAGTATAGCAACAGGTACTTCCTCATAGGACAGTTTCTCAGTGACTTATACATCGTCTGTAGGCACAATCCTAGAAGGGTCTCCAACACATTTGCGAAGCAAGGACACGTGAAACACTGGGTGGACAGATTCCAACTCTGAAGGCAAATCTAGTTCATAAGCTACTTGGCCTACCTTGCGCACAATCTTATAAGGTCCAACGTACCGAGGACTAAGCTTCCCTTTCTTGCCAAATCTCATCACGCCTTTCATCGGTGATACTTTCAAGAATACCTAGTCGTTAACTTTGAATTCCAAGTTTCACCGACGATTGTCTGCATAGGATTTCTGACGACTTTGAGCTATTAATAGTCGACCCTGAATAAGCCTAACCTTCTCTACTGCTTGCTGAATCAAGTCTGGGCCCACTAATTTTGTCTCTCCCACTTCGAACCATCCAATAGGCGATCTACACTTCCTCCTATACAGAGCCTCATATGGGGCCATCTGAATACTAGAGTGATAACTATTGTTATACATAAATTCAATAAGTGGCAAGTGATCATCCCAATTGCCTCCAAAATCTTGCACACATGCCCTCAGCATATCTTCAAGGGTTTGGATAGTGCGCTCCGCCTGCCCGTCAGTTTGCGGGTGGAATGCTGTACTAAGTTTCACTTGTGTTCCCAACCCCTCTTAGAAGGACCTTCAAAAATTAGCCGTAAAATGTGCTCCTCGATCAGTGATAATGGATACTGGTACACCGTGAAGTCGCACTATCTCTTTGATATATAACTTTGCATAATCTTCTGCTGAGTACGTCATTCGTGACTGCGTAAAACGGGCCGACTTTGTGAGTCTATCCACTATCACCCATATAGAATCATACTTACGCGGGAACGAGGCAAGCTCGTAATGAAGTCCATATTAATCGCCTCTCATTTCCAAGTTGGGATCTCTATAGCTTGCAGTAATCCTCCGGGCTTCTGATGCTCCATCTTGACCTGTTGACAATTAGGACATTGGGCCACGAACTCCGCTATATCCTTCTTCATGCCATCCCACCAGTATATAGATTTAAGATCATGGTACATCTTTGTCGCTCCTGTATGGGCGGAATAACGAGAATAATGGGCTTCCTCCAAGATCTGCTGATGTAGCCCTACAACATTAGGAACACATAATCTTCCTCGATATCTGAGGATTCCATCCGCAGGGACGTCAAATTATGACTTCTCCTTCTGGGAAATCACATCCCTATAATGAACTAACACAGGGTCTTCGTATTGGCGCTTCTTTACTTTCTCTATTAAGAATGAAACAACCAAGTCCTGAACAGTGACTCCCGCACTGCCTGAGTCCGTCAAGCGAACTCCTAGGCTGGCTAGTTGTTAAAGTTCCCGAGCTAGCTCTCTCTTTTTTTGCTGCACATCACATAGACTACCCATGGATTTGCGGCTGAGAGCGTCAGCTACCACATTCGCTTTCCCTGGATGGTATAGGATGTCAACATCATAATCCTTTAGCAGCTCTAGCCACCGTCTTTGGCGTAAATTCAGCTCCTTCTGTTTGAAGATATATTGTAGGCTCTTATGATCTGTATAAATGTCCACATGGACACCATATAAATAGTGCCTCCATATCTTTAATGCGTGAATAACCGCAGCCAATTCCAAGTCATGGGCTGGATAATTCTTCTCGTGTTTTCGTAACTGCCGTGAGGCATAAGCAATTACTTTGTCATGCTGCATCAACACACAACCTAGTCCGACACCTAAAGCATCACAGTAAATAACAAAGCCCTCTGATCCTTCGGGGAGTGTCAAGACTGGGGCCGAAGTCAACTTATTTTTCAATTCCTGAAAACTGCGCTCACACGCATCCGTCCACTGAAACTTAGCCGCTTTCTGAGTCAGCTTCGTTAATGGTGCTACGATGGAAGAAAATCCTTCTACAAACCTTCTATAGTAACCGGCCAAACCCAAGAAACTACGGACCTCTGTAGGCCTTGGCCAATCCTTCACAGCTTCAATCTTCTGCGTATCTACCCGAATACCATCAGCGGAAATAATGTGACCCAGAAAAGTCATAGAATTCAGCCAAAATTCACATTTTGAGAATTTGGCAATAACTCCCGAGCTCGAAGGATTCCAAGAACAATATGCAAATGGTCTGCATGCTCCGCCTCTGATCGAAAATACACCAAAATGTCATCAATGAACACGATCATGAACAAATCTAGGAAAGGCCTTAATACATTATTCATCAAGTTTATGAATATCGCCGGAGCGTTGGTCAGGACAAATGACATTACCCGAAACTCATAATGGCCGTATCTCGTTCTAAAAGCTGTCTTTGGAATGTCTTCTTCCTTTACCCTCACTTGATTGTACCCTGATCTTAGATCTATCTTCGAGAACCATTTGGCACCTTGTTGGTCAAATAAATTGTCGATCCTTGGAAGGGGGTACTTATTCTTTATGGTCACCTTGTTTAATTGCCTATAATCGATACACATTCTTAAGGAACCATCTTTCTTTCTCACGAATAACACAGGCGCTCCCCATGGCGATGAGCTTGGCCTAATAAAGCCTTTTTCGAGCAAATCCTTCAATTGCGCTTTTAACTCCTTTAATTCTGCAGGGGCCATTCGATATGGGGGAATAGATATGGGCTTAGTATCAGGCAACACATCAATAGTGAACTCAATCTCCCGCTCTGGCGGTAAACCTGGAAGCTCGTCTGGGAACACGTCTGGAAATTCATTCACTACAGGGACGGATTGAAGGGTTGGTGGTTTTGCTTCTATGTCTTGAACCCGAACCAAATGATAAATGTAGCCTTTGGCAATCATCTTTCTCGCTTTGAGGTAGCAGATAAATCAACCCCTCGGAGACGCCGTATTGCCTTTCCATTCTAACACTGGTTCCCCCGGAAACTGGAATCGGATCGCCTTTGTTCTACAATCAACGTTAGCGTAACAAGAGGCTAGCCAGTCCATTCCCATAATGATGTCAAAATCTAGCATCTCTAGCTCGTGTAGATCAACAGTAGTACGACGATCACAAACTATTATCACGCAATCCCTATATACCCGCCTGGCTATTACTGGGTCTCCTAAAGATGTGGCCACCTCAAACGGTGTAATTGGCTCCGGTTTCATCCCAATGCGATTAGCAACATAAGGAGTAATATATGATAGAGTATAACCTGGATCAATCAACGCATACACATCATAGGAGAATACCGATAATATACCTGTAACCACCTCTGGGGAAGATTCAAGATCTTGCCGTCCTGCCAGTGCATAGATACGGTTCTGAGGGCCGCTTGAACTGGGTGTTCCTCCTCTGCCTCAGCCACGGCCTGCCAGAGTCTGGGAAGTTTGTCCAAGAGGGCGCACAGACGATGATAAACCAATTTCCAATTCGGCGGGTTGAGCCTTGTCTCCATCCTTCCTCAGTGGACAATCCCGCATCAAATGGCCCATTCGACCACAGGCAAAATAAGCACCTGTATCTAGGTGAAACTGTCCAAAGTGTGGCCTGCCACACCGAGTACATCGTGGTAGGGGTGGTCTCGTCCTGCTAGAATCAGCTCTATACTGGGGCCCTGAAGCTTTAGACCTCTGGCCTGGTCCTGAATAGATAGGACGATCAAATCTTTTACTCGGGAATCGAGGAGGTGCGCGCGGCCACCGGTGGCCGAATACCGGAATTTTGTTGTGTCTGTCCTCCTCTATACTCACGGTTAGCTCCGAAAGATCTGGCCCTTTTTCTGCCCCCCCCCCCCCCTATCAGAATCACGTTACCTCTCTGCAGCTGCTGCTGTTCCTCCAGGTTTTGGGCATGAGCCTGAATATGAGCGATATCCATCCCATCTTGGAGTGAAGCCGTCAAGCAATCCTTAACTAAATGTGGTCCCAACCCACTCACGAATCGATACACATGATCCCCCATGTCAGCCACTATGGCTGGGGCATACCTGGCTAAAGAATTAAAATGGAGACTATATTTCCGGGCGCTCATATTCCCCTACTTCAGATTCAGAAACTTATCGGCTCGGCCCCGTCGAACCTCCGGTGGTAAGTAATGTCGCAGGAATGCTTCGGTGAACTCTTGCCAAACTGGGAGAGGTGCATTTGCTCCCCTCAAAGATATCCAAGCATTATACCACTGGACAGCTACATCCTGTAATCTATACGAAGCCAACTCTACTGACTCCGTATCCGAAGCATGTATTATCCGCAACATCCTCAGCATCTCGTCTATGAAGCCTTGCGGGTCTTCATCGGGTTTCGACCCATAAAACTCTGGAGGATTCAGACTGATAAAATCAGGGGCTCTTGCACTCACCGCCCTGTCACCTTGGCCCGCACCATGCCGCTGAGCTTGCGCGGCAACTAAATGGATCAGCAACTGAATAGCTTCTATTATTTGCTGGCCCGGAGCTGCTGGCGATGGAACTGGAGGTACTGGAGCTGAAACTCTTTCCTGCTCTGCTGACACGGGTGGAGCATAAGAAGTCCGAGGAGGGACTTAATTATGAGACTCGCCCTCTTCTACCTCCACCGGTGGCTCCCGTTCAACTCTTCTTCTAGCTACCGTCTTGCCCTTTTAGGCCGTCGTAGCTTTTCTCTTCACAGGCATTGCTGAAATCATATCACACGATTAAAAAAAGAATAGGAAAACCTGGTAACATGGCTCTATCGCACGATCTAGAGTACAAAGAAGGTCAGTTATTCCTAAATACCCTGCAGCCTCCTGTTTATAAGTGTGGCGCGCTTCACACCCATAAACAGGACTCTACTGGACACGGCTCGTAGACAATCCCTAGGACGAACTGCTCTGATACCACTTTTGTCACGACCCCACTAGAGGCCGTGACGGGTACCCGATACTACTATACCGGGCACCTCTTATCTCGCATTCTATTCTTACTACTGAGTGAGCCATATGGATGATACAGTTATATTCTACTCAGCATAGTCATCAATAGCATACTCGTAAATAAATGTAAATAAGCTTTACCAACATATTATACAACAACAAGGGCGAACAAGATTATGAAACATCTGACTATACACATCTGTCTACGAGCCTCTAGATAAGATACATATATTCACAAGGAGGGGACGGGTTCTACCGTGCCCAAATATGTACACAAAAGTAGTACCGATAAACTGAAGCTCCGGAACAACTGGGGCTCTCTCAATGTGCCGCTGGTGAAGCTCCTAGGGATCAGACGCGTCTACCTACTTACCTGCGGGCATGAACGCAGCGTCCACAAGAAGGGACGTCAGTACGAGTAATGTACCAAGTATGTAAGGCATGAACAATAACATAGTAAGGGATACAAAGCATGAATAATAACAGAATGGAAATATAGAGCATATCGTAAGATAAAAGGGTGACCTGTACATATGAGTGCCTCTTAGGGCGGATGCCATGCATGCTTAGCTTTCTTTGAAAAACATTTCTTGTTCATGTATACATAAAATAAAACATATCTTGTTGCCGAGGCGTCGGCTCCGATCCATTTAACCACATATGTCCCGCGTCCGGGCATCTCGCGTCCGGGATGATATCATGTCATATTATACCAACTGATCAGGTGGCCATGCGTCTATAGCGCCTCACCCTTTTTCCCATATTCCCTATATATATATATATATCAGGTGGCCATGCGTCTATAGCGCCTCGCCCTTTTTCCCATATTCCCTATATATATATATATATATATGTGTGTGTGTGTGTGTGTGTATGTATATCATATTCATATATCATATAAGCAGCATGCATGAGAGCCTAAGAAAAGCTATAACTCTATCGGAGTGACGTAAGGTCAGTAACCTCCGATTATATTATGGAATAATCATGGTCGCTTTGTCTCACCTTGAAGGAACAATTATTATAAGGTAGGACTATCAATGAAGAATAACATCAACAGAAAACATAGAACAGGATCATAAATCTCATATGGCATCAATTCATATACTTTGGAATCTTTAAAAATGGTCATCATCCATGAATAAAATTGAGAAATCAAGAAATAGCTCAACATTCTCATATCGTCATTGAAATCGTAAACTTGAAACCTTTAAACACGGAATCTTCATCATCATAATCATCGTAGGAAAATATTCCAATCTTTGACATCATCATTATGATTGTGAAAACAGGTTCATCGTTGTTATCATAAGAGCTCACGGAGCCATAAATCTCTGATTTAGAAAATACGAACGTTTTGAAAAACATTTATGAATTATTAGGAAAGGAATTATGCCTTGTAGTCATAAACATATAACTTTTGAAAACAAGGAAGATATGGAAACATTTATGAAGTCATAACATCGGAATCATGCCTTTGAAAGAAAGGGACGAGCCTTAACATACCTGCTCGACCTCCTATTGGCTATGTTTATCTGCCCGAGCTCGTAAATCTACATTCGAGAAGATTTACACTAACGTTAGACTCTTTATCGCACACTTGTTCCAAGTTTTAAAATCAAACTATTATATATTTTGCCGAAAATCGGGCAGCATCTCCCCTGTTTACATGCCTAGCCCGAATTCTCAATTCAACAACCAACCAACAACAATAACAACAATACCAACATCAATAACATCATTTCCAACACCAAAGTATTCCATAAAATAGCCCACACGCTGTTTTCCAACTTCCATAACTAACCAACTTACTATACAATTATTTAACCATTCTATCTTCGCAAATAAACCGGTATTAACGTAATTAAAAGGAGATTCATACCTTATTCTCGTTGAAATAGCAATATCTCCAATACCCACTTTGAATCCACGCTAGAATCCACCATACAACAATACTAGAATCACGATCACGCGCTATCCGAACCTAAACTAATACTCCGTCGCTTAAAAATCACTCAATTTTATGATAGGCTCGCCTCCCTCATCTGTTTTCTGGGTTTTTCTGGAAAAATCTGAGCAGAATTTGGTGAAAAAAAGGGGTTTTTACCCTTTATATAGGGGTCAAATTCGGGTCGGGGTAACTGTAGCAGTACTGTAGCAAGTCGGTACTGTAGCAGTACTGTAGCACGCGTTTCTGCTTTGTCAGCTAAACTTGTAACTATCATAATTCTCTACTCCGATATCCTATCGACAAGCGGTTTATTGCGTTGAAAACTAGACTCGACGAAATTCATTTTAGGCTTTTGAAACACCTAAAAACTCCTAATATACTAGGATATATACCCCTCCAAAGTTGACTAAAAATCTGCCCAAAATTCTGCCAACTTTTTTTTTTTCCAAATTTTTTTTCGACAAATTTATTTTCTTCGATTTGCTTGGTCCCGGAACCTTTAGGCATTTGCTTGACTCTTGTTAAGAATATTCATTAACCTTATAAGGGTTCCATGACCTCTCCGAGCTTACTTTAGTTTACTTACGACGCGAAAGTTTTTTTGAGGTGTAACATGCCCGCTGAGACCATAAAGCTTGCAAAGCTAGAAAAACTTCCGATACTTTCCAATGTGGATGAAAATAGAGATCGCGGTTGGCCAGAATGTTTTGTCCGGGTTAAAATCGCAGAGTTAGTCCTTGCAAGTTCCATGCCTTTCCCCAAACGAACGACAAACGTAAGTACCTTGGCACTTCTGACTTCGTTTTGTAATGACTCGTCCGGTCGTTATTTAATATTTCGCGAACCCATGCCCAATCTAGGTCGAGAGTCATTAATAATAAGCCCCATGATGTGTTTTAAGGGTTAAGAGTGGGAAAAATTAATTTCGAAAAGAATTAAAAATTGCGGGCCAGGGAAAAGTAGTGGACCGCTACAGCGGCATACCGACTGCCGCAGCGGTCCACACGGGGCAGTGGCCTCCTTTTCTATTACTTAGTTTATTTTCTCTCCTTTTCCTATAGGAAACTCCCAAGAGCTTCTCCTAGGGTTCCACATGAAAGAAAAACCCTTGACACTGAGAAAAAGAAACCTCTCTAATTTTCTCCCCACCAATCCCCACGAATATTTGCGCTCTTGGATTCAGATGAAGGCTAAGAAGATGAGAAATTCATGGAGATTCGATTAGCTGTTCGTCAACAAGGTAGGTTATGGTTTACTTGAGTTAGACTTTGATTAGCGAATCGTATATAGACTTTGATTAGCGAATCGTATAAACTTTTAGAGTTGATGGGAGACTATATGATTAGGTCTTCGGACATAGAGTTTGGATGGACATACTCTTTAATGTGACTAAAATATTATGTAAATGATAGCTAGGGTAATAATGAGTTATTATTGATAGAAAGTGTTGTTATCACTGAGGGGCACTTCGTGGTTAATTTATGCAACCCTAGAAGTGGGTAATTTTCGTCATTATACCCGATTGTGTTGAATATTCACATGGTTGTCTTCCTTGGAAACAAGAGATTTGTATTGAAAGAACTATATTGAGTTGGATTGGCATTACGCCCATCAAGGACAGGATGTATAATTGGTTTGATATATGGCGTCGTTGCGTTGCATTGCATGGTATATAAGGAAATACTTGTAGTAGACAAGGCTGAGTATAGGCTTTGTGTTGTCTGGTCTTGTGGTCGTTGGGTTGAATACGTGGAATATACACATATGATTTGGATCTGCGTCTAAGGTTTGTTCCAGAGCAGAGGTTTATGCTCGGATTCGAGGAGTGAATCCGGAACGAGTGGTACATGGACACCATGGGTCCCCTGCAAATCATGACTACTGAGCAATGACATCAGATAACATATATGTACAGTGTGTTTGGGACCTTGTATTTCACTACATCTCATATTTCTATGATATACATGCGTGTACTACTGTCTTAATATTGTATATTCATCTTTATGTTTTCGTTGAGAGTCTGGGTGGAGAGGGGATTAATATAAGATAGGTATAGTAGCAGATTGTCATATAGTGATCCGTTTTCCTAGGTGAATCGTATTGTAGTAAGTAATTTGAGTAGGTGAACTCTAAGACCATAAAGCGTAGAATCTAGAGTATACGATGAGCGCGGAGACAAGAGTGAATAGGTTGGATGGAAGGGAGGGAATGATTGTGAGTAAGTAGATGCCCGTAATTCTTGGAAATAAAAGAAGTGAATAGCGAGAGTGGGAAGGCAAGTTATGAGGATGTAATAACCTTTATTTAGAATCTTGAGTTTCATTGACTGATCTGCTTGTCTTATTGACTTTATATTGTGTTACGTGAACTAATCTTAGTCGACCTATGATGCTTACCAGTACGTGTGGTCTACTGATACTACTCTTGCTACGCTTTTTCTGGTTGTAGATGTGTTGCAGGTCTTACTTATCTCACTCCCGGCGAAGGCTATGTCATTTATTTTATCTTCCTGTACTATAGGAGCTCTTGTACCTGTCTAGACTAGATCCCGAAAATTTCTTTTCAGCTTTATTGTATTTTAAAATAGTCTGTACGAAGTTTTTACTTTAATTTTGTAATTTTTAAATGATGGTTGTTGTAATGGTTTAAATGTTGGGTTTGGTGGTAAGGGTTCGCCTACTAGGTTAGTAATATGGTAGGTGCACGCATGACCCGTGGGTTGGGTCGTGACATTTTCATTCTATATTCCTTCAACTATTCGTTTTAATTCTTTGTATTTGAGCCGCAGCATGGGTATCGAACAAGATAGCCAATTTCTCTAAGTGGGTAGAGGATATCAAGGCCCAATATCCTTATGAGCTTCGTACTTCGAAGGATCTAGCTGAGGGCAGGTGGGCAGCAAAAAACCATGGTAAGCCTTTTGCCTATCTCTCTTCGCATTTTTCCTCTCTTATCCACTCAATATTTTTCTTAACTTCGGTAATGCCTTTCGAAGGTCAGCCGAAGGGAAAGTCCACACCGAGGCCTATACCAGCGGTTGGTCCTCTCATGCCAGATTCGATATTTGACCCAGCGAACTCAGCAAAGGTTATCGCTGAGGCAAGAAAGAAGAAAAAACAAAGCAAGTCTTCCAGGCCCTTCGAGTGGTCAAAAAAGAAAGAGAAAATTCAAGGCTGCTTGTAGCTTCTCTCCGATTTGGGGTTGAAAAGACACCCCCGAGCACGATATTATTATAGCGGTAGTCCATCCTGATGTTGCCGCTACTACTACTGCCGAGACAGAGCCTACTTTGGTCAATAGGGTAGAGAAAAATGTGACAGGCATGACCGAACCCATGGGTGGGGATATGCCCGAAAACATATCGATCCCCAACTTAGAGTCCGTACCAGATTTTGGCCCATTATGAATTTTCACTCCCGAAGGCACCATTTTAGTTGAAGTCACCTCGCCTTCAGGTGAAGAGCCTATGGCCAAGAGGGCCAGGCAAGCCAAGGCAACTCCTTCTACCTCCTTCGAGCAGAAAGACTACGACAATATGCTTCTCGGGGAAGGAGTTGTTTCCATGTCTGCTATTATGGCGGATGCCTCGGGGTTTGGCCATCTTGCTATACCGCAACGGTTAAGGAGGTCCCCGAGGGTTACTAGGTCTGGCTCGCAAGACTATCTTGTGGATACTTTTCCAGTTCCGAGCAGAGCAAGATAAGGTCGGTCACTATTACTGTCTCAGAGGATACCCATTTCATATCCCGACCTGTCGGAGTGGCCAGCTATCTTCGACCTCTTGTGTCTGACTTCGACAAGGAGGAGATGGAGCAAATATCCTGGCAATGTCTCTTTGACGAGAGCATGCATGCCTCCAATCGGGTAAGCATTCTATTCTCTTTTATTTATCCCATATAATTTTTGCGGATTATTGATTCTCCTTTTGTGTTCTTTTTTTCCAGTCTGTTGTATTGTTGAATGAGGGCTTTGTTAGGGCCATGAAGGAGAATGAGGATTTGCAGGGTCAATTGGATGCCCAAAGCCCTGCAGCAGAAGGAAGACTAGCTGCAATGGATTGGTGACCCCTTGGCCCTTAAGGATGAACTTGATGCAGCTAAGGGGGGGGGCCCTCTGCTCCAAAAATGACCTTGAAGAATAGGCTGGAAAATATGCGACTCTCGAGGCTGATAAGGAGAGGCTTATCGAGGCTGAAGATTTTGCCAAACTATCCAAGGAGAAGGTAGCGGCCATTATTGAATTGAGGCAAGAGTTAGATTCTTTTAAAGTCGAGGCTATTAACCTTGCCGACAAATATGGTCGGATCGAAGCTGAGCGAGCCTCCGAGAAGGAAGCCTTGAGAGTGGCCCAAGAGAAGGCTGATAGACAGGCTACAAACCTTGAGGAGCTTACAGTCCAGTTCGAGGATGCTACCCCAGACCTCGATGGCCTGGGTCATATAAATGCCAAGCTGACGACCTAACTGCCCTTAACCGAGCGGGACCAGGCCTAAGCCGATGCTGAAGCTGCTGATGCCCGCTCTATATTGAAGGCTGAGTATGTGAAGTGGAATACCCTGAGGCACACTCTGGAAGAAATTCAGGGAGGGATCGAAGGTATTACCACGAAGATTGAGCCGACTGAGGTAGTCGAGGCTGAGGCTCGAAAAGCATTCCTCGGGGATAGCTCGAAAGATGATCCCAAGGGTCCTGGCTCTGATGATTTGGGTTCTTCTTCGAAGGACTAGATAGGCCCTTGGGCAAATTTATTTTGTTTTGTCTGTTGTAATTTAGCTAAGGTCAGTTTTCCCTGCTTTCTGTATATATGTAATAAAGGTTTTACTTTTTCAATCGTGTGTCCGCTTTCGACACTTAATCAATTTTTGATAGTCAATATTTAATCGAAGGGAGATGAATTGACTTGGACCAGTGTTTTGTCCAAATATTAATTGAGCTCGACCTTGAGTAAACTTTTAATAAGCTTTTCCTTTAATGGAACCAACTTTTAAGTTAAAATAGGTTCGCCATGCACCGAGCCTTTTCCTGCCGGTGATCATATATAAAGGCCTCATCTTTATGCTTGTGAATTCAGACGTCTCTGAATCACTTCAGGAATATGGGTTGAAGTTTTCAACCTTTTTAGAATTGGAAGTTTCTAGACTTGGTATTTAAATTAAGCTTAGTTCACTTGAAACTTTAACGCCTTTGTTTTGTTTGTCTGTTTCGTGACGGTAGTCCCTATTCGAGGGTAGCTCGTGAGTTTCGAAGATCAAATAACTCATACATGTGACGTATATATTCATGCAATGTTATAATTTACACGAGATTAAACTGAAGTGCTCTTCTTGTTACATACACTTGTATCGTACAAATGATCGAGGGGCAACCAATTTGTTTTTCTATTTTTGCCATAGCAAATAAACTAACCAGACATGATTCATTTGATCGTTTGGCCCTTACAATAGATCCTAGTGCAAAAATGTCAAAAAATACAAAAGATTTGGCCTCGCTGAGCTATCTCGACTCTCTCGAGGGTATGATAGTCCCCTAGTGTTTGTGTTCGAAGTATGAGAAGAAAAACACTATTCGTTAATCTTTGGGTAGTCCCCAGTGCCCAGCGCTTTGCTATTCTTCGACATGAAAGTTACACGCTGTACATTGTTGCCTCATTAAAAACCTTGCCGGAAAACCCACTTCGGGACAAAACTGAGCTAAGGGAAAAAGAGTGCAATACGTGTTTTCAGACATAATTCTAACCTTTTTAGCTTTTCTACGGTTTGTTCGTGCAAGGGTTAAGTGAGATTTTAAAGAATTCACGGAGGGTGAGCGATTCATACCTTAGCAATAGTATCCTTTCAGGTGCGCCACGTTCCAATTGTTTTCTAGCTATTGGCCATCTTCTGATTCTAGTTGGTACGAGCCTTTATCGATTACCTTGGTTACTCTGCATGGTCCCTCCCAGTTCGGACCTAGATTTCCCCCGTAAGGATTCTTGGTGTGTAAGGTGACCTTCCGTAGGACTAAGTCCCCAACTTGGAAGTGTCAAAGCTTTGCTTTCTGGTTATAATATCTTCCCATCCATTGCTTCTGTGCTACTAAACGAACCAACGCATTCTCGTGAAGTTCATCCGTTAAGTCAAGCTTCACGGCTATGGCCTAGTTGTTAATTCTTCCATTGCATACTGAAATATCAAACTCGGCTACCCAACTTCGACTGGAACTAAGCCTTCGTAGTGCTCGACCTCGAAGTCATTCTGTAAACCCAAAGTACTTCCGGCAAAACTTCTTTCCACCTTCCCTTGGACTCATCCAACCGTTTCCTTAGTTTCTGGATGATTATTTTTTTAGTTGGCTCCTCTTGCCTGTTCGCAGTTGGATGATACGGAGTATGGTCCCAGATAAAGTTAATGACCTCCTTTTCTTTGACTTTTCGAAAGCCTGTGCTTCAACTCACATAGAAAAGTAGTCAGTCATAAACAATATGAAATAAGTCTTACCTGGTGCCCAAGGTAAAGGGCCGACAATGTCCATCCCCTATTTCATGAACGACCATGGAGATAATACCGGATGAAACAATTCCCCCGATTGATGGATCATCGGAGCGTGCCTTTGGCATTCATTGCACTTCCAAACAAAGTTCTTTGCATTCTCTTCCATATGATCCCATAATAACCATCCCGAACCAATTGTTCCGCTCCGGAGTGGTCACCACAAGTCCCTCTATAGACTTCGCGCATGACGTAATCGGTTTCTCCGGGCCCCAAATATCTAGCCAAAGAGATGTAAATGATCCTCGATACAATTTTCCTTTGACCAAGCAATACCTTGCCGCTTTGGTCCGAAGAACCTTAGATTCCCTAGGATCCATGGGCAGTTTCCCATCTTCGAGATAATCAGTGTACTTGTTGCGCCAGTCCCAAATCACGCTAGTTGTGTTTACCTCGGCATGGCTGCTTTCTACCGCTGAGTTCATCAGTTGAACAACTGTTCCCGAATTAAAGTCCTTCGCCGTATCAATGAACCCAAGTTGGTTAATGCATCGGCATCGGTGTTCTGCTCCCTAGGCTCGTTTTGCATAGTCCATTCTTTGAATCGATGTAAAATCACTTGGATTTTCTCCAAGTACTTCTGCATTCTTTCGTCTTTCACTTCGAAGACCCCGTTTACTTGATTGACGACCAAAAGTGAGTCACATTTTGCTTCGATGATTTCAGCTCCCAAGCTTCTAGCCAGCTCTAAACCTGCAATCATAGCCTCATACTCGGCTTCATTGTTAGTCAATTTTAAAGTTCTTATGGACTGTCGAATAATATCGCCCGCAGGGGCTTTAAGCACTATTCCAAGTCCGGACCCTTTCACGTTCGATGCTCCATCCGTGTGGATGGTTCATGATGCTCCATCCGTGTGTAGGGTCCATGACTGCACAAAAAGAACACAAAAGCAAAATCGATAATCCGCGAAAATTCTATGGGATAAATAAAAGAGAATAGAATGCTTAACCGATTGGAGGCACGCATGCTCTCATTAAAGAGACATTGCCAGGATACTTGCTCCATCTTCTCTTTGTCGGAGTCGGACACAAGAGGTCGGAGATAGTTGTCCACTCCGACAGGTCGAGACATGAAATGGGTATCTTTCGGGATAGTGATCATGACCGACTTGTCTTGCTCGGGTCTGCGCTCGGAGCTGGAAAAGTATCCACAAGATAGGCTCGCGAGCCAGACCTAGTAACCCTCGGGGACCTCCTTGGCCGTTGTGGTATAGCAAGATGGCCAAACCCCGAGGCATCCACCATAATAGCAGATGTGGAAACAACTCCTTCCCCCGAGAAGCCTATTGCCGAAGTCTTCCTGCTCGAAGGAGGCAGAAGGAGTTTCCTTGGCTTGCCTGGCCTGGCCCTCTTGGCAGCAGGCTCTTCACCCAAAGGCCAGGTGTCTTCAACTAAAATGGTGCCCTCGGGAGCGACTATTGACACCTAATTTTTGACCTCCCGTAATTTATTTTAAGTACTCAGATTCCTTGGACAATAAATAAAATAAGTTGTGCACCCTGAAGGGTCTAATATTTCACCCCTTTAAATTGATAAAGAGATTTTTAGGATATTTTGAATTGTGTGAAAATTAATTAGGGTTTTATGACACTTAGGGGAAATTTTATTGGAATTAATCAAAGGTAAAAAAAAAAATGAATATTTATTTATTTAATTTATTAAATCAAGGAAAATCAGATTAATGAGTAATTTATTCTATTTATTGTCTAAGGCAATTGGAGTAATTGAAAGAATTGACCATTTTACCCCTCAAACTCCGATTCTGTGTGTCTACATAGTTGTTTAATTAATAAATTATCTTGATAATTAATTTGGTGAATTATTGGGGCCATGTCTGCAAAATGATTTTTAACAAGTCATGTTTTAAAACTAATTGAGTCCTGATAGGCTAATAATTGGTTTTCTTTATTTGGGACATTTATCTTCGACCCTCCATACATATATATAGACACCATGTATATACAAATATACATTGTGCATATATATATGTATATATACCAGGCCCATTGTTCTTCTTTTTTTAAAAAAAAAAAAAAAAAGACCAGGCCCAGTCAATAATGGACCAGACCTGGTCCATTAAACGTTTTAAGGAGGGGAAAGGCGTATATCCCTTCCCCATTTTATTTCAGACCCTAGGAGGATCTTATGTGCAAAGAGGAAAAGGGGAGGCGGCTACGGGCAAAACCCTAGCGCTGCCTCCACTGCCACACTCCACCTCCCGCCTGTTTTCGTAATGTCCTATCGCGTTTTTGAGCATGTAATATGGGAGAGGACGAAGCATTAATGGCTTCATCCTTTTCTCCATGAAATCATGTCAAACGACCATTTAAGATACAACTTACTTTTTTTTTTTGTGATTTACGTCGATTGCAGTAGTATAGGAGTGAATTGAACTGTTGATTTTGTTTTGCTTTTAATCTGGGCTGTGTATTGATGTTTTCAAGTGAAGACTTATGGAAATCCACAAGTCCCACATTGTTATTTTGAACAATAAGATGGGTTATGGGGTTCTATAAATAGAGCCCCATTTTCACTGAAAAATAGAGAGAGGTGGGAACACTTTTAAAAGCTTGAACTTCGATTTTGTTCAAGATTTAAGTTCCATCAGTTGTATTTAAGCTTTGACTGAAAGGTTTAAAGTTCCCTCAGTTTTAAAATTTTTTGTTTTTCTTATTTGTCGCTTGGTTAGTGGCTGAGTTTGGTATTGGAAGCAAGAAGGCATCCAAGTCCATTTCTTGCCCCCGGTTGCACTTAAAAAAAGGTAATTACTTATTAGTTTATTGCTTCCATTTAACTTCTTGTACATATTAGTGATAGTTTGATGTAATTAAGTGTCTTATGTGTGGTTTAGAATGTAGTTCAGTACTAATATGCTTATTTGATGTGTGAATAATGAGTCTTGTGTTTTGAATTATGATTAAGGTTCTATTGTGCATCATGCTTGGCTTAATTCTGTATGTTTCATTTAATAGTACTTGGTTTAGAGGTTGGCCTAAGGTTACACGGTCATTAAGTAATGTATTTGGCGTAAATTCTTGTCTGTTTTATTTAGAAATATACTTGGCTTAAAGGTTAATTCAAGGTTAAAGGTCTGTTAAGTGAGATGTTTGGTTTGGTTCTGAGCATTCTATTTGGTAATGTGCTTGGCTTAGGGATTTTTTTTAAAGTTTAAAGATTGGTTAAGTGTTGTGTTCATTCTGGTTCTGCTTATTCTACTTGGTAAGTTGTTTGGTTTAGAAGATGCTTAAAGGCTACAAATTTGCTAAGTAAGATGTTTGGTCTAATTCTGTTTATTCCATTTAGTAGCATACTTGGTTGAAAGGTTGGTTTGAAGGGTCAAAACTTGGTATTTTACTCCACACTAGTAATATGCTAAGTTGGATGCTTTAAATAATGGGGGAGGGGCCTGAACTTGATCAAGATGTTCATTAATCCTGTGCTTGTATGATTGCTTTTATTTTACCAGTTGGAATTTGTGAAATAAAAATGTGTTTGGGATGGTTTGAAGGGTCTTTTGATACTGCTAAATAAAGTGGACTTAAGACAGTCCTAAGGTGGTCTTCACTTTGCCTAAAATGGTCAACCAACTGGTAAAATAGGTCTGTCAAGAGGGATAATTGTTGTACTTGTTTTAATCTAGTAATGAGATGCATTTATCCTAAAAAATGGCATTAAGAAAGAACTCTAAGGATTGGTAGCTTGATAGGAAAACCTCTCTGTATGTAAGTCTATTTTGTTTCACCAGGTGTGGAAATTCCTATGTATGTGCTATGTGTAGAAAACTCGTTTCTCTTAAGACTGATCATATAACCTCTGACAATTATAAAGATGGGAGAAAAAGGGGACAGTGTGGAAACCTTCACACAAGTCTGTCTAGTTTGTCTTTGTGAAGCTGTTTTTGGGATGTTGTTATTTTTTATGCTGTGGATTGAGGTTTTATTTAAAGGAATAAGTAACTAGGGCTGAGAAAAGGGTTAAGGATAATGTTCAAGACTTGGTAAGGCTAGAGTAATTGGGATTTGAGTTTGTTTTGCTTCTTCATGTGTGAATTGGTCCTAATAGAGGAATATATGTGCTTTTAAGATGTAGTGTGGCATTAAAGGACAAGAAAACATTTCATAATTAGAATCGTGGTTTGAAATTGCCTTTGAACATTAATCTGAGTTTTTTTGCTTTAAATGCTTGTGTTGGGGTCTACTTTAGTGCTCATGCTTGAAACTTGCCAATAAGAGATCTTTAAAAGTTTGGACAGAGTCTCATGAGTCGACTGTGGAAGCTTTTGTGATAGGGTTAGGTTGTTCCAAGCCCTTCTATGGCCCTTAGTGTTGTCACTGGAATATGAGGATGAGGTAATGGGATGGTGGAAAAGTCTTGGGAGAGTAAAAGGTGAGCCTGGGCATGAACTGGAGTAGTGACCAGTGGAACCCAGGATCCCTTTTTACTGAAAGGAGACTCAGGAAAAGGATATGGGGAGATGATAACCCCACCCTATCCTATTTCCCTTTCAGGAGCCTGAGACTATTTTCTCATCCCTTTTTGACCTTCTCCTCATGGTCCTCGGACACACAAGGGTCTCAGGTGGGGTTAGGAGGACTTAACTATATTTAAAGGAGGGAAAGGGAGGGGGGGTACACCTAAAGTTAAATGAACTGCTGTTGGTATTTGTATAGTTTAAGTTTTTTTTTCTCATCATCTCTCCTGAAATGTTGTTTTTATCTAGGGAACTTGTCTGTATGAGTTTTATTGCTTGAACTAGTTGTTTGTAAGAAGGTGGGACTGCTAAGTGTATTGGTAGTGGTCTGAGCCCCCATCATAGGAAACTAGATACCACCCTTGTTGCTTGCCATTTGCTTCTATGTGTGATCATGCTCCTTCTAATCTTCCTCAACTTGTTCATCCATGACTTGCACCTGTGAATTTATTCCTCCCCTGTTTGTTGTTTGCTATTGTAACTTGTCTCCTTTGTGGTAATAATTGGATCCCTTGTTGCTTACCAAACCTTATCCATGTTGTGACTTGAATTAGTTTAGTTACCCTTGAGGATTTTATGAAATGGTCCTGATCCTAGTACAAATGGACAGGTCTGCTTACTTGAACATGTGCACTTGGAACCCTTTTAGATTGAATTCTAAGCTAAACAACCGTAAAGATACAAACCTCTATGTGATCATAAAGGAGGATGGAAATTAACCAAGGCCACATGACCCTAGAAAAGCCTTTTAAAGGGGCCTTGGGGAGAGGAGAAAGGGAAGGCCAATCCCAGCCTGGCTCGACATTTTCTCTCAGATAAGAGGTCCCATGGCACTTCTGTGGTTTGTGGGGTTAGGTGTTCATTGCCAAGAACTTTAGAACCACATGGATTCTGTTCCTAGGCCTAGTGAGACCCCCCAGGTTTGAGTTAGGTGTCCTGGCAAGACTGATTGTGACTTTGACCAAATAAAGAATAATTGTGCATCTGTGTTCAAGTTAGAAACAAATTGGAAGGGTAGGCAGAAGTGTAAAACTGGGTTGCTCATTTTCCTTGACCTGGTCTTGTTTACTTGTTCCTAAGAGTACATTAGCTGCCTCTAGTTGACTCTAGGTTTGGTATATAAAACTCAGACATAGGAGGACCTCAGTCTTGCCCCCTTTCCTGCCATGTCCACATCCCTTGTTTGGTTCTGTATGCTTTCTCACCGGCAAGAAGCAAAATGTTCTGGTTCATTTCATGATTGCATGTTTTAGTGTTGATCTGCCTCCCCTGTATGTCACAGCTTGTGTGTGTTTTCCCATGGTTATGTGTCTTTGATTTATTATCCCTGCTCATCCCATATTTGTATATTGCAATTTATGCCATCTCCATGATCATCTTTGCTTTGCTCCTTGTCCCATCTATGGTCCACTTGTAGGATGCAGTTGTGTTAATCCTCTATGACTATGGGTCTTATTCTTCACCTCTTTGGTTCCTTGTCCTATTTATGTTGCATTGGTGGGCTGCAGTTATGTCACCCCTATGACTGTGGGTTTGGTTTTTGTTTTCCCTGATTCATTTCAGTTTGCTTTGGGCCTCTTTCATGAGTGTGTGTTTGGCCATATATTTGCCACTGCAAGTCTATGAATTTATTTGCTCTGGTTCTTGCATTGCATTATGTTGTGAACCTGGACAGTTATGTGGTATTTTATTCTAGAATCTACTTATGTTTTTGTGGTTTAATTTGTGTAGGACAAGGTAACCTGAGGTAGGTTCTAGTCTTAGCCTTCCCGGTGACCAGCCATGCCTGGGGTTCGTGAAACCCCTTAGAACTTGTGTTGCATCCGAAATACGGGGGCGATGACTCTCCCTTCCTCTTTGTTACCAAAGACCTGCCAATAGGCCTTGTGGTATACATGTATAAGCATTTGGCATAGCTGCCTTACTTTATTAATTTGTAGAATTTGTTAATACATATGTACATACTTGATATATATTATCTTCTGCTTTCTTTTGTAATTATAATCGTGATAAGTTCAGAAAATTATAAACTAACCGGTTTCCCTTTTTCTTTTCTCCCTCACCACATGACCACTCGGGTCGGGTCAGCCTGCCTATTGGGCCACGCCCAATAAGGAAAATTCTTTCCTCGAAGATATTGAGTCCGCGAAGACGAATTAAATAGCTAGGCGCGCATAAGGCCTACCCATGGGTGAAAATGGCTTTCTAGGGGCTTGGTACGCCCCTAGTTTTTACATTTCCTTTATTTTCTTCGTCTTTCTTTCATTTTTGAGATTTTATGTATTTGTAAACTTGTAAAAACTCATGTCATAGTGGAATCCTTATTGTGTGAACTAATAATCTTAGGACGATGGTACTTATGCCGTTTATATTGACTCTAAGTCCCCAAAACCATTTCTTTTTAAAAAATCGGATTTAGCATAACTATTGTGATAACTTAAAAAGAGGATTAGTTAAATTATTTGACACGGTTTTAAAAATTAGAACGAAAAGAGTATTTCAAAAGCCATAAATACTGCAATGTGTCAAGAAAAAATGGGCTGGTTTTCAAAAGTTGAAGCATGTTTTAGTAAAAAAACAAACCAAGTTTTTGTTTTCAAACTAAGGCCAAAAAATAACAAGTGTTTTTTATCAAACTAAGTGACAAATTTGGCATGTATTGGGGCCAAAACCCCACTGATTTTAGCAGAAAATAAATAAGGCCAGAACTGGCCAAAACAAAAAAAAAAGATTTTTCGGGCCAAAGCCCATTCACAAATAAAAGGAGATGATATGGACCTCCCAAAGCCTATTTGGGCCAAAAAATAGACAGGCCTCTTCAAAAAAATATAGTATTGGCTACAAAGCTCAAACACAAGACCAATTTCATAACTTGCCTTAAAAAATGCATTTTCTAAAATAAATACCTTCGTATGTATGAGTTCTTAGATAGAAGCATTCCAAACGTACTATACGGATCGAGCCAAATAAAGTATGAGTTAAGCATGGACAAAATTGGACATTCAAAACATAACTGCATATTCTCAAATAACATGTATAAAGATGACAACTTTATACTCATTTTTTAAATGAAATACATCATCCCTATATACAAAGAAGGGAATTATTTTATCTGGATATTATAAATCCAAATCTATGTACCCTATATATAAAGGGGCGTATTCAAATTCTCTTTTTCTCAAAAAAATGATGTGCCAATGACAAGATTTTGTGAGAGTAAACACTAAATAGACAGTTCATGCAAATACTCATACATTGGAATTCGAAGGTCAACTGTGTAGTACGGATCCTTAATACTGGGGTGCCTAACACCTTCCCCAGGGGATCATCAGACCTTACTTAGAACTCTAGATTACGAAGGATTTTTTACTGCATTTGAATAAACCCTTCACCCTTAGTTTTCCTAATTTCCTAAAAATTAGGTGGCGACTCTTTTCAAAAACAAAGTCCGAAAGAGCACCAACGAGTTCATAGTAGCTTTTATGCCTTAACCCCCGTAAAAAGTAAACCGTTACAGCAATAATTCGTAACGGGCCAAATCTGGTACGGACTCTAAGTTGGGGACCGATATGTTTTCAGCCATATCACCAACCATGGGTTCGGTCATGCCTGTCACATTTTCCTCCGCCCTATTGACCGGAGCAGGCTCTGTGTCGGCAGTAGTAGCAGAGGCAGCATCAGGACGGACCATCGCTATAATAATATCGTCCTCGAGGGCTCTTTTAAACCCCGAACCAGAGAGGAGGCCCAGCAGTCTTGGATTTTCTCTTTCTTTTTTGACCACCTAGAGATCAAGTCGGGGGCCTGGAAGACTTGCTTTATTTTTTTGTCTTTCTTGCCTCAGCAATAACCTTTTCTAAGCTTGCTGGTTCAAACATCAAACCCGGCACGAGAGGAGCGACCGCTGGTGCGGACCACCTCCGTGTGGACTTGCCCTTCGGCAGACCTTCGAAAGGCATTATCGATGTTAGGAAAAATATCAAGCGAATAAGAGAGGAAAAATGCAAAGAGAGATAGGCAAAAGGCTTACCATGGTTTTTTGCTGCCCACCTGCCCTCGGATAGATCCTTCCAAGTACGGAGCTCGTGAAGATATTAGGCCTTGATATCCTATACCCACTTGGTAAAATTGGGTATCTCGTTCGATACCCATGCAGCGGCTGAATTACAAAGAATTAAAACGAATGGTTGAAGGAACATAGAATGAAAAAAGTCAGAAGGGCCAAGGTACTTACGTTTGTCGCTCTATTGCTTAGGGAAATGCATGGAACTTGCAGGGACTAACTCCGCAGTTTTAACTCGGACAAAATGTTCTAGCCAACCGCAATCTCTATTTTCATCCACACTAGAAAGTATCAGATGTTTTCCTCGCTTCGCGAGCTTTATGATCCCACCACGAAAAACCCGTGGGCTGTACAGTCGAATCAGATGATGTAAAGTAAAATCCGCATTGACATTGTTCGCCAAAAAATGGAGACAAGTGACGATCCGCCAGACGTTCGAACTAATTTGTGCAAGACACAGGTTGTACGTCTTGCACATGTCAAGTATGACTTGATCGACGGGGGGCTCAAGGTTGAATGTAAAGGGATAGGAGTAAACATTCGATTACCCTTCCTTGTAAGTCATAACATCATCACACGAGCCCAAGACTATGATCAAGGAGGGGTGCACCTGATGTCGAAACCTCCGTCAGATACCGTAGAAGGCTTCTCAACCACGAACTCAGCATTAAAATGGTACTACAAAGGCAAAACATTGCGTGCCTGAGGCTCGATCGGAACACTAACCGCGGGGGGTCGGCAACGACATCGGTTGTCGAAGAGGAGGCAGCCGGGGAGACAATTTGTGAACAGGATCTTGAGTTTGAAGCCATATCTTATGAAAATACGGAGGAAAATAAAATATTATGGAGATTTGAAGACCATGGTAAAAATGTTAAAGGACTAGATGAATGTTTGGAGGTGAAACATGAAGATTTTAAGATTATGACGGTGGTCTGGACGTCTCAAAGTATGGTTAAAAGTGAGGAAAGAATGGAGAATGAGGAGCAATTGATCAAGCTGTAAATAGTGAAAATAAAAGGAAGCGGACTTTTGTAGGCAAAGAGTAATTATGGCAAAATGCCTCGGTTAGCGAACTGAATGGACACCCAATCAGGAAGTTACATGTGGACGAAGTCAGACGGACGGAATGTGAAAAGACGTTTTGTTTTCCCGCCTATTTCAAAACTTACAAAATAAGATTCTACTGAGACCGATATTCCCCTTCTCATTAATTCGATAGAAATTCGGACAAAAGGAAAAATTCGTGCACAACAAAAATCCAATTCGATTCAAATGAAACTGAAAGCGGATAAAAGCATTCGTAATCTAAAAAGGTCCTATTCGGTCCAAATAAAAATTCTATATATTAAAAGATACGCAACCATACAAAATATGGCCAAACATATGATCTTAAACAAAAATGGGGGGAAAATCGGTCCGGTGACCCAAAGGTTAGGAGCTTTGGTTCGCGACCTTGGGCACTTTGGCAGGTTCATACTTTGGCATGGCCAAATTACTTTCGGGACTATTCGGCACAGCAACATTAACTTCGGCTGGAAAATCATCATCATCAAGGATAATCACTGGAACATGGTTCCCGCAAGAAGCTCTCTTCCTAGCCTTTGAAAGCAGGCGACGATACTGATCCGAGAGCCAATTCCTGTGGAGGCAATCAGGATGGGAGGAACATTTCTTTGCTTTAGCTTCCTGCTCGGAGGAACAATATCTTCGGTATCATCATCCTTAGCACTCTGCTTCAAAGAAAGTCTCTTCGTTGGAAACCCTGAAAATAAGGATCTTATCATAAGGCACACAACGGATGGAAATCTACGAGTGAATGTAAAGGTCAGAAACTTACCATGATTCTAACCTTTCCACCATTCAGAGAAGATACTTTGCCAAGAGCGGATCAGGACACGAGAAAAGTCTAACAAAGCGGCGACCCAATCGAAAATTCTGATTATAAGCTGCGATTCAACCAAAATCGGAGTGGGATTCCACTCTTCGAGAAAAGGCTTGGATAGAGCACGATGGAGTTGGTTCGTCCGAATCATAACAAATCTGTATAGCCAGCCTCTATCATAGTCATCTCTGGCTCAATGAGACCTCGTGCCCTATGAGGATATCGATGTACTAGGCTACCGCGGATGACACGTGGAACGTGGATGTGAATTAGATGGTCAAGGCTAAAAGAGACACCGACTATGTTGGCCGAAAGATTGATACAATACACCAATCTCTAAACTTGCGGAGCAACTTGCCCGACACAAATCCAATAATTGCGATAAAAATCCTCTATTACCTGAGAAACGGGGAAAGAATAACCGATTGCAAAAGGGTATGTGTAAATAAGGGAGTAACCTGCGATGTGATGGTTGATTCTAGTTCCATGACCAACTGGGACGACGTCGATATCGGCGTCCAAGTTATAATCATCCTGAATCTTGGGGATAGTGGCAGCATCACTAATTATTCAAAGCTCGCTACGGATTCAAGATGGTTTGAAACCTTACAATCGTTTTGGTACTTGAAGTCAGCGGGGAGAATGTCAGCGGCAAGAAACTCAAGTTCTTCTTTAGAACTAGAAGCAGCCATTGGGGATTGTGGTGAAGGAAGAGATGGCGATGCGGGATTATCAGGAGATTAAGTTAGCAAGGGAAGAGAAGACATTGTTGAAAGGGGTTTTCAAAAGCTCTGACGTAGGGTTTCTCTTTAGGGTTTTTATGTAAGGAAAATAAGTGCATGGCTGATGAGAATGAAGCACTTACCTTTTATACACAAAAGATTAGAAGTTGAAGGGTTGAAAGTCCTGATGTCACACGGTTTCTATAGTTGATCGCTTCAGTGGTGTAATAATAACTGGTCAACATCGTGCAGAGTACAGGACTGAAGAATTTATTTTCAAATGGTAGAGATGGACCTTCGGTGTTTCCATCGTGGTTCATTTTAGCTTTTGGTTCAAATCCATTCCCCGAAGTCAATGCTTTCCACTGTGAAATGGAGGGACTATCTGTATACGATATAAACTGGGGTAAAATGTTTTGGTCCGACGACAGAAGGTCGGAGCAAGATATGAGTTGGCTTTAAGATGTTACATCGGTTCGGGTTCAACCAGTCAGATAGATTAAAACTCTAGGGGTCATAAATCGAAGGGAGGCTAATTGACACGAATGCGAGAAATCCAACTTGTAATGGATTTCTCTCCGCCCGTTGCGCCGGCCATCATGCTATCAACCGTTGAGGTTCTCGAGATCATCGGGATCGTTATCTCCTTAATAGATTTAGTTACCATGTATAACTCTAACTCTTGTACTATATATACAGAGGTGGATCCTCTCATTGAGGGATTGGATTCTCATTTTACACACATATTTCATACTCTTAGATCTGTAATCACTAAAGCTATTCAAGTTCTCTTAAGATTGGCTCGGGTCCGAGACAAAAAGGCTTCAGACCGGACCAATTGACTGTGTCCCTCAATTATCAATTAAGGCTATTTCTTTTCTTGCTCTTTACGAATCTTTGCTTGCTATTGCTTATTTAATTACTTCATCAACAAATCATACTACGTATCCTTTAACCGCGTATAAATTCAATTGTTACCTTTTTAAGGGCTAAACAGTTCTTTTTCACATATATATTTTATTTAGCTTTTAAGATTATTAGTATTCTATTTATTTTAATTCTAAGTTAAAATTTTAAAAGTTAGTGTTTGTTAATACGTGAAACTAAATAAAAAGTAATATAAGTCAGCATAATTAATAATTAAATATTGTAAGACATTAAACCGTCATAATTAAAAAACTATTTAATTTCTCAAATAGTAATGTCATTCACAAAAAATACAATGGATGGAGTATGTCCAAAACTGCTCTAACAATCCGTCCGGACCTAGCTGAATGTTGCCTGACTGGCTTCCAGTATTCACGTTGTCGTTTGCTCCTATCATACCTGAAACGGATACTTAAGCAAACACGAAACTGAAGAAAATTTAGTAAAACAAACAATGGTCACAGTGACAACCACAACTGTCCAGGCCCCACGGTGGGCACCAAACTGTTTACCCGAAAACGGCTCAGTTCAATTTGTGTTTGTGGTCAAGGACACGTGGATCAAAGTGATAAGGAAAACAACGTAATATGCAAGTATAATTGATATAAACGAAATAAAAGCAAATTAAATTTAGGAATAGCCTGAGCCTTGTTAGAATCTAGTGCTAATTCCTCTGGTCAAGCTTGTGATCGGGATCATAGTAAACTAAAGATATACTTAAAATGGAGAATAGTGCGATGTATGCTATGTATTCTAGTTGAATTTCGTGTCCATACAGTGGGAATGACAATCCCTATTAATACTAAGAGTTAGGGGTACATATTCCATGTATCGCGCCCCTGCCCATAATGAGTATTAGTTACATAATAATAACAAGCAATAAGAGGACCATTAAGTCTAATAACACCATGAGGATAACGTTAAGCCCAAATCGTAATGGCAGTCCGTTGAGCTTTCTTCTGGAGCTATTCCAACGGTCTTCCAAACCTAGCGGTATCCCCGGTACAATGTGGCCACCTCCGGTGAAGATGTGTGCTGACTCATGCTTGACTTATCCCTTTTGCCATGTATCTTAACGGCATTGGTCCAGCTGTGTTATACGAATTTAGCCCAATACAAACTCCTAATGAATTTTTCCTGAAATTATAGAATATTGAAATAAAAATGAAATGGGCAGTGATTTATTTTATCGAATTACTTTGAGATTAAAGTGCAGTTATTATAATTGTAGTGAGAACTCAAGCCTTTGAAAGATGTGAAAAGTAATTAGTTGGACAGTAGTAGAAACAAAACTAACAAAAGGTTTCATTGGACTCATTTTTGGTCTGGGGGACCAGTGGAGTGTGTCAACAGACACAAACTGTGTTTTTATCTCTTTGCTGGTTATGTGTTTTCCTTTTTTTGCTTCTCTACAGTAGGTTGGCTTTTATTGTGTCCAAACTTCTAGTAATTTGGTTTTGCTTTTTTTTTTTTTTTTTTTTTGCTTTTCAATAGTATAATTTAAACACAGAAACCTAAATGATATAAGGTGCAATTGTATTATTCAGTTTTAACTGCAATTCAATACATTTTCAAGAATGTGAAAACTTACTTTTAAAAGGATGATCACGACAGCTTACTGACAAGTTGTAAACAATTATACATGAATAACTAAACTCTACATAATTAATTCTTGCAAGACTAATTCATATATTACTACTACCTGCATAAGTCTAACAAGCAACCAAATAACCTTATGATTTTAAAATGCCATGACATTGTGTGGCAAAAAGGTTATCAACTTGTCATTAAGAATAGAATGAAAGTTTATGTTAGTTTGTTTTCAAATTTAAAAAATGTGTCATTTATTAACGGACTAATAAAGAAACAATGTCATATAAAAAATGAAAGGGAGGGAGTACGTAAATGATCAAATTTGTTCTGATATTAATTATCGACCTCCTTGGTGTATCCTCTTGTCAACTCTTCACAATATACTCCCGCATGGCTCAAGTCACTTGATTAGAGTGGGTAATAGCTTAATTTTTTTGAAAAAATGCTTTAGTCGTCTGTGGTAAGAAATCACACATGATCTTATGACTATAGTGTTCCCCTCTTTTTATCAATGATGTTGTGTCCTCTATTCAGAAAACAATTTTGACTTTAGCAGCCTTACCATCAATTTTTAAAGGGTCATTTTCGCCTACTTTTGTTACTTTTCGTTCAAACTATATATAAAATAAGAATTTTATCTCGTCCATTAGAAAATAAGTAAGAAAACTAGTTGAAATGGACATGAAATTAAAGCAAATTTTGACAATCTGCAGTGACTAGTTGAGAGTAAGAGCTGCCAAGTTTAGGTAAAAGATAAAACATGTTTGAGTTTTCCTCATAAAATCATCGGCCTTAGCTATTTTTAGGTCAATCAATAGTAAATATGTGACCTAAATACATTTATGACGAATAATTTAAACATACATTTAGCAATCAATTCGAGAGGATAAGTTAACGTAAATTTGAGAGGTTAAATTCTGTTAAAATCTGATCATTTGTACTCTAATTAATCCATAATTAATCGTTTAGTCATGTTTTTCTTTTTTCACCAATTGAATTAAAGCACGACACCATATAAGAAAATTGCATAATTCCATTTACCAAAAGAAGGAATAATTTTTACAGGAAGAATAACCCCGTGTTCTTTTTTCTGCGTTTTGAGCTTCTTTCTTCATTTTAGATACGATTAAAGGAGCGCAATAAGGAATTACTCTTCGTAAATTAACTAGTAAAGATTCCCAAAGTTGTTTCAAGAAAATGCAAATGCATTGAAATTGTGAAAAACATTTCTCCAAGAAACATAAGGTCCAAACAAAAAGGGGAAAATAAATAACTCCTTCACTGATGGAGGGAAATCATTTCCTTTATAAATATATAAATAATTATATTTTATATTACTTAATTCACCTAACACGTTGTTATTGACCTTTAATACTAAAATTATCACCAAATCTTTTTTTCACGTATGCCCGATCCTTCCATTTATTAGACCACTATGTATCATGTACTTTTTTAATTACTTGATCAAACACCACAAAATGATTTAAGATAACTTTCAAAGTAAAAATGCTGTTGGTAGAAAACAATTTCCTCCTTAGCAAACATATATAAAGTCCTTTACTCCTACTATGATACAAGAGAAATTAAAAAAGAGAAAAAAAAAAAAAAAAGTCTCCATTATATGTACGCTATGTATATTATGGTTAGGTGATATGAAAAGGAAAGGAATATTTGCTCCATGAAACATAAGTAATCAAGGACGCAAGGGCATGCATGAGCATACAGTGCACATAATCAGGTGCGCGTGCCTTCCCGTTTATAAGTTTTTCTAAAATTTACGCCGAAAGTTTCTAATAAGAATATTTTATCATGTGTTCAGATGCTCAATCGAAACAAGCTATAATTTGAGTATCTAAATGAAATTTACTAACAAATTTAAGGGATGTCGATGTACTACGTCAAAGATGGCTTATGCAATAAAATATCATTTATACACACATAAAATGTATCCATTTCGGTCTTGTGAAAGTATGGTAAATTCATATGACTATTTAGGTCAAATTTAATAATTTATGCTTACTTGAGTCATTTCTATCTTTTCTTCTCAAAGTTTATCTTAATTTAAAATTGTACAATAGAAGTTATGGTAATTTTTACATAAGTGTGGCCAAATTTGAATCAAATTGGTGTGGCAGTTTAGCAACTCTCATAAAATACAATAATGGAGGGTCGAGAGAGGCTAGGTGAGGTGACACAAAGAACATTTTGGGAAGTGAGAAAGAGAAACACCTAAAGCAAAGAATAGGAAAGCACAAAATCAAGTTTAATTCCTATCTGTCTTTAAACTCAAAGTAAAGTATAATTGGCACAAAACACTCTTTCCTAGTAAACATTCTTTCTCCCTAAATCAAATTCTCGCATTCGAGTTCTGAAAATAAATACATTTTGATAAAAAGCATTTTATCTTATTTCATGAATCTGTGCGATACAAATTCAAATTAATTAAGTAAAATATACATATCGAATAATTAAATTAGGAAGAAAAAAAACGAGAACACTCCCCTCCAATCCCTCTCACTCCCATCCTTAGCCCCACCAACCACAGAACTTTATGCCCTGTGAAATTTGACACAAAAGCTAAAGGTTCAGTCTTTGTATTGTAGACTGGAAACACAAAAACTTATTTTCTCTCTCCACTCAAATCTTCTTCAATTCTTTGAAAATTTTAAGAAATTGCTATGTCTTGATTGCTACCCATGTAGTAACATTTAATTGGCCACATCCCACATGGTGTTATTATAACTCTAAGTAAGCACACAACTCATTTGTGTGTATTTTCTAGTCCTAGCTCATGCATAGGTATTGCTGTTAGTCAGAGAATATAAAAAACATAGAATCAGAAGGTCAGGGAATAGAAATAAGGGAATTTCAATTATTATTATCCATTCTTTGGGATTCTTGAAAATGTTGACAGAGTAAACAAATACTCTTCTAGTTTTCTCAAGAATTGTATTTATATACTTTTGATGGATTTGCTGGTAATAATTGTGTTGCCATTGGCAAGTGGTGAAGAAAATATTTGGTGTTAAGAAGACAACAACACCAATGTACACAACAACAAATACAGATAGATTTAGAAGAAGAAACAAGATTTCCAAATTCTTCAAGAATTATGGCTTGTAGCTGTTTCAAGATTTCCACTTTTGTTTGGTTTATGTTCTCTGTTTGTCCTGTTTGGTCATCACTGGAAAATGAAAAATTCAATCAGACATTTAAACCATGGAATAATGAGTCTCAAAAGATGAAGATGATTATTAGAGCTCATCTCATGAAGATCAATAAGCCTTCTCTCAAGACAATTCAGGTATTCCCATATTTTATTAAAGTTTCTTGATATGTTTCCTTTTCCTCTAATTAAAGTGTTTTTCTTTTTGTCTCTAAATATTGATGCAGAGTCCTGATGGAGATGTTATAGATTGTGTGCTATCTCATCAACAACCAGCTTTTGATCATCCTGAGTTAAGGGGCAAGAAGCCTTTGGTAAATCACTTGAAATTCCTCATTCCAACTTATTGGCTTCAAGTTGTTTTGGAAAACTGAATATATTCCAAAACATTTGACGTTAACCAAAAGTATATACTTTCTTTTTCAAATGCACCCTTAGTGCAACATGCTACAATTAATGTGGTGTTAATAGGAGAGACGGAGACGGGATTTGAATTATGGGTTCTAAATTACAGCACAACGACATTAGGTATTAGTAATTGGGTTCCGAATTTAATTTTTATATATATATTTAGTGAATTATGAATACAAATACAGTGTTTGAACTAAAGCTAGCTAATGAACCTGCACGGCCTCTAGCTCCGCTCCTGGTTAATTGTCACGTTTAAGAAAGAAATAAAGAATCTTATCATGATTAAAACTGTCAAATGTCTTTCTTAAGGGTAGGCAAGAACCAGACAGATAATATATATATGGACTAAGTGATAAGTTTTGGAATTTCATTAATTTTGTTGGGTTTGTAGGATCCCCCAGAGAGGCCAAATGATCACAAGTCAAACTTGATGGAATTGGAAAACTTTCAGTCATGGAGCATGTCTGGTGAAACATGTCCAGAAGGAACAATTCCAATTAGAAGAACAAGAGAACATGACATTCTTAGAGCCACTTCTCTTCAAACATTTGGCAGAAAAATCCAAAGACCAGTTCGAAGAGACATGACCACAAGTAACGGCCATGAGGTTTGTGCCCTTTATTACATGTTCTCGTTTTTCATGTTCAAGAAAATCCATGCGGGTTTCAACTAAAGCCTAACTTAGAAAGTTGGTAGAATACATTGGCAACCTCTTAAATTTGTCAGTAATTTTATTTAAATACTCAAATTACGGCATGCTGTAATAGAGGAATATATAATAAAGTGTTTCTTTTACACTTTTTTTTGGTGAAGAAAAAAATGTATTGATCAGTCACCTACAATCTATTACTTCTATTAGACACTTGCAACCTAAAAATTTGAAAAAGCTTTTATGCGTATTTTCAAGCGCCTATCACGTAGAAGTTAACCATATAAAATATATCATCTGCTTTGATTATACAAATTAATCTCAATAAGTCGTAAAACCTCATGTTCAAATTGATGTTGATATGCACTAATTAAAGGAGGAGACATATGTTATGTGATTAACTTATCTACATAATGAACACTTGTGAACATGCATAAAACTTTTCCAAATTATGAGCGGAAAGTGTCTAATTATAGAAACACTTTATCATGTATTCAAGTGTTCAATTGGAACAGATCACAATTAATTTAAGCGTTAAATAAAATTTACTGACAAGTTTAAGAGGTTGTCTATATATTCAACCTAGAAAATTCTATTTTTGAGAATAAATTTCATGAACTTCTACCTTTTTACATTTGGCTGTTCTTGCAATATTTTTCTCAACTGTCAATTTGTCAGATTTCTGGTTTAGGTTTCTACAAACTTCGATGATATCCTTTACCATATAAGTTCAATCACTTTTAAAGCAATCTAGTTTCAAGTTCGTGCATAAATGAATGCTATGCCTTTCGTTTCTCATCTTCAATCATGCGATCTTTCTATTCGAAAAATAGACCGTGAAACTTTGGTCATCAAAATCACGATTTGCCTTTTCTAGAAGGGCGATGAAATTCTTTATGTATTATCTTTTATACTTATATATATATACATGGATAATATAAAGAGTTTTATGGAATCATCATACTTTAACATATTGCAGCAGATAATACTGACGGAATGAAAACAATTATATAAGGGAATTCTAAAATGTCACACTTTGAATTTGAACCTATTAACTACACTAGCTTTTGTACTTCCTTTGCCACTTTATTAGAATTTTCTTTTTATGCCAAGCTGATACAATTTGGTTGTGTACATATATAAGTTTTGAATACCCTAAACAAATCTAAAAGGTTAGCTTAAGCGGTCCAAGGTGTTCAAAATTCTCTTCAACGTTTTAGGATCGGACAACATTATTTTTTATGTTTAGCTGCTGTTGTTTTTTTCGAACCCCCTAAATGAAAATCCTGGATTCGACACTGAGCAACAGCTCCTAGCAACATGGCTTATTTCCAGGTTACAACTTTCAAGTTTTATAGATGATTCCTGTTGTTATTTTTTATGTGACCTGATTAAAATACTTTATGCCACCAATATACTACAGTCAATCCATATATTAATCGTACAATTTTTTGGGGGTTCATTTTTTGCAAAGGTATATCTGTAGTAATGTATATTTTTATTTTCCATTTGTGGGAACCAGCATGCAGTAGGGTATGTAACTGGAGATCAATATTATGGAGCAAAAGCAAGTATAAATGTGTGGGCACCTCAAATTGCCAACCAATATGAATTCAGTTTATCACAAATGTGGGTTATTTCTGGTTCTTTTGGTGATGATCTCAACACCATTGAAGCTGGTTGGCAGGTATGTTATATCTTCTTCTTCTATTTCACTACTACCCAATCTCCATCCACTTGAATTGTAGTTTAATTGGACATGGAATTTAATCGATCATTTTTTTTAAAATTTTTCTAGTCATAATAAATAGAAATACAAGACAGCTAAAGTTTGATTATCATTAAAATGTCAACAGGTTAGCCCAGAGATATATGGAGACTATTTTCCAAGATTCTTTACCTATTGGACCGTAAGTTCTTGTATATTGCATTTTCTTCTTGTCCTTCTGATTATCAACTATAAGATAATTTCACCTGTTTAGTTAATGATGGGATAATTTAGTGACATTTTATTTGGTTAATTTAATTATACAGAGTGATGCATATCAAACGACTGGATGTTACAACTTGCTTTGTTCAGGATTTGTCCAGACCAATAATAAAATAGCTATTGGGGCTGCAATCTCTCCAACATCCTCTTATAATGGAGGCCAATATGATGTCAGCATATTGATTTGGAAGGTAATTTCACTTTTAACCCAAAAATAAAAAGGAAATGAAAGAACTTTGCATTGCAATAATAACTAGTCTCATTTAGGGTGTTTTCGGTAAAATGTTTTTCAGAAATTAGTGGATTTCTTACTTATTTTCCTCTATTTGGTACGTAAGCAAAATATACTATCTCAAAAATATTTGTATATAATATAATCTAGATAAATACTAGGGGAGATGAGGGTGGGGTGGTGGGGATGGGGGATACAGGATTGGGTGAAGATGAGGTGTGTTGAAGGGTGGGAAGCACACAGTCAATGTAAAATGTCACTTGTGGAACTTGTTTTCCATACTTCTACTACATTAGTCATTTTCTTTATTTATAAGGAACTTGTTTTCTTAGAAAAATGTTTTCCAAAAATTTTGACCAACCAAACATGAGAAAATTAAAAAATATTTTCAAAAAAATATTTTCCTCCATACCGAACAGACCCTTATTAGAGTCAAGGCCTTTGTTTTGACAGTGACTTTCTAAACATGTTTCTATAGTTGCAATTCTAATGCTCTTTTTCTTCGAAATGTATGCTAAAAGGAATTAATCATTTTATTCAGGTGGCCGGCTTAGTAATAGCTTTCAATAATGTTTATTAGTAACGTTAGTTAAGCAACAGTACTACTTCTTAAATCTTAATTAATAAAATGGACTTGGTGACTAACTTCTTCCATTTAATTAACAAATATACCCAAAAAAAAATATTATTGTCAAACTAATAATAATACTTCATGCATGCAGGATCCCAAGCATGGGAACTGGTGGCTAGAGTTTGGATCAGGAGTTCTTGTAGGATATTGGCCATCATTTTTATTTTCACATCTTAGAAATTCAGCAAGTATGATACAATTTGGTGGTGAAATAGTGAACAGTAATCCTTCTGGATTTCACACATCAACTCAAATGGGAAGTGGTCATTTTGCTGGTGAAGGATTTGGAAAAGCTTCTTATTTTCGAAATTTGCAAGTAGTTGATTCAGATAATAGCTTAGTACCTTTATCAAATCTCAAAGTTGTGGCTGATCATCCAAATTGCTATGATATTCAAGGAGGGATTAATTCTGTTTGGGGTAATTATTTTTACTATGGAGGTCCTGGTAAAAACCAACGTTGTTCTTAATTAAAACAAATAGGTATATGTTTTTTTTTTTCCTTCTTTTTTACAGTTTTGGGGTGATTGGTTCTTGAGCTTGCAAGCTTGGGTTATTCTTTCTTTTGTATTTTTGGGTCTAAAAATTATCCATTAATTAGTTATACCACATTTAATTAAAGAGTTGTGAAAATGAAAAAAGGAAATAGTGAATATAATATGCTATTGCTTTTCTGTGTTTATTATCTTTTTCAATATTTTCTTGACGGAAGTGAACTTTCAATCTTTCTGACAAACTTTAAGTAGAAATACCGAGGCATTTGGGATGCCACAAGAGCCCAAAAGCATATTCTTCGTAGTAGCATATGCCATCAATCACCTCTAAGAAATGGATTAGAAAACTGACTTGAAATATAAAGGTAAATCCAAGATGTAGAGTTTGTGGGATCCAAAGTTTAACTGTAAAAGAGCAAATGCCATTGAATCCCTTACTGTCTTGAAGTAGTGGGTTAGTCCGAACCCCTTTCGCGAGAAAAAAAATTACAATCTGTATAGTCAGAACAAATTGTAAATGATAACGGAAGAAGACGTCCATAGTGAAACAAGGTCCAACTTCAAAAACATATAAATATAATGATGTAATGAATTTTGCTATTGATAACATATCAAATTAAAGCCCGTTGAGTCTAGTTTACATAAAAGGAGAGCCTCCATCTAGATTCTCAAACGCTTTGACGCCAATGAAACTTTAAGATTCTTCAAAAAAAAAAAAAATCCTTTTAGCAGAAAATTTAGGTTTTTGTTTTCTCTGGGCTTAGAATAGATCTGCTGTTTGTAATTTTTCTTTCTACGAAGTTACTCCCTCTGTTTCAATTTATATGAACCTATTTCCTTTTTAGTCCGTGCCAAAATGAATAACCTCTTTCCTAATTTAGAAACAAATTCACTTTATGAAATGATTTACGGCCACACAAATATTCAAGACTTATTTTGAATCACAAGTTTTAAAAATCTCACTCTTTCTTAAATATCGTGTCCAATCAAATGGGTTCACATATTTGAAACAAAGGGAGTATTATACTAAAAGTGAAGACATAAAAACCATACAGTTTTCTCTGACATTCTTCTGTCGATCGTATTACTGACTCAATACCCATCTATTCATATACACACACTACACACTGTAGTGTAAAAAATCTTTACTTCGTCAGTGTAATCTAACTTGTTGTAGAATGTTTCATTTCCATTTACTCCGAGTTGCCAATCGATGTTCATTACACAGTGATAGCATGGCCTCTTCATTCATTTCATGTCAAGCATACTAGTGATTTCACTTATTTCTGCAGTGGGGGTTGTTGGTCCAGATACTTACTTCCATTTCACAAACTACCTGGTTCCAACAGCCAGCATCACAATTCATCTCCGGAAAACAATCTTTTCTTTTATTCCCGTCCAACATATCCAGCAGTAGTTATAATCCATGAAAAGATCAAACCTCCTACAGATTATGTCAGATAACTCCAAACAGAAAAATATAGGAACCAATTTATTTGCAAAGGGTCTCACACTCTAGAAATGAAATCATTGCTTCATCTTACTTCACAACAATAATCCTTTGACGCCTAGTATAAAATAACAAAAAGAAGTACCAATTCCCAATTTCTGCTATCAACGACAAGCTGCTTTAAACAAGGTTAAAACAGAATTAATATTACACAAATGGCCGGCCTGTACCAGCAGTCGTGAGTTAGACCCTCGGCTTTAAGCAAATTTGCAACACAAAATTAATCAGCAGACATCTTTATACAAGAAACTGTGCGTAGCATACAAGCAATAAAGTCAAATACGATAACAAGAAAAATTGGCACAGAAAGACAAATTGCTTTGAACTAAAGCAATTTATCTCCTGCAAAGCAGCTCAAAGCATTGGAACTCATGAGTTATCTGAGCCTCAAACAAACTTAATTGGATTGGATCATCATCTCGTTGTGGTTCTACGTAAGTCTCAATTCATATTCACCAGCCATTGTAATATATCTCACCCAAGGAAGAGCCTGATAACCACTTTTTTCGATTATCTTCAAGTAGCGAACCTAGCATGCATGAAAGGATCCGTATTGGTCACAAATTTAAAAAATAAGCTGTTCAAGCTAAAAGGAAAGCTAACAACAAAATTCCATTTAGGCTGTCGATGCGGAAATTCTATCACATAACACCTAGGTAGCACTTCTCTATTTCAACCATCCAGTTTTAATTCTCTGAGTAACATCTTCGTTTCCATTCTCTTGAAACAACGAGCCTAGATTTAAAATTGTTTACATTTTGGCACCGCCTAGTCTCACCTCAACTTCGCTCTTCTCATGCTGAATAAACTTTTGATGCATGTACCCAGTCTTACTTCTTGTCCTACTTTACTCTAAAAGTGATTTTCCAGAGTTCAAGCATTGGTCGACACCCTCGTTGGTTTTGTCAATTAACACAATATCATCAACAAGTAGCATACATCTTTTATGATCTACGCTAAAATCCCTTGACACCCATTGAATACTGAGACTCTGGTTTCACAATATGATGGGCTAAATCTGGACATGGGCATCTAGAGTATTGTAGGAATTTGGGAAAAGGAAAATACTTAACATTCCAACTCAACAACAATTACAGCTATTTAGGGCTCACCTGTATGCCAGAAACTGTAAAATATGGTATCTCAAATTTCACACGTATAGGAGCTTTTCTTTCAGGCACTGCTTCTTCTGCTGTAATGCTGGGAAGTCTAAACTCTGCTCTCAACATATACTCCTGAAAATGAAATGAGAATTGGCATAAAAGAAATCCAGTAAGAGAACAAACAGCAAAAGTAACTATGAGTTAAATCTACAGCTTGACCAAGCGCACGCTTACCTTACCACCTGGAAAAGACTTTATCTTCCAAATCAACGCATCTTTTTCAGGTGCATAAGTAGATGATCCCATTGATGTACGGACGTCTGGATTAGTTGCATCCATTGGAACGGGCAACTCAATTTCAACATTAGTTGCAGTGCTGAAATTATCAAATGAACTCAGAACTGAACCAGCAGCACATTGTTATATAATAATGCATGTCATCCAAACTCCAAAAGATTAAATGATGAACCTCCAATTAGGTATGCAGCATAATACAAAGACATACCTTCTCTCCTTGAACTGGCTTCGTGCTTTGACCAGAATTTCCACACGGCTCTTAGAATGTCTTTCTACTTGGGCTTCTACCCACAGAAGAGGCTTTACCTGAGAATAAGTAGTGCTGACGCTTTAACCTATTGGATCAGTGAAGGCACTACAGTCGGATAAAGAGCATGAAAACATTATTGTACCTGTGTACTGAGTCTGTAGGTCATAACTTCGAAAGCCCCATCAGGAGGTATAAATGATATAGTACGATCATTCTCAAACCGGGCCAAACGCACACACCTAAGTTGAAGTTATAGAATGAGAGACGGGAGGGAGAGAGGGGGAAGGGAGATTGATTGAGTGGGAGAGAGACGGTTACAACTTGAACATGATCAAGCTATATTACAGAAAAGCCTTCAGATTTTTTCATTTTAATAAGGGCAGCAAGAATTTTCAAAACTGAGGACCACCCAATCCCCCACTTGCTTACTCTATCGGAAGTTTTAACAGATTATACAGTATACATTTCGCAGAAGAACATAATTTGTCCCCTACTCCCACACCCACATCGGGCAAATTCTAGGGTAAAGCATATATGCAAAAAGATGTTATAATGCACAACAAAATTAGTTGAATCACATACTGATGAAACTTGATATCATCTAGATCAATAGCTTTCCCCTTAGCATTACGTCCCTGTGCTTCCAGCAATACTCTATCATTAAGACCAAGCTTACACTCCGGCATACCACTGCAAGAGAAAAAACATTATGGCTTTAGACCAATACCACTCATCAATCAAACGACTGGGTAAAGGACAAGATCTCAAATTTGAGAGACTAAAGAAAAGTGACGTGGTGGGATTTTGCGTCTGATTTACATTTAGAAGGAATTGCATTTAAGCTAGTGAAAACCTTATGGGAGATCAAAAGGTATGCAGTCCTTATGTCAACATTTAAATCCTAGACATTCTAGGTAGACAGGCACTAAAGATGCTACTATAGAGGCAGCTCATTAGAAAAATTGGAAGGAAATGCAGGCAAGAAGAAAGATCTCCATCAACCCGTGTAATCTAAAGTGAAAGGCTCAGGGGACAAGGTTACATGTAAATATGACCTTAGTGATGACAGAATCATAATCAGTATAGGGCATCTTCACCCTGCTAGAGAGAGCAAACATATAAAACAATATTTAAGATCAGACAGGACACAAGATTTAGAAACGTCCCAGAGGTTTTAGGCATTATTCAGAACAAACTGTTTTAAAATCTTTAGAAAAGGGGCATTAATCTCAACTTTCACTCAAGTGCCAAAAAGATTTTAAGAACACTTTTGAAGTATAATCTTGGAATAATAATCGTCATTGGACTTGTGATGGGAATATTTTAAGAACACTTCTGAAGTATGATCTTGGAATAATAATCCTCATTGGACTTGTGATGGGAATATTTCGTCTTCAACTATGTTCAACGTACCATTGATGACAATGTTACTTTCTTCCTTCCTCTCGTTGTTACCATAATCTACTTTTCATACATGATTGTTTCTGTCACATTTCATGCAACATCTTTCGTTTTTTCGTGGATGGAATAGCCTTCATTGTATCCCCCAAGCAAAGGAGATTCAGCTTTTATATACCTATCTTAAATTACTTTTCATAAAATTTTCAGTGTGTGCATCTATTTTTTGACAAAGCATACCAGTTAAAGATAAGCAAGTTTAGTTTAGAAAAGACTTCTTCAAATTGATAAAAGTTTATACTATTAGACCACTTAAAAAGCCATTGCAGGTAAAGCATTTAGTAACATCGATGCGGAATACAACTATGCTAACTTCAAATCTACTAACAAATACGGTGTTTCAAGCGCTCCAACAAGTGTATTTGTCATTATTTTTGGCAACAAGGATATTTTCTTCATTTTAAATTTTACTCATTGCAATACTGCAATTCCTTTGGGCATAGTTATAAACAATATTGTCACAAGGATATTTTCTTCAGTTTGAATTTTACTCATTGCAATACTGCAATTCCTTTGGGCATAGTTATAAACAATATTGTCACAACTCCTATTTAGTACTCTCAAGGCTAGATGTTTAGAGTGCTTATTTAGTTGGCATTTTCTTACCCCTGTAAACAGTGTGGATACGTCTTTGGATTTTGTTAGTTCCCTGTCTTTAGCTTAGCTTAGTACAATAGGCAGGATTCCTTTTGGCTGTTTTACGGGTTTTTAGTCTAAGTAAGCTTCCTGTTTTGTTTGAAGCAGCTTCTTTTGCCCACCTGTAACTTTGCATCTTCTTGATGCTTTACTAATGACATTTGATTATTTTATTAAAAAAAAAAAAAAAAAAAACAATATTGTCATTAATTGGATATCAGTGATGTTGTATGTCATATCTCAATAAATGTTTCTACAAAGACGAGGGTCTATCAGAAACAGGCTCTCTATTGTCAAGGTAGAGGTAAGGTCTGCTACGCTCTACACTCCCCAAACCCCACTTCGTGGTTATACACTGGGTATGTTGTTGTTGTTTTCTTTGTAGGCGAGAGTATTAGCATTTCTTTTTCTTTTTTTCTTTTTTTTTTTTTTTTTTTTTTTTTTTTTGGGAAACCAAAAAAATAAAAATGCATGTTCTTCTTTATTGAGCTAAGCTAAATAGGATCTACATTCATCATTTTTAGGAACTTTTTCTTTACTTTTTTCATTAATAATATTTATGTATTGTTTTGGAACTTTATACTCATTAGCTAAGTTGTGCAGACTCTTCACTTTCAATGCCGCACCTGTGTCGACACGATGTGGGTGTGGGATTCTTTCCGGATATGGTCAGACGATTTTGGGTAATTTGGCCATAATCAATAGTGAAATTTGAGACAAATACAATGATTTCTGAAATCAAAACAAAAGCTAGGGTGAAATCATAATTTAGGCATATATTGCTTTATCATTAAAAGATATTTGTATTAAAAAGTCGGAAGCTAGAAGGTTCTTTTTAAGATATTTACAAGTCAATATCACTGTTAAATGCGCAATTTTCTCAAGAAGTCTATCATGGCCTCTATATCATTTGGTATAGCCATGTTACACCCAAATAACAATAAAGAGATACGTATGTACCTAATAATAATTATAAATTCAAACTTACTCTAAAGAATTTGTGCTTTCCTTTCCTTCAATAGTCCACCATAATTTAGGCATATTTTTAGAACTCTATTTTTAGATTATTTTTAGATTTTTGAATTACTTTTAGCCGAATCCTTCACCCGTATCCATACCAAGATTCATACCCGTAATCTTATAACTTGGATAACGAAGGATCCAACTTCTATATCTGCACCCGTATCAGACACCGCAACCAAGTCCGAGCAACTTAGCTCATTAACATGAGATACACGCAAAACCTAGTACATACATAAATACAGTTATCTATACTATATTAAAAGCAGGAAGTCATAACTTAAAAGTTGAATTACCACAAAAACCTTCCAAATAATTTAATACCCTACTTATTCTCTATAATAATAATAATAATGCTATTTAAATAGAAAAGGAGGAGGAAATTATTTTGAAGGGTTGTGTATCTTAAAATGCTTCGGAGTAATATTGAATATGATTTCAACCGTTGCCTTTTAAAAAAATGCAACTGTTGGCTTTGTAAAGCCTTATCTATTTTAAACTATCTTATCCTTGCGGTTGTTCGTCTATTTGCTATATTTAGTCTTGAGCCAAGCCATTGGAGAAGCATCGACACTAAATTGGAGGGAACAAAGTGGTATCGGCAAAGCACAAAACAGGAGATAGAGCGGAAGGGAGGAATGGTGAAATGTAAGGAAATTTTGTCCAATTGTGCACAAACATTTTCTTGGTAATATTGTGATTTAATTACAAACTTTTACTTGATGCTTATGCTATGTATCTTACTTAATATTTTATGTGAATACTTCTATCACGAGATCATGAAAAAGAATACTTTTAACATACCAAATAGCCAATGAAATTGTGTTTAAATTATAAAACATGGAGACTGTAACAGTACTTTTTAACCTAAGTTGCTCAAACTCTTCAAAAATGTCAACGGGTGCATCTCGGACTCTCCAAAAGTAGTGTATTTTTGGAGAAGCCGACACGGGTGTGGCATGAAGACCATATCCAAAATAATCTCAAAATAAGATATTTTGAAATAATTACTAAATAAGATATTTTTAATTAATTATTCTGTTTATTAAGCTTACAAAATTTCTGTAAAATATTAAATTGCCTATCTAATAGTTTTTATTTCACATATCTATATATCAGCAATGAACTTATATTTCACCTTTTTAGCTACTGCATCACATTCACAAGTTATATTGTTTGGCTTAAGATAATCTATGTTTGCATAGTTTGGTACTTTTAGTGAATGAACTTTAAAATAATGCTGTTTGTTTAGAGCGCGCTTCCATTTGAAAATTGTTACTATATATATATATATTTTATTTTATTTTATTTTTACTGATTTAATATTGCATATCCAAATGTAAATTTGTTTGCTCTCTTCTAAGAATTTACTTGGATTACTCAGTCAAACAATTGGCAATTCTTCTACTATTTACTAATTAAAATTATTACAATAATAATAGCTATTTTTTTATTTTATTTTTTGAGATGGAACAATAATAATAGCTATTACCGGCACAAGATGTTCAAGTTTTAAAAATTACTTTTAAATATAGACAAGTTTTAAAAATTACTTTAAATATTCTATATTTTAGTAGAGTACCTTAACTGTTTTTAATGATTCACATACATCAATCATTCACAGAAACTTGTACTACATATTTTCATGTAAAATATTTATTCAAAGCTTTGTTCTATCAATACTAATTATTTTATAAAATCATATATTACATGACTCGATATACAGGTGCACAGCACGTGGCGAGAAACTAGTGTCTAGGATAATTGCAAACCTCAAGTATGTCCTCATCTTCAATGCACCAACAACATCCGATCTCACTATTTGCCCATTACTATTAACAAGTATATTCACGCTCTCCACAACATCCAAAAATACCTGAAAGAAAAACAATAGTCCATATAGACCACTAAAAGAAACTGCTACTGAATAAAACATGTAAGACTTACTTCATTCTTCTTGTATTGAATCCCTTCACTGCGCCAGGACACAGCATTTGTAACTGCCATTGGAGGCCTTTGTGTAACCTCCATTCTATATGCATCAGTTTTTATAAACTCACTGAGAATTTTTGCTTCAGTATATTGAGGATAACCAAAGTCCATCATTTCATCAAGTAACTCATACTGCAAAAGACAACATAATTCCAGTCACAACCAATACTATATGATTATTTTCCGGTAACATGTTTTTTTTTCTTCAAAAAGAAATAAAATGTTCCTCATACCACTACAACAAAATTATCTCGTAGGGATTCTTCTTCTAGCTCTTCAAAGTAATGCTTAAAGACCTGCCAGCAAACCAAATAAAAAGAAATAAATAATTCTCCCCAACTACTCAACAAATAAATTCATCTCAAACCCACATCCTAAGAGCACATTTTTTTAAAACGCTATTGAATTAAGTAGATATTTTTTGTGTAGTGACAGTTTGTTTGTTAGAGCTAGTCAAAAGGGCCATGTGACTGGCGTGTGTGTTGGTCAGGGAGGTGGTTAGAAGAACACTTAATAGGCTCTGTAAATGTATTAGTGTGAGGTAATTCATTTTGGCTCAGATAACAAAAGTCGCTTCTCCTCTCTTCTCATTTCTTCTCTTCTTTGTAAAGCTTCATGTACCAGAAGTTCAAATCTGGTGATTGAATTTACTTGCATGCATAGAAATTGAGCTAAATCAGGTGAATTTGACAAGGTTATAGCAGTGATTTGGGATTGAGGATGTAAATTTCGAAATCTCATGGATTGCCATTGTTTAAGATCGGAGAAGACTCAGCCATCGGAGATACAGAAACCACACAGATTGATATCACCCATTGTATTTGTAATTGTTGGACACTCCAGGTGTTGCATTGATCCCTATAAAGCTCACAGGACCTGAGAACTATGGCAAATGGAGATTCATGAGAATCGTGCATTAGTAAAAAATAAACTAGGTAGATGGCACTTGCGTGAAGAGTCCGTATAAAGGAAACCTCGCAACACATTGGAGAAATGCAATGCACTGGTACTTTCGTGGGTCAGTGCTACAGTTTCAACATAATTGGTAACTAGCATTGTCTATGCGTCTAATGCGAAGAAAGTCTGGAGTGATTTCAAGGAGAAGTTTGACAAATCAAAGCTAACCAGAATTTTTCATCAGTGGAAAGAAATAAGAACTCTAACACAAGGTACAGATTCTGTATCTGTTACGACCCATTACTCTACAATGAGCAATTTATGGGATGAATTAGATGTGCTTGTACTATCTCCTTCTTGTGATTGTGAAGAATCAAAACCGCATGTGAACACCTACAACAACATTTATTGCAATTCCTAGTAGGTTTAAATGAGAGCTAGCCATGTGAGAAGTGACATAATGCTTAAGACATCAGCACCTAGTGTAAACCAGGCTTATGTGATAGCTATGCAGGAAGAAAGTCAGAGAAACTTGGGAGTAACTGATACCAGAAGAGAACCTTTAACAATCTTGGCAGGAAAAAAATCAAGGTTTTAAAGGAAAGAAACCAAAGATGATTTGTGAGCACTGTGGATATAAGGGATACCTAAAGGAGAACTGCTACAAAATAATTGGCTATTCACCAGATTTCAAAAGCAAAAAGAAGGGTCAAACCGGAGGTTTCAAGCCCTATGCAAATAATTCAACAGCTGAAGAAGGTAGTGTATCAAAGGGACAGTCTCAAGGGCATTTCTTCTTAAAAGAGCAATACAAACAGCTTTTAGGTTTGATGGATAAGGCTCCAACAGGCGATTATAAGTCAAATATGGCAAGTATGACTTCCTTTGCTGTCCAATCCAATTGATTGTGACTAGACAGTTGACTCGGGAGCTTCACATCACATAACACCTTGTAGAGAAGTGTTAAATGATGCTAGAATTGTGGATGACATAAAGACAAATAAAATTCAAAGTGCCGACAGGGAATAGAATACAGATAGAACACACAGGAAATGCAATGATTTCAGGAAATCATTCTCTAAAGGAAGCCCTACATGTGCCAGAATTCAAATTCAATTGACTCTCAGTTTCTTTCAAAAAAAACTCACTTGCTCTGTAAATTTCTACCTTGATCTCTTTGTGTTTAGGGACTCTACAATGACATGGTGGTTGAGATTGGGAAGAAATGTCAAACTCTTCAAATAACCGTCATCAAGGAAGTTTTCTAGAGTGAATATAAAAGAAAAACTCTGTAAGAAGGACTAAAGCGCACTGAAAGAAACTACCAATTCTTGCAGTCAGAACAACCGGAATCGGGTTAGAATTCGTTTGCCCCATTGGTGAAGTCATAAGTTGCTGTGAATCCGTGTCGCTACTATAAAGTGCTTTCCGAAGTTCAATTGAGAAAAGAGAGAAAAGCAGGCCGATTTCCTTTACTTTATTATGAAACTTAAACAAAGAATCCTTTGACATTGAATGCCGAAACCTTGAGGCCTCTTTCCATCCATAGAATCTCTTCCTTATGCTAGCACTTTCAGCTATCTTTCTTAACCTGCTTTGATAAACTCCGACCATCGTCTCAGTGAAGTAGCCCATGGGTATTGGATACGAACGATGTTGAGTTCTTGCTTAAAAAAAGTGTAAGTACTAATTGAGAGTAAAATCTATGCTGACTTTCAAGTAGCGCTTGGATTGAGGGATGAACCCCGAATCCGTACTTTCCGGTACTATGCCTACTCCCCTTTCCTCTTTCAAGTGGGTTGAACTCTTTCTAAGGCAAAGGGCCAAGTGTGTGCCACGAGTGCTCAGTCTTCGAAAAGGCAGAATGCTGTTATAGAATCCGCTATTTTAGGAATAGAATAAGCTTTGTGTCCTAACCAGATGTCGTAGGGCGAGAGGCAGGAGAACTTGGCTAACTTTCCTACTCTGATAGCATCTCTGAACGGCGGGGGTAGACTGTCAGCTCACGTGTCCTATAGTGCGAATGGGGTGAGGTAGGGGAGAAGATGGAAACAGTGACGGCGAGGACAGAGCGCCCATTTAAGGGGGGAAATGGGACAGCAGGGCTGCAGATATAGGGCTTCAAAAACCCTAATTTTTGCTTAGGGTGTAGCTAGAGGGGATTATGACAAGAGAGGGACAAGGTACATGAGTAGGTCGGCATTGATATGAAAAATTGATATATTAATTTGTGCATCGATATTGGTTTTGTTTTTACGAGATTTTAAAAGTATCTTTTATTTTTGTATGAATATGGTAAAAGAAAGTTTTTCTTTTAGTTTGTTCGTATCTAGTTGAAAGGGAATGAGAAAGCTTTAAAACGAATGTAAACAGTTAGGGGTTTAGTTGAAGAAGGGAGGGATCGAACATGTAATAAGTCATAAGTAAGCAGCTAGGCTGAAAAGATGGCGAGCGCTATTCTCAACTTAGTCTCTCAGAGGCCAGCTCGTTGTAACTCTAAAACACGCGATAGCGGGGTTGGGCTCCCCCTGCAAAAATACAACAAACATGGGACAGCCGAGAACGATGACCCTTCTAGAGCATAAGGCCTAAGTTGGACCCTCTCTTTCTGCTACTTGCCACTCCTAAGTTTAGAATTGAGTTTCGAACAGACGGGATTTTTCAAATGGTAATGAAGCTTGCCATTCTGTTTATTTGGACGAATCCGACTCTGGGCCTGCCCTTTCGCTAGCTTTTTCATAATGCTGGTTCAACTACTGCTTATGCTTGAAATATCTAAACACCTGAAATCCACTCCCAATAGATGTTACCCTTTAAACAGTGTGAAAGGGTGGTAGGTAGAACTAAGGGAATAATCTTGTTTGGTTCGGTAATGGAATCAATAGCTATCCCGAACACGGATATAGGAAGAAACCAATAGCCTAAAGGATTGCCAGCAGACTTGCTTGACCTATTGAAATCCCAGTATAGACTTCTGGCACATGGTCGGCTAGCTAAAGGTTAGCTTCACTTCTAGGCAAGATCCGCCAATAGCAGTTCCTATCCAATTTCCATTCAACATTTCATTCAAAATATTCTCCTCTTGCCATGTTTCAACCAGCTGGTTTGTGGACTGCTCTTCCTCTAACTGCTCTTTCCTATGCTTCCTGCTTACGACTACTTCTCTCTCCCTCACCGTCATTGCCTTCCCGCTTGATATCTCGTTTTCCTTATCTCGTGCAATCAAAGGGAATGAGACTGGAAATCCCAAACTGAGCTCGACCGACGGGGGAATGCTTACCAATACTCAAAAGAGGTCAGCGTACTCGGAGGTTATAAAGTATAGACCTATGTAGTATTTGTCTCCCCCTATTGTGACTTATGAGAAAAAGTAGAAAAAGTGGTGATTGTACCGAAGCTAACGTTGCTCTACAAATTTTTTATTGCAAGTTGTAGGTGTCTGTTACATGTTCGATCTCCACCTCTTAAACTAAACCCCTAGCGTTTTACATTCGTTTAAGCTTTCTCATTCCCTTTCAACTAAAACCAAAAGGAAAATTTTCTTTTACTACATTCATACAAAATTAAAAGGTACTTTTAAAATTGTCTTCTTCAAAACAAAACCAATAGCGATATTAATATACCAACTTTTCACATCAACACTGGCCTACTCACTCTATCTTCTCCCTCTCTTTTCATATCTAGTAATGACCCTTCTAGCTACACCCTAAAGCAAAAATTTGGGTTATTAAAACCCTACACCTACACCCTTGTAGTGGCACCCCTATTGTCCCATCTTTTCCCCTTAAATCGGGCGCTCTTCTGTCCTCGCCGTCACTGTTTCTGTCTTCTGCCTTGCCTCACCCATTCACACTGTAGTACAAGCGAGCTGACAGTCTACCACACAAGTCATAAATAGATTTGATTTGGTGTAGATCTGTAAGATATCCCAGAATGAAAATCTCTAGAAATCTTCCTCAATGACGGTTATTTGAAGAGTTTGACATGTAAAGCGGTTTTAAAGATTCTCAAATCTCCTTTTGAGAGGAATTTGAACACCTATATTTATGGCATAAATTTCTCTGTACTTTTAGTAGTGGATTAATAAGATAGGTGCTCAAATTTCTTTAAAATTATTTTTGAGAAAAATTGATTCAAATTTTTATTAGTCCTACAGTACTATAATTTGAGAGAAAATAGGTACTTGTGAAGTGCAGCGGGAAACAGTTTATCCTCTGACACGGTTGTCGGGCAACCTTTTACATGCTTACATCCTAACATTACCTTGACATGCATCTCCTTCTTTATAATGCATCATCTACTAAAAATTACTAGCTAAATACATTCTCATTATCATTATGCGAGAAATCTCGCTAATGATGTTGAAACTGAATCAGTAAAAACTTGTTGGTCTAGAGAATTAGAGTTTGGAACCTAAATGACGGGAAAAGAATAAAAAGCCAAATGAACCGAAATAATGGCAAATAAAAACTTGTATTCAAACTACCTATAGTGCAGTAATTTAATGTGCTATAGGTGACATGGCTAACGTCCCTGGTTAAACACGTTACCTGTTACCTATAGCGCAGTATTTTAATACTTGGATGTCGGACTGAGTGGAGCAAAGTCTGTCAGCACAGCATTGGAGTTTGACCATAAGTTGACTAGTGTGACTATGATACAGATGTTGGAAACACAACTAATCCACAAATAGAAGATGTGATCAATTATCAACAATAAGTAGGGAAGCTATTGTATTTGACCATCACAAGGCCTGACATTAGCTTTGCAATTCAGGTATTGAGTCAATTCATGCAGCATCCAAAAGTTTCACACTTGGAGGCAGCTTTAAGGATGAGATACATAAAAAGGTCACCAAATGTGGGAGGTTTACTAAGCAAAGGACAGAATACACAGTTAACTGCATATTGTGATTCAAATTGGGCTGCTTGCCCCTTTACTAAGAAGTATGTGACAGGGTATGTGATTAAACTAGGGGATTCTTTGATTTCTTCGAAATCTAAGAAATAGCACACAGTTAGGAGAACCTCAGCAGAGTCAGAATTCAACATAACAGCATGGCAGCAGCAGTTGCAGAGTTAATCTAGTTAGTTGGCATGTTACAAGAACTGAATGTGACAGTTTTGCATCTTATGATGTTGTTTTCTGACAGTAAGGCAGCAATGGAAATAGCTGCAAATCCTATCTTTCATTAGTGGACAAAACATATAGCGATTGATTGTCATTTTATAAGCACTGGGTATGTTGTAGTTGTTTTCGTTTTGTCATTTTATAAGCGAGAAGGTGAAAGCAGGGTTGATTGAGCCACAGTAGTTGTGTAACAACATGCATTGCACATGTAGCTGGCAAACCTACTGACTGAGGGACTTAAAGCAGGAGAACATCAATTCTTACTTTCCAAGCTGGGAGTGTTGGATGTGACTGGCGCGTATGTCGATTAGGGAAGTGGTTAGAAGAGCACTTAAATAGGCTCTGTAAATGTATTAGCGTGAGGTAGCTCATTTTGGCTTAGATAATTAAAATTTCTTCTCCACTCTTCTTCAGAGTAAAGCTTCATGTACTAGAAGTTTAGATCTGGTGATTGAATTTACTTGCATGCCACAGAAATTGAGCTAAATCAGTTGAAGTTAACAAATGCCAATGTCACTTACATCAACAACACGGTGTAGAAACAGAAGAATACTAGCAGCATTACAATTCTGCCTTGATGCAGTCATGAGGTACACATTATTGTGCTGAATAAACATATATGTCACGCCATTATCATATGCAACAGGATCTTGAGGGTCACCCTGCAAATGATCAAATTCTAGCACCTAAATTAGTCAGAAAAAGTAAACTCATCTCTCCAAATAATACTTCATAATCAGCTGTCTAAAAATAAAGACTAATAAAAATCTGGAGAACGCGAGGAAACTATTGAAATCTATATCAATTCAATTAAAACTTCAAAACTTGACTCTTCTAGCAATTTTCTTTCATCATTTAGAAAAGAACCATCTCTAAAGAAGAGAAGAGCAACATAATCCTAACCAATGGAAATCACTCACAACCCATGCTTGCATAATTACTCAGATTTGAAGCTTCAAAGAACATATTTACCAAAATACAAGATTTCAAACGTGCTAAACCACTAATAAAACACTCTTTGCATTCCTCTTTACTTTATTTAGCATTAAAATGCAGCATTTCCAGTAAAAGCAATAACTTGGATAATGCCTATTTAGCTTTGAAATGCAGCATTTCCAGTAAAAACATTAATTGCATAATTCTAACCTCCAAAGACACTTAATGCAGTATTTCCAGTAAAAGCATTAACTAGGATAATGCCTATTTAGGTATAAAATGCAGCATCTCCAGTAAAAGCATTAATTTGCATAATTCTACTCTCCAAATACACGTAGAATGCAGTATATCCAGTAAAAGCATTAACTTGGATAATGCCTATTTAGCTTTAAAATGCAGCATCTCCACTAAAAGCATTAAATTGCATAATTCTACTCTCCAAATACACTTTGCATTCTAAGAATCCACTACTTCTCTGTCCAACCATGTGTATAAAGTTAATTAGAATTGTTATGAATTAAGCTAGCGTTTGGCCATAGATTTTGAAAATTTATCTTCAAATATCTGTTTGGCCATGAAATTTGATCCGATTTTGAAAATTTATCTTCAAAATATTTTCAACATCCAAAAACTGGCTTTTGGGAGAAATTTCATTACCACTCACAAAACTTCAAATTTTTTCCAAGTAAAACGCATATCCAAACACAACTTCATGTTTTAAAAATCACAACTTTAAAAACTCAAATTTTCCAGTTTCAAGTTTCAACTTCTACATCCAGTAAAATCATTAACTTGGATAATGCCTATTTAAGTTCAGCATCTCTAGTAAAAGCATTAATTTGCATAATTCTACAGAGTAGGCTCGAGGAGGATCAAAAGACTCATTCTCGGTCCCCTAAAGTTAGAAAGCTGGTTAGACTGCAATCTATGCCTATGGAAAGAAAAGTCAAGAAAAGCGATCCATGTGATCATAAAGAAAGGCTTGCCTATACGTCCTTTTTGTGTTGTGCTTCGCTAGGTCTAGGTAAGTAAGGTATACGAAGGAAAAGCCTATTTGACAATGAAAGTGACCAAAGATATTCGTTTTTCAAAAAACTTTAGCTTGTACACAAATACAGCATTCAGAAGACACTTGCATTCTAGGAATCCACCACTTTTTAGTACAAACAAGTGTATATACGTGAAAATTAACTTAAATTGGTATAAATTAAGAGAACCGAACATACTGATTCAAGCGAGCAGTAGCATTTGCTTCTAAAGCCAGTTAGATCCATCTTTACTTGCAGTCTAATCTTTCAATCATAGTCAAAATCCTATTAATTTGACTACATTTCGACATAAAAATCTCAAGAGAAAACGGAAAAAGAGCAAAAGAAATGGTATAAATAAAGAGAACCGAAGATACTGCTTAAAGCGAGGAGTTGCATTTGCAACTAAAGTCAGTTAGATCTCCGAACCGACTCTTCTACATCCTTTTAATTGGCAGATAAAAAACTCCTCGGAAAAAGAGCATTTCCGAACCACTTTCCCGTACAAATATGTATATATGTGTGAGAATTAATTAACAAAAGAGAAGATGTTGCTTCAAACGAGCAGTAGCATTTGCTTCTAAAGCCAGTTAGAACTCCGAACCAACTGGATCCGCCTTTAGTCGCAGTATATCTTTTGTTAATTTGCAAACATTTCGACAAAAAAATCTCTCGAGAAGACTGAAAAGAGCAAAAAATAAAATAAAATAAAAAGGAAAACCTCATTTTCAAGGAGCTTAGTGAAGAATTTTTCAGCCTGGGTGGAAGAGACATCGCCTCGGAAATCGCGCCAAACGAGTACTCTGCCTTTGATGTCAAGTAGGAACAGCGCCGATGCCGCTCCTGCCATGTGAATGTACGGACCAGATCGCGTATCAGAACCGGCGGTTATGGAAATCAACGGTGAGATCTAAATGGTGGTTGGGAGTTTGGTTTTTGTGATTGAGGGTACTGTAATTTCAGGATTTGAAGATGGGTTCTGTAACACATTGATTCATTGTTGCATTGTTAGTGGATTTATTTGTTTGCTTTGCTCTGCAGGATATCCATGTAGCTTCCGATCAAGTTAATACTATACGTTTCCAACGTGCCATACTACGAAAAATTAACTGAAGGTAAACCCGTCAACCGGTTTGGTTTAACCGGTTCAAACCGGTAACCGAATCGGCAAAATTGGAACCGGAACCGGTTCCGGTTAATCGTATATTACATACCGGTCCGGTTTCAACTTTTTTAAAACCGGAACCGGATCGATTAAACCGGTGAAATTTAAAAAAAAATTAAATAGAGCCGTTGGGGCTGGGTTGTTCACTGTTGGACCGTTGGGCAACGGTCCATTTGCAAAAATGGTAGTTGCCAAACGGTACCAAACCCCTTTTTTGCCCCCCCCCCCCCAAACCCCCAAACTTTTTTTTTAACACTTTAACCCATCCCCACTCCTATATAAACCCCTCTCCATTTCCATTTTAATCCACACCCATTCACTCTTCTCTTTCTCTCAAATCTCAATCTCTCAATTATAGTTACTTTCCAACAATTAGCCACTTTAAATTTCTCTCAAATAAATATTATAAAGTCTTATTATAGTTTCAATTATTAATTTTCCAATTATAATATTATTGGTGGAGTTAGTGATTTTGCAATACGAAGTAGCTTTGGTGGATTTACAATTCTAGCCGCCTTCACTTTGTTGGAAATTAATCCGGCAATTTGGTACCTTCGTTCCAACTCTATCTTTATTTTTTGCAATTTAATTTACGCAATTTAATTTGTTGCAATTTATTTTCTTGTGATTTATTTGAGTGTGATTTAAATTAATTCTATTTAATAATGGCGAAGAGATTTAGACGTGGTGTCGGTAGTAGTGGTATTGTTAGGGGTGGGCTTAATGAGAAAATATCTGTGGAAGAAACACCTAATTTAGGTATTGATATTGGTGGAAATAATCCACTTTTAGGTCATGAGGCAATGCAACAATATTATACCGACATTTTTAATGAAATTGATGATGATGATGATGATAATGATGAAACACAAGCCCCCAAAAATACCATAGGAAATACATGTTCTGCACAATCACATACACAAGACAAACCGCCTAGAACTCGTAAGCCAACCGCTAAAATTTGAAAATTTATGACTAAGGATAGGGAAAGCCAAACAGTTAAATGTACCCTATGTGAACAAGCATTTGCTTCTAGGTAAGGAACTCGTAAGGATGGTGGAACGGGTACACTAAATGGTCATATGAGAAAGAAACATATGGATGTTTGGGGAGAGCAAACGGATTCAAGTGTGGGGGTATTCAAATGACGATGGACCCACGAACCGGTAAAAATTTTAAGTGTGATAAGAAAAAAGAGCGTGTAGAAATTGCTAAAATGGTACCTTATGATTGTTTACCATTTTCCTTTCCTTCGGGTTTGGGGTTTGTTACTTACATTCAACGTTGTTATAATCCGTTATTGAGGGTATTCCTAGAAGTACTTGTAGAGCGGATGTTATAGATTTTATTTGCGCCATGCATTTAATTCTTTAAATTGTAATGTTTCTCTTACCGCTGATTTGGGTCTTAGTCTTAACAAGTTAGATTTTTTTGCTATTACATGTCATTGGGTTGATGACAATTGGGTTATGCAAAAAGAATTATAGCTTTTTTATATGATGAAGGAAAAGGTCGTCACGATGGAAAAATTTTAGCGGATTCAATGTCTACTATTATGAGATTTTTTAATATTTATAGAAAAACACTTTGTATTGCTTTAGATAATGCTTCTAATAATATAAAGGCGATAGGTCTTTTAAAAAGAGAATTAAACCCTCCGCTAAAAAATATTTTTCATGTGAGATGTAATTGTCACATTTTAAACTTAATTGTTAAAGATGATCTTGTGTGTTTTGACGATTCTATTCAAAAAGTTAGAGATGCGGTTGCGTTTCTTTTTTGTAATGCTAATAGGGGAAGACTTAGAGATTTTAAGAATGCTTGTGTGGAAAATAACCTTAGACCTAGAAAAATTTAAGTAGAAATTGAGACTAGGTGGAACTACACTTACATTATGCTACAACAAGCATATGAGTATAGGATTCCCATACAACAAGTTCACAACAAATATAGTATTAACAGTGATGATTGGTTAAATTTTACGCACTGGGAAGATGTTAAGGAATGTGTTGAACTCTTAGAAATTTTTTATAATGCAACTCTTATTTTTTCTAAACAATTCTATCTCACGGTAACCGAAATTTTAACCTACTTAACGAAAATAGCTAGAGTTTTACAAGAGTATAAATATAAACCCGATTATCAAGCGGCTATTTTTGATATGATAATCAAATTTAAGAAGTATTTTTTTCCCATCCCAACTTTATTTATATTAGGTTCTCTTTTAAATCCTTGTTTAAAAGTGTTTTATACTAAAGCATTGGTTGGTCAAATTTATACATTTTTAGAAATTGAAGAGGGAGTTCAACCATCTTTAGCTGAAGCCGAGCTCGCTATTGATGACGAGTTTAGAAAAGTTTTTACTCATTATTCTAATTTGGAAGAACGTGCTACACCCGTTGCTCCACGCCCTACTACTTCTCAAAGTAGCAAAAAGGGCTTGTCGGGTTTGTCGCATTTAAAAGTTTTACATTCACAGCCAACTCCTTCTTGTAGTGCAAACTTTGATGAATATAACTTTTATTTGATGCAGCCAAATGTGGATATCAAGGAACTAGATGAATTGGATTTCTTAGCATGGTGGAAAAAGTACAAGGCAAGTCATCCGATACTCTCAAGAATGGCTCGAGATATCCTTACGGTTCAAGTATCAACCGTGGCTTCGGAGAGCGCATTTAGCCAAGGAAGACAACAAATTGGAGACCATAGACACTCATTATCCGGCTTTAGCTTGCAAGTACTAGTGTGTATTCGCGATTGGATCAGATCGGAGCGACGCAACCAAAATTTAGAAGTGGAGGAAGGCGAAGAGGAAGAAATTGAAGATTTGATAGCAAGTGGACCGGACCAAATGGAAGACTTTGAAGATATCTCCATGGCCGAATATGATATGGGGGAAATTAACCAAATGATTGAGAATTGGTGATTTTATTATTCTACTATTTCTTTGCAACTCATGTATTATTTGCAAGTTAAAAAAAAACTACAACTTGCAAATAAATGTTATCCAAGAATGAATAAAATATATGGCTCATTGAGCTTTCTTCTATTTACTTGTGTTCATATTTTTACTTATATTAAGTTAGGAATATACCTAAAATATACTTAGAATATACTTATAATATACATCTACTTAAATTAAAAACTAGAAGGTTATATACTTGAAAAATAACTAAAATATACTAAGAATATACTTATAATATATAGTGTACATATAACTTAAACATATATATATATATATATATATATAATTGCTGACTTGCTATTAGTCTGTTAGTCAGTAAATATATAAACTTTACTTATAAACTTATATAACATATGTAAATATACCTACAATATACTAATAAATACTATATAATATATATATATATATATATATATACTATACAAAAAACAAAAACAAAAACAAAAAAAGGGGTTTTGGACGTGTTTGAACCGGACTGATTTCGGTTTCGGGTTTTTAACCGGTAAATCGAAAACCGGCCAGTTCTGTAACCGGTTACCGGTCCGGTCCGGTTCAAACCGGTTGACTGGTTTAACTGAAGGTGACTTTCAAGTTGTAAAATTACCGCACGTGACTTGTGGGGACCACATGAAATCAAAATCCAACTAAATTTGGGATTAAGAAGATTGAGGTTCAAAATGTATGTTTTTAAACTTTTTAATCTTTTACAAAATATAAAAAAGACACCAATCTATTTAATCCAACCCTCCATTTATTTCAAACTCAACATCAGTGCATATCAAATCAAAAGCTTTCATTCTGCACCAACACATGAACTGAACTCCTCGAACTCAATTGCTCCTTCAAGACACTGTTATATCCCGTATTTCATGCATTCGGATAATTCGAGAAAGTCATGGTAAGATAAGGACAAGGTCATTTTCAAGAATTATTTTAATGTACGAGTCGTCGGGAATATTATTTATGACTATTATAAGTATGGAAATATTGTGAATGGATAAGAGCGAGAAGAGAAATTCGCAAAATGGGCCGTGGAAATAATGCGGAAGGTTAGGGACAAAATCGTAATATTGAAAAAAATCGAGGGGCAAAATGGGAATTTCACCCAAGTTTCATGAAAATTCTAAAGAGGCCATATTGGCCATGTGACAAAAAAAAAAAAAAAAAAGAAAGAAAGATGACCAAAAAAAAAAAAAGAAAATAGATAAAGTCATCTTTTTCTTAAAAATTTAAAGAAAATTATATAGAGGCATGTGCCTCTCACATGATGGGGAAATCATATATATATATATAGAAGGGAGTGGTCATCCTTAGAAAGGAAATAAGATGAAGAACAAAAAAAAAAAAGAGAGAAAGAAGCAAGCATATTCGGCCAAGGTAGGGGGATTTTTCCCCATGGAATCTTGCCCCAAAAATTATTTTCTTTATGTATCTCCACTAATTCAAGGGTCCTACGTAACGTGGTGTAATTATTTCGGAAGATAAGTCATTTGTTTCATCGATTTAGCACTTGAGTTAAGTGAAGAAGTTGGGAGAAAAAGGTATGATTCAATTCCTTTTCTATATGTTATAAAGGTCTTGTTGATGTTGTTGAATGTAAAAATGAGTAGACTTGATGAAAATATGGAAGTTGCATGAATGTATGTATACATGAATATAGCCGTGTGCATGTGTTGGTGTATGGGCAAAGATGAATTAATTTCATGTTACATTCTATTTATGGTTATGGTGGGATTTATATTGGGAATGGAAGTTGAATGAATTTGGTTGAATTTGGAAATATAGGATATGGCCGTATGGTGCATGGAAGTAATGGGAGTGAATTAATTTTGTTAGTATGTTAGTGGTGTTGTTGTGATCATTATAATGTAAGTGAAGATGAAATGGTTTAAGTTGGCATTGAAATGAAATGTGAAAGGTTATGTCATTTTAGAATGATCCTTATGATATTATGGAAATAAAGTTGTAGGGTGCAAATTATAATTATTGTTGATGAAATGGGAAGATGGAAACATATTGTGAATATGTATGTTGAAGACTAGAAGTTTCGGATAAATTATGGTTTTGATGGAAAACTTGTATATTTTGTATGTTTGGTGAATATTTTGTAAAGTGATATGAAATATTTCCGAATCGTATTGAAGTGATCTTGATTAGTAAATTAATATGAAAATGTTAGTATTGAATTGAAAGTGTGAAGTTGGGATGGAAATTATTGAACTATGTAGAAGAGAAGAACATTTATGTTAAAAAGTATTGTGTTGTGATTCTCGATGTTATTGGTATTGCTTTGGGGATTGTTGTTGATGTTAATTTGGGCCGAGCCATATTCTCGGGATGGTGCATGTACGGGGAGGTCTTTGCCGAAATTTCGGCGGACAAGGACGAATCCAAGATTGGAATTTTAAAGCCTCATGAATAGTGGCGGCAAACATGACCAAATTGCGGATTTTGGCGAACTTGGGGTGGGATGCGGAGTAGCGTAAGCGGCGGAAAAGGTATGTAAGGCTTTCCCCTTCTGCGGCATGTCTTAGACGTCATAGGCTTGAACGTGTGCCTCGGGGGCCACTCTAATTCTAGAAATTCGAGTTTGAATTTGGTTACTATTCGCTCAGTAGTATTGAATTAAATGAGTTATGCTTTATTGTAAATAAATGCTCAAATGTTCGTAGCTCTTGAAAAGGAACCGGAATGACTTGAAATCTTCAAGGTTAATGTAATGAGACATAATGACCACATTTCTAGGTTCGTTACCTGATTTGACCCGAGGTGGGCCCACAACACCCGAGACCTATGTATATTGCTTTATTTGTCTTATTTCCGTACGATTCTTAATAGAAACTTTTGACTAATGTTCTGAGTTTGTTATAAGTATTCGGTAACTCGGACATGGGCATTACGTCCGACTATACGGTATGAACGCTCGATACGAAAGATTTGATATGAATATTTTGATATAAGCGCTCGATGTAAATATTCAAATAGAAAATCCGGTATAAGTATGCAAACATAAGAGTGATATATAAGCTTTGGATATAAGTAAGTGGATATGAATATTCTCTGTAAGTCTTAATGTTCTTCATACACGACCCGGATCGCTTGGAAAGTCCGAAGAGGTTTACGTATGTTAAATGCTTATAACGCTCCGATGCTAACTCGGAAGAACCGAGACTTGTTCGGATCTTCGGATGTTAATAAGCGTATGTATTCATCGAGTCGATTTCATATGCATATGTTTACGCACTACTACTGCTCGTGCGCGACTCAATGTATCTTTCCGAGTCCGGGCCGGGCGTATTATGATCTCGTGTGTACGTCACGATACGATTCGATTCGCGAGTCCGGGCTGGGACATGTTATCGTGCTCTTCTGCATTATTCACCGAGGTCCCTCGTACTTGCGGGCCGGGACACGTTATTTGTGCATGTTGGTGATGATATGGGGACGGCGGCGGGATGGCATTTGATATTATCCACGAGACCGCCGGTGGGCGGGACACGTTATGTATGTTTGGCGGAATTCGACTGCACGTGATTCTACATTACCGAGTCCCTTAACAAGGGCGGGACACGTTATGTACCTATGATTCGTATGCATGATTTTATCTACCGAGTCCCTTAATAAAGGGCGGGACACGTTGTTTGCGTATATGACATCGATTCGCTATACATGATCCTATTCGCGAGTCCTCGTCGTAGGGCGGGACACGTCATACACGGATATGATTTATGATTTTGACATGCATTACGTATTACGTCCGATATATGTTATCCTGCGAGCCTTACGCACGTTCGTACTACGTGCCGATATACGGTATACGTACGATACGTAAGTTCGTATTCCGTCCGGAACATGATTTCATCCAACATTACGTATGCTCGTACTTTGTACGACGTATGACGACACGGGTTCACTCGTGTTTTACGGCCTCTTTGGACACGCGATCCGTGATTTGTGAAATAACATTTACGGTACTACATTTGACTTATTTACTTTACTTGCCTTTTGGTATACGAGACAGGTAGGTATGGTGAGGTACGAAGGTAAGCGTCTCCATTCGAAGTAGGGTATTTATTTGCTAGTTAAATACATTTCGATTTATAGTTCGGTTACTTTGTGTTGTATGCTTACATACTCGAGGTACACGTTCCGTCATGACCCCCGGCTAACCGGGGGCTGCGTTTCGTACCGCGCGGTACTCCCGAGATAGTGATGTGATTATAGAAGACGTTCCGGCGGGGGTGGCAGCTCCGTCTTCCGGATGCTGCTTAGGGTCGAGGTACGTACGATTTGATTTTACGGATCTATGTTAGAGACTTTGCGAGGCAATTGTGGGTATGGTATGTTAGTACGTAAGTGGCCGTCGGTAAGCGTTTGGGTTGTGTTATGTAGTTAATTTTGTATAATTACGATTTTGTAAAATTTGAAAGCTTCGTTATGTATTTCAAGATTATTCGGTTTAGGGATTGGAAAAAATTTATGTGTGCCATAGGAGTACGCGGGTTCGCTCGGCCTCGGATATGGGGTCGGGTGCCCATCACGTCCCATCGGAATTGGGGCGTGACAGACACGAACTGAACTCGGAACTCAACTGCTTCTTCAAAACCGTCCCTCATCAACCTTTTCAAAAGCCAAATCGATGAACTGTTGCTCTCGTTTCTCTTTGTCTTCACTCCTGCTCTTCATTTCTATCAGGTAAAATCGCTCAACGTTTTCCTCTTTTAAAGTTAGGGTTTTGAAATCAAAGTGCAAAAATGATGATTTTGATCAGAGAAGAAGAAGAATAACATGGGTTTGTCTTCAATGTTATTTATTTTGTTGTTTAATGCTTGAGAAACCCTTATTTACTGTATTTGTTCTACTTGTTGGGGTTTGTGTGTTTGTAAATAGTGTATGTGATTGTGAAATTATGATTTTTGGTGTTGTTTGTGTTCTCGTTCTCCTTAGGATTTGGAAAAAAGGGCTTTGTTGGGCTTGACAAATCCCTTATTTGCTCTATTTGTTTCGCTTGTTGGGGTTTGTGTGTTTTTAAATAGTGTATGTGGTTATGAAATTATAGTTTTTGGTACTGTTTGTGTTCTTGTTCTCCTTGGGGTTTCGAAAAAAGGGTTTGAAATTTTTTTGAATTTTTTCCAACAGCTGAGTAAGTTATTACAGCAACTTCAGCACTTGTTTGACAGTTGAGGTTGGTGTATTTTGTTTAACTTATGATGGTTGTGTGTTTGTAGTGAAATAGATATTTTTTCTGGTTCAAAAGTTAGGGTTTTGAAATTAAAGTATGAAAATGATGAATTTTGGTTAAAGAAGAAAAGGAAGAACATGGGTAGGGTGTCTCTTCAATAGTGTGTATTTTGTTCAATTTTTGATGGTTGTGTGTTTGTAATACACTGATATTGCTGATAGTGAAACAGATGTTGTTGTCCGTGTAAGGCTTAGGAAAAAGGGTCTTGCCTTTGTTTTATTTTTACCCAACAGCTGAGTAATCTGTTGCAACAGATTGCTAATCTATTGGTAAAAACCCAAACAATTGAGATTGTTGCAGCAAATGAACCTGTTGTTGCAACAGATTCACAATCTGTTGGAAATTGTTAAAACAGCTACTTAGGAAGTCGGCAAAGCTATTACGATGGTTTCGAAACAAAATTGGTACATTGGAACAACTCCATCATATGTTCCAACAACTTTACCAGTTGTTGCAACAGATTATCTATCTGTTGGAACTAATCAATACAGTTGCTGAGGAAGTTTCAACACTTGTATATATCTATATAATTCAATAAGCTGTTGCAACAAGTCCTGTAATTCCTTGAACTTGTTGCAGCAAATTAACTAGTTATAGCAACAAGTCCCGTAATTTGTTGAAGATGTGGTAGCAAGTTAACTAGTTGTTGCAACAAGTCATGTAATTTGTTGAACTAGTTGCAGCAAGTTAACTAGTTGTTCCAACAAGTTCCTAAGTTGTTGCAGCAAGATACTTAGTTGTTCCAACAAGTTAACTATCTGTTGCAGCAAGTTATCTAGTTGTTTCAACAATTCCTGTAATTGTTGAACTTGTTGCAGCAAGTTAACTAGTTGTTCCAACAAGTTACTAAGTTGTTGCAACAAGATACTTAGTTGTTCCAACAAGTTAACTAACATAACAGGACAAGTATTGATGCTTTGATACTTTTCTTTATGAAGATGTAGATGAAATCTTGTTCTTTGATGCGTATGCAACTCAATTTCCCTGAGCACTATGATTCCTCTGATAGAATCATGGACCTCAACTTCTACCATCACATTCACAACAGATATTTAGAGTTGGCCGATGAGGCTACGCATGTGGGTGTTGTGCCCTATAAGGAAAGACTTACTCTCTTTAGGTGGGACGATGATGGTCTCGCTTATCCCGGAGGTAGTATACCCTACCTAGGCCGCTGAGAGTGGATTAGTGGCAAAAGGATCATATCTATCATGAATATTAATGACAACCATTTTGTCACTGTTAAGATCATCATTGAGGAGGGTATCATAAATGCTTATGATTGCAACATCCCGTATGTAATGAAGATAGTGCTTCTGCACACACGTACGACCGCTATTGGATTTGTTCCCCAAGTTGCTAAAGCAGAGTGGCACGTTCTCACACTTGCCTAAAAGGTTACTGAATGAATCATGGGAGTTTGATCGGAAGAAGGATATCCCCGCAATGAGACCAATAGGGCATGTGCTTTCTGGTGACTTGCTTTTGTTGAGGCTTTACTTACCCGCACGAATATGACCAAGCCCGATATTTTATTGAGTGACAATACTATGTAGATGATGCAATTGAGGTGGGCTTTTGGAATTATTGATAAGGTGTTGGAGCCCAAATGTGGGGACAAACAATTTCTCTTAAACTATGTTTGCATTAAACAATTTCTCTTATGTTTTGCTTGCATTTGAATTATGGTGGATGAACACATTATGTAATTTTGTTAAACATATATTCTATGCTCAGTACCCTTATATATTATTTAAGTTGTTTCAGTAGTTTTACACAAGTCACAAATATGTTGGAACAATTAGCTAATCTGTTGGTAAGAATAAAACAACTGGTGCAAATGTTACAACAGATGTGGAAAAGTTATTGCAACATATTCATTATCTGTTGGATAAAACCAGAGTTGATGTTAGAATTTGTTGCAACAGATACGTAATATGTTGCAATTGATGCGTAATTTGTTGCAAGAGATAATTAATATGTTGCAAATAATCTAACGGTTCTTTGAAGATGTTGCAACAAGTAAGTAATCTCTTGGAACATATGGATATTTTGTTGCAAATAATCCAACAACTGCTGAAGATGTTGCAACAAGTAAGTAATCTGTTGGAACATATGGATCTTCTGTGGCAAATAATCCAACAGCTGCTGAAGATTTTACAACAAGGAATATGTTGGAATATATGGATCTTCTGTTGCAACAATTTACTTAGTTGTTGCAACAATTATGTTGCATTGTGACTTAAGTATTTCACATTGATCACTAAATATACTTGATTTCCTTTGTTTGTCACTAAATATCGGTGAATCAAGGAGTTCACATCAATTCACTCTAATGATCACTCGATTTAGTGCATACTAACTTAGTAGACATCTTTCCTAACTCAAAATGCATAAAATTGATTAAGTATTTCACATTGATCACTAAATATGGTTGATTTACTTTGTTTGTCACAAAATATGAGTGAATCAAGTAGTTCACATCAATTCACTCTAATGATCACTCGAGTTAGTGCACACTGACTTGGTAGATCATCTTTCCTGGCTCAAAATACATAAAATTGATTAAGTATTTCATATTGATCATTAAATATGGTTGATTTTCTTTGTTTGTCACTAAATATGGGTGAACCAAGTATTTCACATCAATTTACTCTAATGATCACTCGAGTTAGTGCATACTGACTTGGTAGATCATGTTACATCTCGGAGATTTCGGATTGTTGCATTGTGAGTAGAATAATGCGATCTTAAGGTGAATAAGAAGTCCTTACGAGATTAAGGAAAGTATTAGATAGCTTAAAGTGTGTACCATAGGGTTTTGGAGTCATATGAATATGTGGAACTAAGTTCATTGAAGGAAGTGAGATGTAAGTCATGTTTGGAAAGGGCTTCACTATAATTGAGCTAATATTTATTTAGTAATGTCTTGAGGAGGGGCTATGGGGCCTCTTGTATGGTTAATGAAGTGTTATGCAAGTGCCAAGAAGGTTCCATAAGGATTGGGAGTCAAACGAATCGAAAGGAGCAACTTATCGGAAGATGGCACTTTGACGGATAGCCAAATGGTGGAGCACCACCGTATAACGGTCACAGTGAGCCATGTTGGGCTGGCCACTTTGACGGTGCACTTTGACAGACCGTAGGAATTTTGACGGTCTGTCAAAGTGGGTGTAGGATTGCCCGACAGGTTTTTAAGTTGCGCTTCATATATTTCATTTCACTTCATTTGGACATTTCATTTTCCCAAATCAGATCCAAGAGCTCTCCAAAAACCCTCTCTTCAACTCCATAAACTAATCTAAGCCAAGTCTAAGAGAATTAAGAGATCCAAGTGCTAAGGGGCTTGCTAGGGCTTGTGAAACTCAAGTTTTCCTTGGATGTTGATGTTAGGGTTTTCACTTTGGTATAGTAAGTTGATCCAAGACTTGTTCTTGTGTGATTAAGGTAAGTTTTCACATCATTTACATATGGTTAAGGCTATTTGATTGTTACACCATTTGGTTGAAGGAAGAAAAGGTGAAAATGTGGTCAAGCATGAATTTAAGGATATTGTGAGTTATAGGTTAACTTAAATTGTGATTCTTGGCATGTTATGAGTATAATCTTGTTGTGGATGATATTAATGATGTTGAGGAGGTATTGTATATAAATATATATATATGGTGTTGTGTTGTAGTTATTGTTATGAATGATCTTGGAAAGGAGTTTTGGGGATTGAATGATATCAAATTTGAGTGGAGTCTCTTGATTATAGTATTGTTCATAATGTCATTGTTGTTGGGGGTTGTTCTGAAATTCGGTAGAAGTAGAGGAAATAGGGGAAATGCTGCCCAATTTTCGCTAGCTTACGAATTATACTCGTTTGAACTTAAGGGTGTCTTTGAAGCCTGACCTTGGTACGGACCCTCTTAAATGTAGATTTCTCGGGCTTTGAAGGTGAACGTTAAGTAGCTAAGACAAAGAGGTATGTAAGGCTAACCCTTCTTTCCTTAAGGCATGATACCATTGTTGTATACCTTCACGTGAATTCCATAATGTCTCCCAAGATGACTTCGTTCCTAGAGTCACTAAAGCTCATGATTCTTGATATTCTCACTATACCATTGGTCTCATCCTATGATAGCTAATTCTCTAAGGAAGGGTATAGTGAAAGTGATGATGATGATGATGATGATGATGTTGAGGATACGTATGTACTCCTATGATTATTAAGAACACCGAGCTTATATATGTAGGTACATACGTACGTGTATATATATATATATATATATGTATATCAAAGTATGATTATTAAGAACACCGAGCTTATATGCCGAGTATGATATTTATCGCGCACGCACCACTGCAGTTGGGTACGGATAACACTGAGCCTTGGTAGGGCCAGGTATGTATAACACCGAGCCTATATATATCAAAGTATGATTATTAAGAACACCGAGCTTATATGGTCGGGTATGATATTTATCACGCGCGCACCACTGCAGTTGGGTACGGATAACACTGAGCCTTAGTAGGGCCAGGTATGTATTACACCGAGCCTTGTCATGGCCGGGTATGTGAGGCACCGAGCCTCTATGATCGGGTATGGTACTACTATAAATATAAGCGTATGAAATGGAGGGTTCCCATTAGATGAAGGGTAAGTGAATATAATGAACGTCGCTAGAGGTATAAATGGCTCTATCATCCCATGACTCTTCTTTCTTATGTTGTCATTCATGCTTCTATTATGTTATTGATTATGCCTAACGTACTCAGTACATTGTTCGTACTGACGTCCTTTTGTTTGTAGACGCTGCGTCATGCCTGCAGGTGGACAGGGAGATAGACTTGATCCTTAGGCTGCTTAGAGAAGCTCCACTTGATTCGGAGCTGCAGCTGTTGGTACTATTCTTTTGTGTATATATGGGCATGGCGGGGCCCTGTCCCGTCTATATGATGTCACACACTCTTTTTAGAGGCTCGTAGACAGTTGTGTACAGTTAGATGTCTTGTAGCCTTGTCGGCTCATATTTTGTATATCATTTTGTCAGCCTCGTCGGCTTGTGTATATGTATATGGGCATGTTTGTTGATGTTGATATAAAAGTGCTTTAGCCCAATGGAAATGGTATTACTCATGCGTAGAGATTGTTAGCAGGCCATGTGGCTCACCTAGATATAATTGTAAAAGTATGATGAGCGGTGCCCGGTGGGTTGGCTCCGGATACCTGTCATGGCCCTCCGGTTGGGTCGTGACAGATCATCTTTCCTGACTCAAAATACATAAAATTGATTAAGTATTTCACATTGATCACTAATATGGTTGATTTCCTTTATTCGTCACTAAATATGATCGATTTCCTTTGCTGATCACTAAATATAGGTGAGCCAAGTAGTATCTGTTGCAATAAGTGTAGTATTTGTTGGAGAATGTGTAGTATCTGTTGCTGTTGTAGTATACGGCTGTCAAACTCGTAGTATATCTGCGTTGAAGTATAGTATCTGTTGTAGCAAGTGTAAAATCTGTTGCAGCAACTATAGTATCTATTGCAACAAGTGTAGTATCTGTTGCAGCAAGTGGGTATGTTGTTGAACAAGTCCTTACTCTTGTTGGATAAAACACAAGTTGAAAAAGATAACTTAGTTGGAAAAAACCCAACATGTAACTTAGTTGTTGCAATAGATTTGATACTTCTTAAAAACTCCCATTTTTTGTAATATGTTCAACCACTTACTAGTTGCTGCAACAAGGCCTGTCAGTTGTTGGATAAAATGCAACAAGTTACTAGTTGCTGCAGCAAGTCCTGTTACTTGTTGGATAAAATCCAACAAGTTATAGAGCTGTTGCAACAGATTCATTACTTGTTGGAAACTGTTCAACAATTTATTAACAAAGAATACACACATTTGCGATTTGAACACGATCAACATATCATAAACATATAAACCAAGTTCACAAACACCAGACATAAATTACCATGCTAAGAAAGAATAACATTAAAATGTCATAAAGTTCCAACAGATAACTATTATTACAACACAATGCAATTTACAACTATGGAGCATTTCGGCTTGGACATGTTGTTTTTTTGTGGCTAGCTGTTTTGCATAAGGAGCATTTGTTTTTCCTTGTTGGAAATGATTCCCCGATTCCACGCCTCCTCTTTGTCTGCCTTCCTCCGGGTTTGCTTGAATCAATATATGGAGGAGGTCTCTCTCTCTCTAAAATCTCCAAAGGAACTTCCAAAGATTCTTCAGAACGCACAGGACAAATTTCCTCACAATATGCAATTATGTAAGTCTCCACTTTATAATATGGAGATGAGTACTCATAAATCCGCCTTCCAAAGTCGTTACCAAATTGGACCCGAAGCGCTGCAATTGCATGTGGACAAGGTATTTTATCCAAGTCAAAAACTCTACAAGTACAAGATCTACTTTTTAGATCGACTGTCGCAACTACACCGTGAACTTGTAGTTGGCAATTTGATGGGCGAATATCTTGTTCCCCAAGTTGACAAATTTTGAAAAGAAAAAAAAATCAACTGAAGGAACAAAGATGTTTGGTGAGTCGATCCATACTCCTCTCATGAAATTTTTCTGCAAACTTCCTGTTTATGGCATCAAATAAAGCAGTAATGGTAAATTCTCTTTCAACATTGAACATTGAGTTCACCGACTCAGCAATGTTTGACGTCATAAGATTATACCTGTGAAAATAAACAATAACGTATTTCATTAATGTACAAAAGATTATTGGTTTTGGAAAATATCAAACAATTGCTTAAATATGTTGCAACAACTACGTGACATGTTAGAACAAGTGAGTTATTTGTTCCAACAGATGTGTTACTTGTTGGAAACAACTTCAGTTATTGTCTTTGTGTCATAACAAAATGCAACAACTCATGAGTAGTTGGAACAAGTGACTCACTTGTTGCAACAAGTAAGTTAGTTGGTCCAACAGATGTGTTACTTGTTGGAAACAGCTTCAGTTATTTATCTCTGTCATAACAAAATGCAGCAACTAAGTGAGTTGTTGGAACAACTAACTTACCTGTTGCAACAAGTAATTTAGTTGTTCCAACAGATGTGCTACTTATTGGAAACAGTAATATATGAATACCTATTTCCGGGGAAGAATACCTTGCTCCATATGTAGAATCCAACACGTTCAAGATGTTCAGCGGCCCCAGGGACCATATCTCTGATTTGATTGAAATGGTCATTGAACTCATCTATATTGTACGATTTTGCTGCTTTATAAAACTGAGATATGACCTTCGCATTGTGAAAGCTAGTTCGGAGATTTTCCCCAAGGTGCCTCATGCTACAATTATAATGAGATAAAGGGAAGACAATTGAAACCGCCTATTTGATACTTGGATGCCTATCAGAAATTATTCACAACTCTGTGGTATTATCTACAAAGCTTCTCATTTGTTCAAAAAAATATCTGTATGAGGCATTACACTCCTTGTCCACTACACAAAATACCACAGGAAAAACATGGTTCTCCGCATCTTGTGCCACGACTGACATCAAAATTTCTTCATACTTGCTCTTCAAGAATGTCCCATCGACAGCTATGACTTTTCTCATTTGCGCAAAACCAAGCATCCAAGCCTTGTAGGCTACAAAAAAGTACTTGAACTTTCCATTATCATTAACCTTCAATGTTGTCTTACTTCTTGAATTTCCGGAACGAAGCATATAATGGTACGCATCAAGCACCACATACCCGTGCTCATGTGTTCTCCTAGTCAAAGCCTTTGCAATCTCCATGCCCTTCTAGACCTTCCAATAACTTACCTTACAACCCAATTCTGTGTAGAATGATTGGCCCATATCTTTTGTAGATGGGCCTTTACCGTCGGGAAACCTATCTTTGAAGTATTCACCAATGACTTTCTCTGTGGTGTGTGGATTATGGCTAGTAATATGCTCAGAACCACATGTGTGATACTTTACGTAAGGTGTAATACAAAATCTGTCAGAACTTAAAAGCTTCATAACCCTCAACCACCACTTGCACTCCGAATGTACACATCTAAAGCAATACACAGTGCGCGAATTAATCACCTTCTTGAGTGTACAATCTTTCTTCACGCAAGCAAGTTTCAACTTAGTTGCTAGTTCTTCCTTGTTCTTGAATGACATTCCTTTATAAAAACCTATTTCATCATCTTGAACATGGTTGGACTGTGATGATTGTGCAGCACACGTTGTATTGCTGGCAACTTCGGGTATAGGAATCGGCTCATCCCTACTTCCATTATCTGGAATATCCATATCCACCCCATCTAATTTATCACTTAACACATCTTGTTGGTCTTGACCTAAATTATGGTTCTCTACCGGGCTTCCAACCACGTATACCCTTAAAATAGGCCTAGCTAAATCATTCAAATAAGTACGCAAACGATCCTGATCGGTTATCTTAAAAGGTAAGACCCTCTGGTTTTCAAAAGAGCTATGCATGTAAGTGATGGCAAGATCTTTCGGTTCACAAATTAATTCACAATTGATGATGATTAAGTTCACAAAATCATCAAACACAACATCTCTTTAAACAGTCATCGCTATCGTCTCTAACATGTGACTACCCTTCCATAGCCAAATATATCGATTATTCTTCTCGATCCATTCACTGTGGCAATCAACACCTATTGTTATTGAGTCTCCCATTAATGGTACCTGAATATGTTTTGTTTTTAAAAAAGAGTCATGACAGTATAGTAACAAAATGCAATAACTAAATGACTTGTTGGAACAGATGAATCAGTTGTTGTAACAAGTGGATTACCTGTTGCAACAAGTATTATACTTGTTGCAACAACAAACTAATCTGTTGGAGTCAGCTTCAGTTTTTTGGGTTCTGTTTCATCCAAAGACAGTTGAAAATGTCCAACAGATTAGTGAGTTGTTACAACAAGTATAGTACTTGTTGCAACAACTAACTAATCTGTTGGAGTCAGCTTCAGTTTTTTGGGTCCAGTTGGACTGAAGCTGAATCCAACAGATTAGTGAGTTGTTGCAACAAATAAACTCCTTGTTGCAACATGTAGTACACAACTCACAACAACTCACAAATCTGTTACAACTTATTCATACGACGTATTTAGCAACAATTAGTATAGAAGTTGCCAACTACATAATCTGTTGTAATTGTGGCAGCAACAGTTGTTGCATAAACTACAACAACTTTTGCATAAACTACAACAGCTGTTGCAGAAAGTACAACAATTGTTGCAAAATTTTAGAAGCTCTTATACATCAACTTTAGCACTTGTTGCCATTAGTACAATTGCTACTGTAAATTATTGGAAAATCGTGACAGCAAAACCCTGATAAATAATTGAAACAAAACAACATTATTTTACTTACCAAATGAGCGGAAATCACTTATGAAGTAATGCCCAACCAAAAAATTGCAAAATCTGGTGGTTTCGTTTTTTTCTTTGTTGAGCAAATTCTTCAAAATGGCGTAGCAATGGAAGAAGAAGAAGCAGGGGAAGCAGCAATACTTATGAAGTAATGCCCAGGTAGACACGAACGAAATCCAGCCACAAAATTGCAAAATCTGGTGGTTTCATTTTTTTCTTTGTTGAGAAAATTCTTCAAAATAGCGCAGCAATGGAAGAAGAAGAAGAAGAAGAAGCAGGGGAAGCAGCAATGGAAGATGAGGGAGAAGAATGGAGGGGAAAATAATGAGAACAAGCGGACGGAGAAGAAGAAGAAAAATTGAGGGAAAAAGAGCAAAAACAGGTGCGACTATTGGCGCCTTTTTTTTTTTTGGACCCATTTTGGTATTTTAGGGTTTATATTGGCTGAGTCAAAGTGTTTAAAATAAAACTTGGGGGCAAAGTGTTAAAAATAAAGCTTAGGTCAAAGTGTTAAAAATGAAACTATTGGGCAAGTCCAAAATTCCTTAATTACTAATCAAAAAATCATCACCTCTACTTAATAAAAAAAAAAAAAAAAACTTGAGTTACCTCCACTAATTTTAAAACTTAAAGGTCACCCATAATTAAATAGCCCGCCATACTAAGGGGTCGTTTGGTGGAATATATTAAACAAAATAATACATTTATTACCTTTGATGTATAATTACTAATCTTTTGCCTGCTATATTGTTTCAATTTATGTACACTTAATACAAGTATTTCCTTTTTAAGAAATCCTATGGAAACCCGCAGCCGCTACCCTTTGGGTGTGCACTGGATAACCTGCTCACTATACAATAACTCCGGTGCAACAAGCTTTGACTGAGAAAGCTGCTGGTGAGAGGAATCGATCCCAGACTTCCCAACGAACTGAATACGGGTCCATGGACATGAAGCAAAACACCCTTGCTATCCATAGCAACCAAACCAATGCTCTCCTTCTTCGATTCAACCTGTAACCCTGCATCAACAAACAAACAAATTCCATATTCAGGCACTATTAGTTGATATTCATAATTCTCCCGTAAATTACCATTTGAGGACTCAACAAGCATTATTTCAAGAAATACATTATACTCAAATAAAGCTTTTGTCACAATGTCTAGGAATCAGTTAATTCATTATTAAAACACAAAGCATTCCTAGACTTTCATATATGCTATATTATCATTATTGTCAATTTAGAAAACTAGCAAAACTAGAACATGTTTTTGCCATATAGATCTTATCATTTCACAACAGAGAGAAGTCAGTAATATTGTCGAGATCATTCTAGTTAATGGCGCTCATTTTCTAAATTATTTGAAAAATCATGGCAAGAAAAAAAGAGTTCCACAAACCCCTTTTCTAAAACATTCCCCACAAACACTACTCCCGGGTTTTTTATTCTTTCCAATTTTTATGGTTTACCCGGGGAAGGTATTAACCACACCTTAG